>NC_080076.1:20470762-20792907 GCF_949987535.1 Balaenoptera acutorostrata
GGTAGTGTAATACTGTAGTACGTATTTATTGACAAAATTCTCATATAAGTGGACCCATGCAGTTCAAACCTGTGTTGTTCAAGGGTCAACTGTCTATAACATGTATATGTATATAAATATACATATATACCAAAATACTAGCAATTATATAAACAAATATTTGGTTGGCCCAAAAGTTTGTTTGGGTTTTTTTCCATAAGATGTTATGGAAAAACCTAAATGAACGTTTTTGCCAACCCAATATATATAAATATTAACCATAATATATTTATATATATCGATATATATAGACCATGTACTTGTATATAAGTATATATACATACTAACAATTATGTTAACATAAATATTAATAATTCTGGCATTGAGTGGAATACTCATACTTACTAATATTATATATATATATATACACACATATAATTCAATGCTTCTTCGTGAAAGCATTTGTCTCATACTAATAAAAACAAACACTTATTTGTCAGGGACAATGATAGGTACATAAACCACGTTAATCTTCAAAATCGCTCTATGAAAAAGTGTTATGTCCATATTACAGATGAGGAAACCAAGACTCAAAGAGTTTAAGAAATGTTCTTCAGGTTGCAAAACCAACAGTTGCTGCAGAGCAGAAATTCAATCCCTAATCTAAGTCAAAATCCCACGTAGAACCAGAAAATTGATTCTTAGACACGAATCTAATAGACAAATCACTTAGTAGCCAGATACTCTGATGTAAATAAGATAGGAGGTACCAAATGTGATTGGATTCACCTACGATCTTTTGGATTTCTTTTGTATCTCAGTTTTATAATGATATTCTATGACCACTATTTGAAAATTAAAAATAAAAGAAGCATCCATATAGGATGCTTCATTATTTCACTTTAAATTCATTAACTTTAGTTTCCATTACTCACTGCCCCTAATTTACTGTCTCTGTTTCTCTTATCATTTTTTCATTAGTTTATGAAACATCTGACTTCATATACCCTTTTCCAATTAGAAGAGTAATACAAACCTATTTTAAGGATAATTCAGAAAATTTAAAGAAAATCATGACTTATCCAATTGTTTAAATTGTTTTAGTTCCTCCCAGACACTTTTCAATGCATATCTAAGGATAGTTATTTTTTAATTCATTTTAATGTGTTTTATTGGTTGTACAACAGTCAGTTACACAAAAAGTAAGATAGTTTACTTAACCATGCTTCCATCCTTAAGTATTTAGATTGTTTCTATTTTTCAGACATAATAGTCAATACAATAATTATTTTTTAAAATATTTTTTCAAAATTTTGCATTGTTTCTTTAGGTGGCAATTTAAAAGTGGCACTAATATGTATAAAATGGATAACTAACAAGAACCTGCTATATAGCACAGGGAACTCCACTTCACTGTACAGTAGAAACTAACACAACATTGTAAAACAACTATACCCCAATAAAAATAAATAAATAAATAAAAATTCAAAAAAATCTTTTAAGTAAATAAATAAATAATAAGCCCTCCCTCAAAAAAAAGTGGAATTGAGTAGATCAAAAGCTCTTGATAAAAAAATTGCTGCCAAATTGATGAAGAAAATTGTACCAGGTTACACTGTCACTAACAGTGTCACAAGACCACCTTACTTACTGTGTTCTCCCTTCTTTGAACATTTTGACCATTTCCTCAGTCTTTGTTTACAGGTCAGGAAAAAGAATGTGTGTGTGTATATGTGTGTGTGTGTGTGTGTATATGTGTGTGTGTGTGTGTGTGTATATGTGCGTGTGTGTGTGTGTAGTCATTTCCTTTGTTTTATAGCTCTGAAATTAAACACATTAATAACCATTTAAATATCATTCAATAGTCATATTTACAAACTATCATACATGTGCTTACTCATATTTGTATTTATGTTTATTCATATTTATGTTCTATGATCATTTAACTATTATGGGTCTGTGTTCTTTTTCCAGTGAACATTTTATGTATCAAGATACCAATGATTTTTCTACCCTCTGTGTTGCAAATATTTTTCCAACGGTTTTTTTTCCGGTTTTTTTTTAAAGAATGATTTTCTGTCTTCAGAAGTCTTTAAAACTCAAGAGGTTAAATTAATTATCTCTGATTTTTACATTTTGATTTTCAACAACTAACTCTTCAGTGCATTTGAACTCAATTTCTGTTTTTCCCCAAATATTTAACCAATTTCCCCAAAACAGTTTTTGCATAACTTTTTCTTCCCTACCAATGTGTGATGAGTTTTTACATTGTTGATGATTTAAGCCAAGTTCTTATAAACAATTTAACCTAATTATAAACAAATTTAATAATCAAGAGCTAAGGACAATTAAAGTTTGTTTGCAGGCATTCTGGCTACTACATTCAGGGCATAAATATTTTGACAAATATGATATGAACATCCAAACTCTTATGCATTATTTGAGCATTAGGAAATTGGTCTATATATGTGAGAGCGTATGACATTTATTATTATTAATTATTTATTAACCGGGTACACATCTAGGTGACATCCTGCTGTCTGTTCTGCACCATCATGCCCCTGGTTCTCACCAACTAATATGGACATTTGACATATGACGAGAGTCCTTTATTTTGACACCGCCTTTATCTGAAAATGTTTCCTCTCTTTAATTATCTTCTGTATTTCTGCTTTTTTATCCTCTGACTCTTAATTCTCTCTCTGCAGATGGTACAGGCCCAGGTTAGCTCTGCTGTACAACTGAGCACAAACTATTGTAATTATAATGTCAGTCTTTCAAGGGAGGGGCCAGGCCTATTTTTTGAAATGAATTTCCTGAGTGGTCAGTATGGAACTGCACAATTTACAAGAACTTAATAAATACTGGGTGACTAACTGGTAAATTACTTGTTCAAGATTACAAAGTTCCGGGCTTCCCTGGTGGCGCAGTGGTTGAGAATCTGCCTGCCAATGCAGGGGACATGGGTTCGAGCCCTGGTCTGGGAAGATCCCACATGACGCGGAGCAACTGGGCCCCGTGAGCCACAATTACTGAGCCTGTGCGTCTGGAGCCTGTGCTCCACAACAAGAGAGGCCGCGATAGTGAGAGGCCCGTGCACCGTGATGAAGAGTAGCCCCCGCTTGCCGCAACTGGAGAAGGCCCTCGCGCAGAAACGAAGACCCAACACAGTCAAAAATAAATAAATAAATAATTTAAAAAAAAATAAGATTACAAAGTTCCATAAAAATGTAGTTTATGACAATTACTAAAGAATCCCTCTTTTGTTTGTGAATACATGATACCCGCAGACTTGGAGGACACCCATTAATTACAACACAGAAGTATTGGGTGCCACTTTTCTAGTCTGACAATTCTATCCACCCTAATAGAGGTTTCATTATAGTGAAGGTTTTCAGGTTGTCACTTCAGCTCTTTTGCATCTCCAATCCTGCATCTTCTTGTGTGGCTATACCTTTAGTATAACCCCTGTTTTGGGTTGATCGGCAGAAAATGGAAGCTAAAGTCCCCATGAGAAAGCAACCTAGAACCTTTGTGACCACTGTTCCAACAACTACAACTACACCTAAAACCACCCCCTCCCAGAGTGATTCCAGCAGGTCAGTTTGACATAGCGACATGAGTTGGAAGCAGTAGAAGGGCAGTTACATTTATTACCATTATGAGATTTTGCTCAGATGTTCACGCCCACAAAATGTGATAACATGAAATCTGAAGAATGGTAGTACAGACACCTATCTATGTGTCTACTGCCCATGATAATAAATAGAAATCACAAATACAACTGAAGCCCCATTATACACTTCCCAGATAATACCCCCAACCCCCAGAAATGGCAAAAACTCTAAATTATCTGTTTATCATTCACTTGTTTTTCTTTGTAGTAAGACTCCACATCTGAAACATAAGTGGTAAAAGTATCAAACTGTATGCTCTGGACTTGCATTTATTTATTCTATTTTTGTTAAGATAAACAGTGCTGCTATGAACTTTTCATCCATATTTTTTGCCACTTCTCTAGATATACACACGCACACACACACACACATATACATGTCTAGGAATGGAGTTGATGTGTTACAGGGTATGCACATTTCAAATTTACTGGGAAATGCCACAACATTTTCCTAAGTGTTTGTACTATTCTGCATTCTTACAAGAAGTGTACGAGAGTGCCCATTGTTCTAGATTACTGTCAATGCTTAAGATTTTCAGACTTTCTCATTTAAAAGTCTACAAATAATAAATGCTGGAGGTGTCGAGAAAAGGGAACCCTCTTACACTGTTGGTGGGAATATAAATTGGTGCAGCCGCTATGGAAAACAGTATGAAAGTTCCTCAAAAAACTAAAATAGAGTTGCCATATGATCCAACAATCCCACTCCTGAGCATATACCCAGACAAAACTCTAATTCGAAAAGATACATGCACCACTATGTTCATAGCAGCACTATTTACTATAGCCAAGACATGGAAACAACCTAAATGTCCATCGACAGATGAATAGATAAGATGTGGTACATATATACAATGGAATACTACTCAGTCATAAAAGAGAATGAAATGATGCCATTGGCAGCAACATGGATGGACCTAGAGATTATCATTCTAAGAGAAGTAAGTCAAAAAGAGAAAGACAAATGTCATATGATGTTGCATATTTGGAATCTAAAATATGACACAAATGAACTTATCTACAATACAGAAACAGACTCACAGACATTGAGATCAGATTTGTGGTTGCCAAGGGTCGGATGGGGGGAGGATTGGGAGTTTGGGACTAGCGGATGCAAACTATTATATATAGCGTGAATAAACAACAAGTTCCTACTGTACAGCACAGGGAACTATATTCAATATACTGTGATAAACCATAATAGAAAAGAATATATATATGCATAACTGCATCACTGCTGTACAGCAGAAATTAACACAACATTGTAAATCAACTAGACTTCAATAAAATTTTTTTAAAAAGATTTTCAGCTTTAAAAAAGTTTTTTCCAATCTAGGGGGTATAAACTATATCAGTGTGGCTTTAATTTGCATTTTCCTGGTAGGTAGTGAGGCTGAATGTCTTGAATGAGATGTTTATTGGCCATTTATACTTTACCGCAACATGAAGCAGGGCACACTCAATAGCCAGGAGACCTGGGAAGTGCCCCAGACCAGGGTGACTCAGATTCCTATAAGACGTTGAGAAATGTCCTATGTCACTCTATGAACGACCACATTCAGAATAATCAGGTGAGTTTATGATTCACAATAATTTACTAATCCCTGCAGTTATGTCCCATCTTGAGATTCGTTCAAAAGAACTATGAACTGAGCCAGAGATAGACAGCTTCTCACTCCTAAAGGATGACAGTGTATGGTTTGCAGAAATAAAATGTGGAGATTTGTGGTCTACAGGATTCCCTAAACAAGGAATTTTACTGACAAGGAATGCATTGATGGATTCCTTCTGGAGGCTCCATTCTCTTACCTTCTTCAGCTTCTGGAGGCCTCCTGCCTTCCTTGGCTCGTGGCCCCTTCCCTACTTGTTGCTTTCATCATCACATCTCTTACTACTAATTCTGATTCTCCTACATCCCTCTTACAAGAACCCTCGTGATTATGTTGGGTACCAATCCAAGATAATCTTCCCATCCCAAGATCCTTCACTTACTCACATCTGCAAAGTCTCTTTTGCCATGTAAGGTAACATTGATAGGTTCCAGGGAGTAGGATGTGGACATTTTGAGGGGAGTCATTCCTCAGCCTCCCGCAAGGGACACTAAAAGTTCACTACCTGATGAGGGAAAAGAAACTTACTAATGTTATTAGGATCAAAGAGAATTTGTTTCTAGACTTGGTTTAGTCAAATGCAAGCCGGGTTGTCAACAACAACAAAAACAAAATGAGATCACCCACTCCTAGGTCTGCTGCTACTCTTCTGCACGTTTCTATAGCACCCTGTGCTCACAGCCTTTATCAAGCATTAAAAATAGTTAGTTTATCCTATCACATTGTCTTTTGAATTCTCAGCACTTAGCGCAGTGCTGGGCACATAGGAAATATCTCATAAGTATTTGTAGAATAAAATGAATAATATTAGAAGTATTTCCTATTAAAAGATAATGCTTAGCATAATGCCCTGAAAATATTCGCATTCAATTCATGGTTGCTAATTAATCTGGTGAACCAGAAAGACTCCTTTTCAGGACAGAAAAATGCGTACATCTTTGCTCACTTGTCCCTCAATGCTTATAACACATTGCCCTATTTTTACATTCATTATACAGTAATGTACAGCCATCACAAAAATATTTAAAAGGTGTCTACTGTCTTTTGTAAAATAGATTTAGGAAGCTTAGAAAATATTTAAATGGGATTAGGAACCTAATATAAATTAATAGTGAGGTGTGTCATTATGAAACATACTAAATAACCTTTTGCCAAAATTCCACCTTTGGATCTTTAGCGAATTAACTAAATCAGAGAAACCCAAGCAAGCTGACATTAAATGGAACTAGGCAGTAAGAATTTGACCTTCACCATTTCCTAATTCCTAAATACTCCTTTATGTGGATCATATTGAACCAGAATTATAGTTACTAAACATCTTCCCAAACAAACTAGTACCATTATTTTAAAGCACAAAGCAAATACTTTTTAAAACCTTTCCATGATTTTACATTTCACTGAGAATGAAATCTACAAAGCTTCAGTTTAATGGGGCTGCTGCCTCCTTTCCAAATTCATCTCCTTTGACTTAATAGCTCCAGGCACACAAGGCTTGTATCAGGGCACTGAATACACCAAGCCTTTTCCTGTGTGTTCTGTGTCTACAAAATTCCTACTCACGGTTCTACATGCTTCAAACCTTAAAGCAACCAAACGAGATACAATGATTATCACCATTTTGTAGAGGAGGTTAATAATATGCTCAAGATCACAAAGCTAGTGCTGGAAGAGGTTGGATTTGCACCTACAGGCAAACTGGCTTCAACCCTTGCTTTTCCTGTACACTAGAGTGCTTCCATCCGGGATCTTGATATTTACTTGCATTTTCTGCAGACTTCACTAGCATGTAATATCTGTGAGTCAAAGACTTTGTCTCTCTTGATTACTACTGCACACCTGACACTTAAACAGGGCCTGGCACACAGAAGGAGCTCTGTTCCATAAGTGTTTGTTTAACAGGTGAATGGATGGATGAGTGAATGAACGTACCCCTCAGAACCATCAGAGTTCACAACATGAATGGAAAAGAGCGATGCTGACAGCATGTGGAAAGGAGGACCAGGTTAAAGGTCATTTGTACAGGTCTGTGGGCAAGACTGAGAGGTAAAGACTGCACCATGGTTATTAGTAATGAGAGTCAACTACTAAGCTTCACTTTTCTCTCCTGTGCTCAGGGTCTTGGGGTCTTGCTGAGAACGGAGTAGGGTTGGGATAAGAAGAGGAAGAGTCTCCACCAGCAGGTCCCTCCCCCATTCCTCCCTCCACCCCAGAGCTTCTCTCTGGGTCTTTCAGGATTGCATCAGAGGGGCCTGGCTCACTTGAGCTCTGGAAGAAGCCTCTCTGAAGCATAAGATAAAAAGAAGGGGAAAATGAAGAGAAAAGGAGCCTCGTACCCCGGAGCCCGGGGGACTGACAGACATGGGGTCTCTCTTGTCAGCCTGAGGGATGAAAATCTAGACAGCCAGGCAGAGTGTGGGTGGGACAGTGAGGCCTCGTGGCTGCCAGCAGAGGTTCTCCTGGCCAAGTCACACAGAGGAGCTGGTACTCCTCCCACCCAGCAGCCAAACAATTCAGGGAAATGAGCTGCGTATTTCACCATCAGCCACCGATTAGGGGCGTCACAGCCACAGCTGTACACTTCATGTTCTGTCCTGTAGGGCAGTCCTGGGGAAGTCAGCCAAGAGAGGGCTGCTGGTGCCTGAATCTCAGCAGATGTCTGGGCGGCCCAATGAGCTTTTGCATGACCAATTTTCAACATATATTTTCAGGCGATGCTGCTAAACCAAGCTGGTGATAATGACAAGTTTTCTATTACTAAAAACAAAAAGGGAACAAACAAAAAAATAAGATGATGCTTAGAGTCATAGCACTTAGTTGGATATCAATAAATATGTCGATAGGACAACATCATGGAAAACAGTCATGTGACGTGCAAAGTCCTTCAAAATATTGTGGTTGGTTGTCCTAGATTTATTTATGGTCAGATCTTTTTCCCTATTTCTAGAACTCTTTTTATTTCCTTATGAAATAAATTTGTCTGGAAAGAGCATACATTGACCCGACAGCAGTGTTTGGCCCCATTGACTACTCCACCTTCTCCGTATAATATATTCACTTGGCTTCCAGGATGCCACTCTTCTTAGTTCTCCTTTTATATCACAAGACAGCAGCCCCTCCTGAGAAGGCTTTGCTTCTTCCTCCTCATCTCTCCAACCTCTAATTGTTGGAATCCAGGGCTCAATTCCTGGAGTGCGTCCCATCTTTACTCTCACGCCCAAGGTGAGTGCATTCAGTGTATAGTCCTAAGTGCCATCTACAAGCTGACAACTCCCAAATTTCTATCTACAGCCTGGAATTATCTTCTAAATTCCAGACACATAAATCTGCCTACCCAACATTCTCACTTTAATATCTAACAGGAAGTTCAAACGTATGTTCCAAAAATGATTTCCTTGTTCCTACTCTCACTCCCCTGTCAGTTTCACACAACCTCTTTTTTTCTGTTGTAGATGTCCTGCATAGATGAAATGGACCTCCCTGTCCAAAATTTGATTTGGATTTCAGGACTGATGATGCCACACAAACACCATGAGGATATGAAGAGATTAATTACTCACATATGAGGCTTTCTGGGGAGAGCAGGCAGGGTTGCAAGCAGGTCTGAAAATGGCCTGAGCAAAGAAAAAGACATGTTTGGCTTTTGTTGTGATTAGGGCTGATTAGGGAGTGGAGCTGGGGTGAGGGTCTCTGCATGCCAGCTTTGGCTTACATGGATTGAACTGCCTGCCCGTGCCAGAGAAGGGAGCACCTGGGCTTTCATATCAGCTTGCCCAAATGTGGAACAGTGTGGGGGTGTGGCAGGGGGCTTGAAAGCTATCAGCAGTGAAACATCACAGAAGAAATCAGACTCTTCATTATAGACTCAAAGTCTGCCCCCATTTCAGTAAATGGCTACTCCATCCTTTCTGTTGAATAAGGCAAAACCTGTGAAGTTATTCTTTCTCCTAAACCCCATAACCAATCCATCGGCGGATTCTGATGGCTGTCATCAAAATAGACCTTAAATCCTAGCACTTCTCACGACCTCCACTGCTACCACTCTGGTCCAAACCTTACTCATCTCTAGCCTGGGTTATTTTCATTCTCTCCAAACTAGGCTCCTTCATCTACTCTTGCCACGTTACAGACTATTCACTGTATGGCAGTCAAAATTATTTTCATGTCACTGTTCTGCCAAAAACCCTCCGATAGATTCCCCTTTCACTTGGAATAGAAGGTAGTCCTTATAATGGTGGACAAAACTCTACACAATCTGCCTGCCACTCCCTTCTCTGACAGCATCTCCTACCATCTCTCTCGTTCACTCTGCTGTAGTCACACTGGCCCTTGGACTCTCTGATCAAACAGAGACAGGTCGGGGCTGTTGGAGACAGAGTTGTAGCTGAAGTGATAGCAACAAAGACGATGGGTTCAGCTTCGGCTACAGTGATTGGTACGACAATAATTGGATCCCGTTCATCCAAGTGCAGAGGAGGTGATGGTCGGGGTAGTGGATAAGTACGGCAGTGGTGGCATGCTTCAAAAACCTTATTAACAGGTCGTGTCCACTACTGGTCAGCCAATGTGACTGGGTCTGTAATTGTTCCAGATTCAGTTGTACTGTCATAGGTCCATATGCCACGGTAGCCTTTACAGGGTGATGGGCTTCTATGTCAGTGTTGTTTTGGTGGTGGCAATAGTTGTCAGAAAATCACCTGCTTTAGTAGGTGTCTCCGTTAGCAGTGACAGGTGAAACTAAAGTGGCAGATGATCTACTGGCGACAGAGAGACAAGTGGCACTTGTCTCCATGTTGATGTGGTTGTGTTGGCTATCATCCTAATCTAGAGTTGGCTGGGGATCGTCCACATGGCCAGTTTGTGTGTCGGTGGCTGAAGGATATTTGGGAGGTGTGGTTGCTCTTTCAGAGGTAGTGGGGCCAGACGTGACGGGGAGCAGTGGAGGAGTTTGTGGATTGGCACAGACCTGATGGATGGAGATCAACCTCACTTGTTCATAGACTGTTGCAAGAAACATGCATTGTCCACAGCCACTAAAGTGAGAGAATGACTTCAGAAAGAAAGCTCAAAAGGCCCATCTGGGATGAGAATAATGTATTCCCTCCTCTGCCTCCTGGCACTTTTTTTTTTTAGTTCATAAACTAAAGCACTTACCAATAGTTGTATTCCATTACTTTCATTTGCATGCCTGAGTTGCTCTCCTTGTACCCTGTGATATCCTTGAGGGAAGGAAACTCACTTGGCCTTACTTTAGTTCCATGAGAACATTGCACAATAATGAAACTTCATGAAACATGATTGGATTGAATGGGATTTTTCTTCCAAACTGTAGTCGTCCTATCAAGTTTCTTGATATGGAGCATTACTATTGGTAAAGCAAAGTTGTTAAAAAGCCAATGTATCAAATTAATAGTAAGGAAATTGTTCTCGTTTTGGCTGTCAATAGAAGAGTTTCTACTGAAATAGAGAGGGATACGTGGATGAAAGTCAGGTCAAGGATTGGTGATGAGAAGGGCTTACTTACACTTCAGTCACAGGTCAGGTAGAATTGGCAGCTTTCGATGTTACAAGGGGCATTTTGGTTAAAGCGGTTTTAATGCCTTACAAGCCAAGGCTTAATATCTCAGGGTTCCAAATGGTGAGACGTTGACAGTGTGAATCAACTCTAATGCAACACGTTCAGCAAAAATTTCCTAACCATGCACTATGAACTTGGCACTAGACTAAGCACTAGGGATTAAACATTTGTACAGCTCAGCTTTAGAACTATTGATATAAGCACAATTAGCTCGTAAGGGCTCAATAAACACAATTGCTGACCTACCTAAACTTAGGTTTTATTCCCAATCTTCAGAGATTCTTCAATTTTCCCAAGGGTGGAAACTCTGAAAAAAAAATTAGAAGTTATTTCATAAAAACAAAAACAAAAAACTCAGGCTCTCTCAGCCTGCCTGTTTTGCAGATTCTCCCTGCCCTGTTGGAGATCTATTTCTCCAAAGCAGTCTGTAGAAAAGGGTCACCAAAAAGAAGGATATAGAGCATCCACTTACAAGAAGCGGGTGATCTGCTTTTCTCACATCATACTATTTTAACTCTTGGAGAACAAGATGCCCTAATTCAACTCCAGGATCTTTGCTAAGTGGTTTATTTGAGAGTTGCAAGCAGAGTTCCATATTTAGAGTATATACTATTTGTGGCACTATTTGTAATAAAATGGTAATCAGCCAGTTGTTTCTTAATAAGGTTTTTGTTTAGGCTGCAAAAACTATGTCCAGTTTGCAAGATGGTGGAGTAGAAGGACGTGCTCTCACTCCCTCTTGTGAGAACACCAGAATCATGACTAACTGCTGAAATATCATCAACAGGAAGACACTGGCACTCACCAAAAAAGATACCCCACATCCAAAGACAAAGGAGAAGCCACAATGAGACGGTAGGAGGGGCACAATCACAATAAAATCAAATCCCATAACTGCTGGGTGGGTGACACACAAACTGGAGAACATTTATACCACAGAAGTCCACCCACTGGCTTGAAGGTTCTGAGCCCCACGTCAGGCTTCCCACCCTGGGGGACCGACAACAGGAGGAGGAATTCCTAGAGAATCAGACACTGAAGGTTAGCAGGATTTGATTGTGGGACTTCGACAGGATGGGGGGAAACAGAAACTCCACTCTTGGAGGGCACACACAAAGTAGGCTGCACATTGGAACCCAGGGGAAGGAGCACTGGCCCCATAGAGACTGAAACAGACCTACCTGCTAGTGTTGGAGGATGTCCTGCAGAGGTGGGGGGGTGACTCTGTCTCACTGTGAGGGCAAGAACACTGGCAGCAGAAGTTCTGGGAAGTACTCCTTGCCGTGAGCCCTCCCAGAGTCCTCCATTAGCCCCATCAAAGACCCTGGGTAGGCCCCAGTGTTGGGTCGCCTCAGGCCAAAAAAACCAACAGAGAGGGGACCCAGCCCAACCCATCAGCAGTCAAGCAGATTAAAATTTTACTGAGCTCTGCCCACCAGAGCAGCAATCAGTTCTACCCACCACCAGTCCCTCCCATCAGGAAACTTGCACAAGCCTCTTAGATAGCCTCATCCACCAGAGGGCAGACAGCAGAAGCAAGAAGAACTACAATCCTGCAGCCTGTGGAACAAAAACCACATTCACAGAAAGATAGACAAGATGAAAAGGCAGAGGGCTATGTACCAGATGAAGGAACAAGATAAAACCCCAGAAAAACAACTAAATGAAGTGGAGATAGGAAACCTTGCAGAAAAAGAATTCAGAATAATGATAGTGAAGATGATCCAGGACCTTGGAAAATGAATGGAGGCAAAGATCGAGCAGATGTAAGAAATGTTTAACAAAGACCTAGAAGAATTAAAGAACAAACAAACAGAGATGAACAATACAATAACTGAAATGAAAACTACACTAGAAGGAATCAATAGCAGAATAACTGAGGCAGAAGAACGGATAAGTGACCTGGAAGACAGAATGGTGGAATTCACTGCTGCAGAACAGAATAAAGGAAAAGGAATGAAAAGAAATGAAGACAGCCTAAGAGACCTCTGGGACAACATTAAACGCAACAACATTCACATTATAGGGGTCCCAGAAGGAGAAGAGAGAGAGAAAGGACCACAGAAAATATTTGAAGAGATTATAGTCGAAAAGTTCCCTAATATGGAAAAGGAAATAGCCACCCAAGTCCAGGAAGCGTAGAGAGTCCCATACAGGATAAACCCAAGGAGAAACATGCCAAGACACATAGTAATCAAATTGGCAAACCTTAAACCAAAGAAAAATTATTCAAAGCAGCAAAGGAAAAATGACAAATAACATACAAGGGAATTCCCATAAGGTTAACAGCTGATTTCTCAGCAGAAACTCTACAAGCCAGAAAGGAGTGGCATAATATATTTAAAGTGATGAAAGGGAAGAACCTACAACCAAGATTACTCTACCCGGCAAGGATCTCATTCAGATTCGATGGAGAAATCAAAAGCTTTACAGACAAGCAAAAGCTAAGAAAATTCAGCACCACAATACCAGCTCTACAACAAATGCTAAATGAACTTCTCTCAGTGGGAAGCACAAGAGAAGAAAAGGACCTACAAAAACAAACCCAAAACAATTAAGAAAATGGTAATAGGAACATACATATCAATAATTACATTAAACATGAATGGATTAAATGCTCCAACCAAAAGACACAGGCTTGCTGAATGGATACAAAAACAAGACCCATATATATGCTGTCTACAAGAGACCCACTTCAGACCTAGGGACACATTCAGATGGAAAGTGAGGGGATGGAAAAAGATATTCCATGCAAATGGAAATCAAAAGAAAGCTGGAGTAGCAATACTCATATCAGATAAAATAGACTTTAAAATAAAGAATGTTACAAGAGACAAGGAAGGAAACTACATAACGATCAAGGGATCAATCCAAGAAGAAGATATAACAATTATAAATATATATGCACCCAACATAGGAGCACCTCAATACATAAGGCAACTGCTAACAGCTATAAAAGAGGAAATCGACAGTAACACAACAATAGTGGGGGACTTTAACACCTCACTTACACCAATGGACAGATCATCCAAACAGAAAATTAATATGGAAACACAAGCTTTAAATGACACAATAGACCAGATATATTTAATTGATATTCATAGGACATTCCATCCAAAAACAGCAGATTACACTTTCTTCTCAAGTGCAAACGGAACATTCTCCAGCATAGATCATATCTCGGGTCACAAATCAAGCCTCAGGAAATTTAAGAAAATTGAAATCCTATCAAGCATCTTTTCTGACCACAACACTGGGAGATTAGAAATCAATGACAGGAAAAAAAAAAAAACGTAAAAAAAAGAAACACATGGAGGCTAAACAATACGTTACTAAATATCACTGAAGAAATCAAAGAGAAAATCAAAAAATACCTAGAGACAAATGACAATGAAAACACGATGATCCAAAACCTATGGGATGCGGCAAAAGCAGTTCTAAGAGGGAAGTTTATAGCTATACAAGCCTACCTCAAGAAACAAGAAAAATCTCAAATAAACAATCTAACCTTACAACTAAAGAAACTAGAAAAATAAGAACAAACAAAACCCAAAGTTAGAAGAAGGAAAGAAATCATAAAGATCAGAGCAGAAATAAATGAAATCGAAACAAAGAAAACAATAGCAAAGATCAATAAAAGTAAAAGCTGGTTCTTTGAGAAGATAAACAAAATTGATAAACCATTAGCCAGACTCATCAAGAAAAAGAGGGAGAGGACTCAAATCAACAAAATTAGAAATGAAAAAGGAGAAGTTACAACAGACACTGCAGAAATACAAGCCATCCTAAGAGATTACTACAAGCAACTCTGTGCCAATAAAATGGACAACCTGGAAGAAATGGACAAATTCTTAGAAAGGTATAACCTTCCAAGACTGACCCAGGAAGAAATAGAAAATATGAACAGATCAGTCACAAGTAATGAAATTGAAACTGTGATTTAAAATCTTCCAACAAATAAAAGTCCAGGACCAGATGGCTTCACAGGTGAATTCTATCAAACATTTAGAGAAGAGCTAACACCCATCCTTCTCAAACTCTTCCAAAAAATTGCAGAGGAAGGAACACTCCCAAACTCATTCTATGAGGCCACCATCACCCTGATAGCAAAACCAGACAAAGATACTACAAAAAAAGCAAATTACAGACCAACATCACTGATGAATATAGATGCAAAAATCCTCAACAAAATACTAGTAAACAGAAACCAACAACACATTAAAAGGATCATACACCATTATTAAGTGAGATTTATCCCAGGGATGCAAGGATTCTTCAATATATGCAAATCAATCACTGTGCTAACACCATATTAACAAATTGTAGAAGAAAAACCATATGATCATCTCAATATATGCAGAAAAAGCTTTTGACAAAATTCAATACCTATTTATTATAAAAACTCTCCAGAAAGTGGGCATAGAGGGAACCTACCTCAACATAATCAAGGCCATATACGACAAACCCAGAGCAAATATCATTCTCAATGGTGAAAAACTGAAAGCGTTTCCTCTAAGCTCAGGATCAAGATAAGGATGTCCACTCTCACCGCTATTATTCAACATAGTTTTGGAAGTCCTAGCCATGGCAATCAGAGAAGAAAAAGAAATAAAAGGACTCCAAATCAGAAAAGAAGATGTAAAGCTCTCACTGTTTGCAGATGACATGATACTATACATAGAGAATCCTAAAGATGCCACCAGAAAACTCCTAGAGCTAATCAATGAATTTGGTAATGTTGCAGGATACAAAATTAATGCACAGAAATCTCTTGCATTCCTATACACTAATGATGAAAAATCTGAAAGAGAAATTAAGGAAACACTTCCATTTACCATTGCAACAAAAAGAATAAAACACCTAGGAATAAGCCTACCTAGGGAGACAAAAGACCTGTATGCAGAAAACTATAAGACGCTGATGAAAGAAATTAAAGATGACACAAACAAATGGAGAGATATACCACGTTCTTGGATTGGAAGAATCAATATTGTGAAAATGACTATACTACCTAAAGCAATCTACAGATTCAATGCAATCCCTATCAAATTACCAATGGCAATTTTTACAGAACTAGAACAAAAAATCTTAAAATTTGTATGGAGACACAAAAGACCCCAAATAGCCAAAGCAGTCTTGAGGGAAAAAAACGGAGCTGGAGGAATCAGACTCCCTGACTTCAGACTATACTACAAAGCTACAGTAATCAAGACAATATGGTAGTGGCACAAAAACAGAAATATAGGTCAATGGAACAGGATAGAAAGCCCAGAGATAAACCCATGCACTTATGGTAAAGTAATCTATGACAAAGGAGGCAAGGATATACAATGGAGAAAAGACAGCCTCTTCACTACGTGGTGCTGGGAAAACTGGACAGCTACATGTAAAAGAATGAAATTAGAACACTCCCTAACACCATACACAAAAATAAACTCAAAATGGATTAGAGACCTAAATGTAAGACCGGAAACTATCAAACTCTTAGAGGAAAACATAGGAAGAACACTCTTTGACATAAATCACAGCAAGATCTTTTTTGATCCACCTCTTAGAGTAATGGAAATAAAAACAAAAATAAACAAATGGGATTTAATGAAACTTAAAAGCTTTTGCAAAGCAAAGGAAACTATAAACAAGACGAAAAGACAACCCTCAGAATGGGAGAAAATATTTGCAAATGAATCAACAGACAAAGGATTAATCTCCAAAATATATAAACAGCTCATGCAGCTCAATATTAAAAAAACAAAAAACCCAATCCAATAACAGGCAGAAGACTTAAATAGACATTTCTCCAAAGAAGACATACAGACGGCCAAGAAGCACATGAAAAGCTGCTCAACATGACTAATTATTAGAGAAATGCTAATCAAAACTACAACGAGGTATCACCTCACACCAGTTAGAATGGGCATCATCAGAAAATCTACAAACACCAAATGCTGGAGAGGGTGTGGAGAAAAGGGAACCCTCTTGCCTTGTTGGTGGGAATGTAAATTGATACAGCCACTATGGAGAACAGTATGGAAGTTCCTTAGAAAACTAAAAATAGAATTACCATATGACCCAGCAATCCCACTACTGGGCATATACCCAGAGGAAACCATAATTCAAAAAGACACATGCACCCCAATATTCAATGCAGCACTATTTACAATAGCCCGGTCATGGAAGCAACCTAAATACCCACCAAGAGACGAATGGATAAAGAAAAAGTGGTACATATATACAATGGAATATTACTCCGCCATAAATAGGAATGAAACTGGGTCATTTGTAGAGACATAGATGGATCTAGAGACTGTCGTGCAGAGTGAAGTAAGTCAGGAAGAGAAAGACAAATATCGTATATTAATGCATATATGTGGAACCTAGAAAAATGGTTTTCTAGGTGAAAACCTGTTTTGAACAGGTTTTGATGAACCTGTTTGCAGAGAGAAATAGAGACACAGATGTAGAGAACAAACGGATGGACACCAAGGGGGGAAAGTGGCGGCGGGGGTGGTGGTGGTGGGATGAATTGGGAAATTGAGATTGACAGGTATACACTAATATGTATAAAATGGATAACTAATAAGAACCTGCTGTATAAAAAAATAAAGTAAAATTAAAAAAAAAAAAAAAACTATGTCCAGTTTGAAACTATGGTCTAAGAACTTTAGCTAAGCCTTGAAGAACCGTCTAGAAATCGTTTTCTGAAATAATGTATTCATTCTATCTTCCTGGCTATGTTCGCATAATTAATATTGCGGAAATGTGACATTGAATCTGTATCTGCAGAAATTGGTCACTGAAATGGTTAAAATATTGATAGAAAAACAACTTAATAATATATCTAAATGATTACCATTTAGTCACACAATGAACGGTTCATATATTAGAAATCTCTCCCTATGAAATTGTGCCTATCAATCTTAATATAAGTGAAACAAAAACTGTTGAAAACATATTGATTTAGCAATAGAAATCTAGATATTTCATGACAGGTGGAAAGCTCAAGTATAAGTTAAATGCAAGAGTTAGAAATATTTCTGCTGTTTGGATTTGAAGTTGTTCAACATCTGTAGGATGTGTCTCATATTTTCCTTCCAGTTCATAGCAACCAATTTCACAATCCCAGCTCTAGAAATATTTGTCACTGCTCTACCATCCTATTATAGTTCTCTGATTAAGATATGCTCTCATTTTCAAAATGCTTCCTTAATCTTCTTCCCTCTCTTTAAACCTGTAACCTCCATCCACCAACTATCACACACAAATTGTCCCTCCTCATTCCTATCAAATGACTCTACTACCTTTCTACTTCATCCAGAAACTTGAAACCATCAAATGGAAACTCTTTCAAACCCCTACTAGGTACCAAACCTGCAAGTCCACTCTCTTCTTTCCCTGACTGACACAAAAGATTCTATCCCTCCTTCTGCCTGAAGCTGACCTGCCAATCTGTCTTTGGATCCCATCCTCTCTGACCTCCTCAGCAACTTTTTTGTTTATACTTCCTCCAGGACTGAATACTTCACCATTTTCCCCTTAAATGACTTCTTCCTTTTAACATTTAAACACACTCAAATCTCGCCCATCTTAAACAAGAAAATCTCCCATGGGTTTCAAATACCCATCTAGCTACTTCTCTTTATATTTGGAAAATAAAATTTCTTGAGTTGTCTAAATGCAACGTCTCCATTTGCACACTCTTCAACCTAATCCAGTCTGGCGTCTGCTTCTGCCATGCCTCTGAAACACCTCTTAACAGAGTCACCAATGACATGCATTCACTAAAATCTAATTGATGTATTTTAGCCCTCATCTTACTTAAGCCCTCAGTAGCATTTGCCACTGAAGATCATTCCTCTTCTCTCTTGAACCATCTGTTCCCTTTGCATGACATTCTTTGGCCCTTGTCTTTTTTCACACTAGGTCTAGGGTTAGCAATTTTTTTCTGTAAAGGGCCAGACAGTAAATATTTTCAGCTTTGTGAGCCATACAGATTCTGTCATAACTATACCAATCTGCCATTATAGTGTTAAAGCAGCGATAGACAGTGAGTAAACAAATGAGCATGGCTGTGTTCCAATAAAGCTTTATTTACAAAAATAAGCAGTGGGCCAGATTTAACCACCATCTGCATCCAAATGACTCTCAAGTTTATCTCCAATCCAGCCCTCCCCTCTAGCCCTCAAATGCTTACACAGCAACACATCTCAGATGCCTCAAAGTTGTCTCACTGTGTCCAAACCCAAAGTCATGATCTTGCTAGGGAAACCTGGCCAGGTCCACATCCCACTAAATGGCACTAACATCCATTTGATTCAATTTCATAAAGTGGAGCAAAGGGATCATCCTTGAAATCTCCCAATCTATTACCAAGGTCTTTTAACTTTATCTGCTAAACATCTCCCAATGTTAGTGACTTTATCTCTGTAGATACCACTTTATTCCAAGCTTCCTTTATCTGTGCCCTGGACTAGTGCAATAGCCCAGGGCCACACTGGCCTCCACTCAGTTTCTTCAATGCACCATGCTTACTTCTAAGATAAGACTTTGGCACAAACAGTTCTGCTGATTGGGAATGCCTTTCCCAACCTCCATTCACCATGCAGAAGGCTGCATGATTCACCTTCGACACAGCAAGTCCTCCTCATGCACCTATTTTTGCCCCAATACATACCTGAGTATCAGTCAGTGATTGTGTTATCAGGAGAGGAATGATACACTGTGAGGTTTTTCAAAATTGTTCTTAGAGTATTCCTAAACCTTTAAGAAATACTGACACCAGGTGATGAATCAACTCCGGATAACAATCCTTTTAACTTCCTATCATCCAGCATGTAAGTAGCTGCCTGGGACCTAGGATGACTAGGGGGACACAGAGAATTTACCTGAGTGCATTATATCCTTCCCAGGCTTAAACTACCTGAAAGTGCACAATGAAAAGAACTCCCAGAAGCTTCCCAATGATGAGAGGGAAAATAAGACAATGTTTGCAGAGTTCCTGGCACTGTGAAACCTACAGAAATTTTCAATCGTCCATTATGATTAATTATTTCATTATCATTTGGATGACAGCAAGACCCTCGAAGAATGGAATACAACTACAACACTCGTGCCTTCCAGACAGACTAAAGCAGGTCTTAAATGTTGCAAAATATGGGCTGCGGTATTTGTTGAAAGGTCAGGATTTTGTGCAAATGGTGGCAGTTCCAAGGCAGCAGAAGCAGAATGAGGGCGGGGTCCACAAGGCCAGGGAAATAAGGGCCACTAAGACCAAGTTAGACCTAAGAAAAAATATCATCTTCTTTACCTATATTGCAGGTAATACAAAGGAGTCTCAAGAAAGGAATGTGGTAAAAGACTTATGCACATCTGGGAGGAGCTACAATACTGCCTTAAGAAAATATTATAAAAGAGCAGCTTAGTGAAATAAAGTGCACATAGCCAGACAATAGGACACCTAAGTTCTCCTCCTATTTCAGCCACTTCTGGCAAAAGCTATGTGGGTTCTGCAAAATCTCTTAAATTTCCTGGGCCACATTTTCCTTGATTGTTAAATGATGGAATGGGACTAGATCAGATAGTCTGATCATTAGTTGCACATTAAGTTCACCTGAAGCTTTTAAAAAATATTGATACATGGGCCTCACCCCCAGAGTTTCTAATTTAACTGATCTAGGGTGGGGCTCAGCCATCAGTATTTCTTAAACAATCCCTGGATGATTATAATATGCAGCTAGGGTTAAGAACTACCAGATTATATGTTATCTAAGACCTCTTTCAGTTCTGCTTTTTACCTCTGCAAACAAGTAGAAACATTTTCTATCTCCACCCATTTTAACTCATTTATTCTTTCACATTGACCTAGCAACAGTATCAATAGTTTATATATTTTATCCAGAATCAAGTAACAAAGCTCAGACTCTTTCTACTGAACCTCCACAGCAAGATTAAGCAACAGAGGATAGGGATTCCAGAGTCAGGGTAACCCAACCAAACTGCCACGCAGAGTAAGTAATTTATAGTCAATGTCAAGTTTCTACACTAGGGCTGAAGATATAGGGATACAGTCCTGAGGTAAAGTTCATTCAGCCAACAGACAAGATCAAGAACCAAGGAGAGCTAAACCTAGTCTTCAAAGCTAGGGGAGAAAATCTGAAGAATGGAGGCAGCGTTCTATGTCAAGGTTATATGCACCAGAGGTCAGAACCAAGAGAGCTATAGAAAGTGTCACATACAGATTCAGAGGCTGGAACAGTATAAGAAAATAAGGTGATCACAATAGAGTAGGACCCTTGAAGTTTCAAGTATGACCCAGTGTCTCATCAGAGTCTAATTAGTGAATTAATCTCTACATTGCTGACATATTTGCTCCCCTGCCCCTCCCCAAACTTGCATTTGTACTTTACATTTATTCCTTTTATTTTCATACATGTTCTCTATCTATGAGAATATTTGAGTCCCCAGTGCTCAAAGAACATTAGCTCTTTGAAAACAGAGACGATCAAATACTCTCCTTCTAGTAGATTACCTCATAGTGACTTATAATTATACTGAGAACACAGCAAATGCTTAACATGAATGTAGGTGAATTAAACAATTAAATGCACTTCCTGGGAAAGACTAGACCAAATACATCCCCATATACAGCACATCCCAACCTGGGTAAAAGCTGCTATACCAAACGTTACCTGTGCGTGGGATAAGTCTGTGTGTTGTCATCCTGAGTGTGCAAGGACTCTTGGGTTCATGCAGAACACAGTTAAGTTGGAAGGGACATCACCAGTTATGTCACTTGAAGGTGGACACCAGAATGCAGAGGTATGAGCCTCTTGGTCATTTGAACACATGACTGGCTAAAGAGATGAAGTGTTAAGTGAATAGGAAGCAGTGGTGTTGAATTTCTAAAATTAAACACTTCAGTCAAAAATAAGCAAGACTGTGACTTTTAAAAGAAATAACAATGAAACTTTTAAAAGAAATTAATGTTTTCTTATCCTCTGAAGACAAAAAAATCTAGACAGTTTATTCTATGGTACATTTTAACTAATTTTTGTAAGTTATCAATGTTCCAGATCAGGAATGTATATAATCCATCTTCTCTATCATATTACAAGCATGTATTAAATACCCTTATGTGGCAAGATGCTGTCGGTGGAGCATATATTAGGAAACATCAGTTCATATAAGGAATAGAATGTTAGAGCTGAAAAAGTTCTTGCAGCTTATCAGGTACTACCTGTTCAGGTCATTTTGGAAATGAGAATATCAAAGCAAAAAGAGTTGAAGTTATTATTATTATTATTGGTAGTAGTAATAGTAGTACTATTATTATCCCATGATGACCCAATAGCAAGCACTGGTGCCCAGACATTCCAGCGGTAAGGCCAGTGTAATTTCCACTCTACTAAACTATATATGGCATATTATTATGTTAAACTACAGTAATATATTAATATAGTGTATACTATACTACACTATACTAGTGAAAAATTCTCACGCAAAGAGATTCCTTTGCATAATTCACATCATGCTCTACTCAATGGAACTTGCAAGCCTGTCACAAGAACACAAAAGATGAGCCTTTTGTCCTGTTTGTGATATGTCTTTGCTGGGTTCCTCTTGGACACAGAGCAGTATAAAAACAGTTCCCAACAACAACAAAAGTCTCTACACTTAGGGAATTTGTATGCTAATATAACAGAGAGGAAAACAGATATTTGTGTATAATTATTTAAATAAATACAGTAATTGCTAAACATTGTTGAGAAAAGGGGGTGGGAAAGATCTGGGGGGAGAGGTGCATTAAAAGAGGAGAAAGAACAAGACAAAATGAAAATGGGAGAGCAGGAAGTTCAGGAATGTATGGATCTGGGCAAAATGTTTTGTCACATCTCAAAAATAACATAGGATTGTCTGGGGGTCTTCATCTCATAGGATATAATATAAATTTTCTGTGAGTCAAGGGCATCTCTGCCACTTCTTGCTTATTCTCAAAAAAGGGTTACCAGGACTACCCACACTTATAGATTTGCTGTGAAGATTAATGATTAATGAAAAGGATTAGAGTGATGTCTGGCATATAGTATGCATTCAATAAGTATTAGCTATCATTATCATTAATATAGTATTAATGTTTTTATTCCTCCTGCTACGACTACTAGTTGTCTCCTACCATGTTGATTTAAAACCCATTACTAAATAGCTATAAAAATTGCTGACCCATCAACCAATGAGTTCCATAAAACTGTCAGACTAGAATTGTATAAAGTCATTGGTCTACTGGGAACTATCATTACAATATCAAAAATAAATGATTGTTATTAAATATAGACAAGATGAAATACTCTTGGCAGTAAAGAGTTCACTAAGGTAGATTTTTCTATAAGTGTTATATCAAAGAAATAAAGAAAATATCTCTACTTTTATTGAATAAGATTAAACCAAGTCCATGTTATTCAGTAGGTAAACCTGAGCAAAGTTGGACTTACCTTTAATAACAACCTTGCTTATTTTCCTAAGTACTGATTTTGTTGCTTTAGTTATTATTCAGTTTGCCTGTGGCTGAAGAACCTGGATATTTTGAAGAACTTGGATATTTTAATGTGCTTGGTAAACAAAGCAAAACCCACTCACCAGACCAGTTTTCCAGAATTTTCTGGCATTGGTGGAATCCCAACGCTTTCAAAGAAGGAAGATGATGGGTGGCATTTACACCAAGGGTGGAGAACCTGTGAACTAGGCTCAGCTTCAGGGTAATATTGTAACCCAAGTAATAATCTTTGCTGGGTCAGGGTTCCTCTGACTCTTAGTACAGGAAAGTCTCTATACAAAACTGGAATAGTTGGAGAGCTGTGAATAATGTTTAATCAGAGAGTCAGCCTTAGCTAATAATGGCCATAGGCAACTGAAGTACAGCAGCAATAGTTACCAAGGAAAGGTCAATAAGCTTTTCCCCTAACTTTATAAGGATTAACTTAAGTTCTCATATATCCCAACAGAAAAACAGTACACCAAAATTTATTTCCTTTTTATGATTTTCAGCTCATTTTTTAATTCTATTATTGAATTTGGTCTTAAGAGAAAAATATTTTTATTACTACGCCTTAAATATCCATGGTAATTGAAATGTTGTCAGCTATGCAGACATATGCTGTAAAATGTGCTTAAGATAATATTTGTAAACATCTTCAAGTTTGTTGTTATCTAGAGAAACTATCAAGATGATGAATACTTGGCTAAAGGGATTTTTTTTTCCCATCTGAATATTCCATCATCCTGAAGATCCAATTATAGAGTGTCAAACTCAGAGACAAATGACAAAGAGAACAGCCTCAGGAGAGTCCTTTGTATGATGACTCAGAAGGACAAACCCCTTTTCTTTCAGTAAACCAGGAATCCTCTGTGGAATTCTCTTATTCAACTAACACTACTGAACAACAGGAGTTGATCTTCTTTGGCTTATTTTGTAGGTGATTAATACAGGCCGATTGTCACAGCTCCAAATTGCAAAGGCAAAATCTTGCCTTTATTCTTCCGGCATGAATTTTAACTTACCATTTCAATTTTTAGCACATTTCTATCCTTTGTTCTGGTATTAAAGAGACCTCTTATAACTATATAGTGAAGACGTGATTCTTGGTGTAAAAGGCTTTAAAATAGACAGAATGATCTTATTTTCATTCAAGGTAGGGATTTTCAGAGGATTTCTTTCAGGGATTTTCTGGATTTCCAACATATTTAGAAATGTGAGTTTTGACAGGTTTCAAAATTATATATAAAATCTAAGAATCAAATTGTAAAAATATAATTTCAAAACTAAACCAAAGACATCTTTGGAGCTTTATGTTTACATGATGGTGAATACTGAAAGTTAATTTATTTTATATCACGTGGTCATGCTGTATATAAGTAAATAACTTCTAAAGTATAATAGAGCAGAATATATCATGAAATGTTGAAGGAAAAAATTAATACCTGGCTACTCTTCCTTTTGGAGAAGAATGCAAAATTATGACATTAACTATATTGCAATAAAAAGATTAGATTGCTGTTAAGTGCTGATAGTCAGACTGCAATATAGGCAAATATTAAACTAGAGCAACAATACTCACTGCTGGGTTTTCAGAGTGTTCAATATTCACCACATATTTTCCATGCTTTCTGTCCATTCTTGAGCTTTCAGTGCTACAAGCTGAACTCCAAAAATATTTTTCAATTCGTGCATTGCCCTTTATATCTGCAGCCCTGAGAAATAATTAAAATGGTGGAAAATCAACTCTGATACATCAGTGCCAGTGTGAATAATAAATAATTATCCACTAAAACAGGATCCACCTTAGAGAAGGCAATGAGGTATTAATGATAGAAAGACACAAGAAATACTGCTTCTGAGAGCTACTATGACTACCCCCTCAACAATCTCCCTGACACAAAGGAATTCTGAAAATCTTACACAGTTCTTCCTCTTCTTCCTTCTGGCACCATCTTTCAGACACCTGCCTTCTATTTTAGGACCAACCTAAGAAAAAAGTGAGGTGGAAGTTTGTCATTGTTTTCTCTCTACCCATTGAATGCCTTCTCAGTTCTGTGAGCAACCATGGCCTTAGGGCAGCTTCATCTTTTCAGTCTCAAGGTTGGTGTCTGGAAGTCTACTTAGTCAGTTCATCAGTAATTCACGTGCATATAAAAAACATTAGAATCAATCTTCCAGGCAATAATGCCAAAGGAGTGATGAAATGTTGAAAATCTTGAGGAAAACATTTTTTGGTCAAGAAATCTAGGGGCTTCCCTGGTGGCGCAGTGGTTGAGAATCTGCCTGCTAATGCAGGGGACACGGGTTCGAGCCCTGGTCTGGGAAGATCCCACATGCCACGGAGCAGCTGGGCCCGTGAGCCACAATTGCTGAGCCTGCGCGTCTGGAGCCTGTGCCCCGCGACGGGAGGGGCCGCCATAGAGAAAGGCCCGCGCACCGCGATGAAGAGCGGTCCCCGCACCGCGATGAAGAGTGGCCCCCGCTTGCCGCAACTGGAGAAAGCCCTCGCACGAACCGAAGACCCAACACAGCCAAAAATAAATAAATAAATAAATAAAATCAAGTAAAACTTTAAAAAAAAAAAAAAAAAAAAAGAAATCTAGTTTGTCTCAGATTGAAAAAGGATTAACTCTTTTATAGATTTATTAACTCAACAATTGAGAATATTGTGTTTCTAAAAAGTGCCAGGTATTTTCTAGTGCAAAAAGTTCAGTAGCAAATAAAACAGACCTCTTTGTATCTGACACTTTTAGATACTGAATTTTTTTTCCCAAAAGTTTGATCCTCTGAAATTTCTCTTCTAAATGTATTTAACACCATCAGTTTAATGAGTCTTACTGGATCAACTGAAATGGCATAGTCTCAAGCCGTAGAACATAAATAACATAGAAAAACTGCCAAATAATTGAAAAGCTGGGAAGGGATTTGTCCTCAAAAGGAGTAAAAACATGATGACTTACTTTTACTCCTGTTGAAACAAAACCAGTGATGTCATTGTATGGCCATGGGCTTCAAGGGACAGGCATAGGTTGAAGGTATCAATAATATTAAGCATGACCTTCTAATAAACTGATTTATTTGAAGATCAGAATGATATAATTATCAAACGTGGTATAAATTTGACTTAGTTTGCTTTAAAATATTACTATATTTTTATTCTGCAGAGACATTTATTTCAATTTGGTACTGGAGCAACATAGTCATGGTATAAGTAAAACCTCATCATTTTTGACAGCACCCACCCATTTTATCAATAGTATAAAGAAGGAAACTTTATTCCAGCACTTGAGTCTCCTGCTCACAATCTCTAATTGACCTAGCAATCAAAAGACTCAGTCACAAGTCTTCTTCTATATTTTGGAAGAAAATATAGAAAATATTAAATTTTTTAAAAATAGCAACAAAATTAAACAACACATTGCTCTGTGGCTAAATTTACCATGTGAAAATCAGAATTTTCTTTATTTGGCAAAGAACAATACTTCAGCATGTGTTATTGACAACTCTTGTGAATACTTCAATCTGAAGGTCAACAGAAAAAATAAAAAATGGAACATACCTGGATTGTTCTAATGAACAGAGGGCATGGGTATCTTTCATTGCCTTGTCACAATCACTTATGAAAGATCTTTTTCTTAAAGATTAATCTCCAAAATATACAAGCAGCTCATGCAGCTCAATATCAAAAAAACAAACAACCCAATCCAAAAATGGGCAGAAGACCTAAATAGACATTTCTCCAAAGAAGGTATACAGATTGCCAACAAACACATGAAAGGATGCTCAACATCACTAATCATTAGAGAAATGCAATTCAAAACTACAATGAGGTATCACCTCCCACCGGTCAGAATGGCCATCATCAAAAAATCTACAAACAATAAATGCTGGAGAGGATGTGGAGAAAAGGGAACCCTCTTGCACTGTTGGTGGGAATGTAAATTGATACAGCCATTGTGGAGAACAGTATGGAGGTTCCTTAAAAAACTAAAAATAGAACTCCCATATGACCCAGAAACCTCACTACTGGGCATATACTCTGAGAAAACCATAATTCAAAAAGAGACATGTACCACAATGTTCATTGCAGCACTATTTACAATAGTCAGGACATGGAAGCAACCTAAGTGTCCATCAACAGATGAATGGATAAAGAAGATGTGGCACATGTATACAATGGAATATTACTCAGCCATAAAAAGAAATGAAATTGAACTATTTGTAGTGAGGTGGATGGACCTAGAGTCTGTCATACAGAATGAAGTAAGTCAGAAAGAGAAAAACAAATACCATATGCTAACACACATATATGGAATCTAAAAAAAAAAAAAAATGGTTCTGAAGAACCCAGGGGCAGGACAGGAATAAAAACGTAGACGTAGAGAATGGACTTGAGGACATGTATAAGGGGAAGTGTAAGCTGGGACGAAGTGAGAGAGTGGCAGTGACATGTATACACTACCAAATGTAAAACAGATAGCTAGTGGGAAGCAGCCGCATAGCACAGGGAGATCAGCTCGGTGCTTTGTGACCACCTAGAGGGGTGGGATAAGGAGGGTGGGAGGGAGGGAGACACAAGAGGGAAGACATATGGGGACATAGGTATATGTATATCTGATTCACTTTTTATAAAGCAGAAACTAACACACCATTGTAAAGCAATTATACTTCAATAAACATGTTAAAAATAATAATAAATAAATAAATAAGATCTTTGTCTTGAGCAGGATTTATAGCCAAAAAGAAATCTGAAAATTTTGTTGGCTAACATGTAGTTGAGAGAATTCTTTGGTAGCTGGCCAGTCTTGGGGGAAAAAAGTTATTTTTCATTCATCTAATAGAGAGAGTTGATGAATTATTAAAAGTAATTATTAAAAGTAAAATTTTAAAAAATAAAAATAAAAAAATAAATACTGCAGCATTCTGTAAATGTATTTTATATATGGTTATCATAACACTATCAGAGTGTTCTTTATTATATTTTTTTACAGAGCTGAACCAATTCCAACAGCAGATGTTCCTTCACTAAATAAAAAGTAATTAAAAAGTATTTCAGTAATACAATGGGATTACAATAAATAGCCATATTTAAAATAGAAACTTCAGGAGGAAAAACGTGTTTTGATGCATATTATTGAATTTCCTAATTACAAATTTAAAGTGTACTTACAAATTTTAAATATGTTTATACTGACAGAACATGGTCTTTCATTAATTTATTCCCCACTGTTTATTGAGCACCTAACATACCCCAGGCATGTATCAAACCATGATAGCCACACAGCATTGGTTGAGTCAGAGAAGACCCCTGCTTACACTCTATTCTTTGTTTATTGAATGTTTGGCTTTGATTATAACTTTCAAATGTGTTTAAAATGTAATATTTTGTTTAAGCAAAATATTTTTTTTTATTTATTTAAAGATATGTGTTTTTTGTTATGTCGGGAAATTGGTTCCGTAATGGTAAGTCTATCAGGTTCTACAGAATAAAGGGCAATTACATAATTCATCTCTGTTTGATCACAGTGACCAGGAATTCATGACTTTTCTAGGCACTAGTAGTTCATTTTAGGGGGACCTTAACTCTTTGAAAATTCTTTTTTCTATTAACCCCCAAATTTTCTTGTTCCTTCAGCTGATTTACATTCTGGTCCTGCTGTATCTGGAGACACCCAAAATGAAACCATTTTTTTCTTCAAAATATGGGTCTGTGATCCCTGATGTATAATTCCAAAATCCAAAAGGCTTCGAAGACCAAAAATTATTTTGTACTTTTAGCACAAATTTACTTGGTGGCAAAAATTAATTTGAACAAATAAAGCTACTTTTAGCCTTTAATAAATTTAACATGATTATTTATATGTTTAATTATAAAAATATGAAAGTCTATTGATTACCACCACAATCCTGCTGCAGGTCTTGTGTAATACACAGCGTATGTATCGTATTACTTTTATAGAATTAAAAGAAAATCTCATTTATAAAACACACCTCACCCAGGCACTTCATATGAGGGACTACAGGCTTGTAGAAATTTTCAATTTTTTTAAAGACAACTAATGTGTCTTTCCTTATTCTTACTGATCTGAGAAACTACTTCATAAAGACTTCAGTTAGTAGGCTGACTCATAACTGGCATTTTAATTTTATTTTAAAAAATGTTTATTTTATATTGAAGTATAGTTGATTAACAACGTTGTGTTAGTTTCAGGTGTACAGCAAAGTGATTCAGTTATACATATACAGGTATCTAATCTTTTTCAAATTCTTTTCCTATTTAGGTTATTACAGAATATTGAGTGGAGTTCCTTGTGCTATACAGTAGGTCCTTATTGGTTATCTATTTCAAATATAGCAATGTATATATAACTGGCATTTTTTAATGTGGGTGAGAAGACAAGTAAAAAGAAAAGCTTAAACTTGGGCAGCCTCTGACATAAGACTTGATCAACATCACATTACTAACGTTACAGGGATGTCTGTGCCTATTTCAGCGGGCGTACCACAAGAATTAAATATCATTATTCCCACTTCCCACATATGTTTAAATGACCTTTTACCCAAGTTAAGATTAGAATGTGTGGCCCTCAGGCTCCCCATTCATTTATTGTCTATAGCCATGTATTAATCGTCTAATATGTACCACAATGTACCCTAAGAAGGATGGGGAGAAAAGGTGAAAGACAATTGAGAAGCTAAATTTATTGGAAAGACCATACAACTGTTGACCCTTTAGAAACTCTGTTGACATACGTCAGCCTCCATCAAAGAAGTATGGATGTTTACTGGAAGCAAGGACAGGGTGGTGCTGCCGCGTGGAATTAGTCCTGCCCACAAGGACAGAGACTACTGGAAATCAGGCTCCAAATAACAGCAAGTGCTTGGCAACTCCCAGGGCAGAGACATGCCTCATCCTCTATGCTGACCCTGCACATTCTGTCCAAACATCAGACAAATGGTTGGACTAGAGCATCTATGAGGTTCACAGAGCAAGAAGTCAGCCATCAGCCATGCAGATCATAACCCTTTGAGGACAGCAGGTCCCTGGGTCGGGAGCTGAGGTTCACTGAAGGGACTACACAGAAGCACAAGGCAGGCTTCATGAAGCAACCGTAGCAGACAGATGTTATTAGAACGGGAACTCAGAATGGAAATTAAAGAAAAACTCAAGTCTACAAGGTGGGGCAAAGAGAGAAACTGGGGCTTGTAAGATTCAGATCCATAATTAGGTTGTCAGAAAAGAGGACCCATGGGGGATTGAGGTCGACCCTAAACCTGGGGTTACATTAAAATCCAAATGCTCATTGGTGAGATGTCCTAACTGTGCCCAGGGTACAATGGACAGTTCAGGACCCAGCAGTCCCAGAGTTCAAAGGTAAGGCTTTGTTTATTTCATCAACCTCACTTGGGGTGGGAGGTGGGGTTTAAAAAATGAGAGCTATATGGGCTGCAGTAGTTCATAGAACTTCTACTGGTGTCAGGTTTGGACCTGGAACAGTGATGGCACCTAAGGCAGGACAAAAGGAGGCTGCAGTGAATTCAGCTTTGAGGAGCAGGTGGGGAGAGGACAGCCAGGCAGGGTAGTGAGGGGAAGCTGAGAATAAATCTAATGGGTGTAATATTTGAAGTATCAGGAAAGCCAAGGCAGAGATCTTTAAGGGATGAAACTGGTCATAGTTTGCAAGAGACAAATTCTGATCCATATCTTAAAGGTCCTCACAACCCTGGATGCATAGAGAGGATGAAGGAGAAATCGTGGAAGAAGACAGCAGCTGAGACACACACAGAGAAGCAGAAAGAGGCAAGGCATTGGGGGGGAATTGTGAAGAGCAATCTAGATGCAGTGTGAAGCCATAATGGAAAGATAAATATTACATCATTTAGACAAAGGGAATAGGTAAATGTCAGGATGTGAACTTCAAAATGTGAATTGAGAGTGAACAAAACAGTATGAGAAAATAAATGAAAATTGTTTGGAATAACTAATTTTGTATAAGAAAATAAATGAAAATTGTTTGGAAGATCTAATTTTGTAGCCACTAGTGTCAGTATAAAAGGAAAGATTATGACTATCCCTGAATTAGTTTCAGTTATAACACTGCTATTCATCCTGTTGGCTGCCTTTTGTGTGTCCTGCTATGTATTGGATCTGAAATATGAATAATGATCCCATCATCTCCCAGGAGGAGGACCACACATAATTGGTCTCCCAACTTCCACGCATGCCCTCCTCCAATTCATTCTTCACAAGGCAGCCAGGATGCTCTTCGCAAAATATCAGCCTGCTTATATCACCGTCCTGCTCAAAACCCCTGAATGACTTCCCGTTTCTCTTAGGGTAAAATCCAAATCCTTTCCATGGCCGACAAGCCTCTGAGCTTTCTGGCCTCTGCCCACCTCTGCATCCTCATCCTGCACTATTTCACACATCACATGCCTCAGCCACACTCTTTTAAAGATGTATGAAGAAATATTTCAGATATACAAAAAGGTATAAAGAATAATCTGTAAATAGCCAAATTCCCATTGTCACTCAATTTAAGAGATTCAGGACTGTTTTTACTCACAATACTTCTGAAACCAAATGTATGAGTGTTTTCTATACCAACCAGTTCTCCAGCTCTTCAGAAACCAGCTGGGTGTCCTACAACTCAACTCAATTCTGACACCATCTATCCAGAGTTAGCATCAGAGCCCACAAGTTAAAGAGCTCAGTCCCACAAAACTGCTCCAATCCAGACACCAATCTCAAGTCCCAAATCACTTTTACTTCCGACCAACTGCCTATGAATTAAGTGTTCCCCTTCTCAGGCTTGATAATTTTCTCGAATGGCTCAAAGAACTCAGGAACATGAAACTGTGTACAAGCCCCTGTGTCCTTGTCTTTTGAAATAAAAGGCTGACTTAAGAGCTAATGACTGGGAAATACGAAGATGTAGGAACAAAGAATAGCTGTTGGGCTGGGGAACTGGTAACAATTTAGATGATAAGTCCACCACATAACAGAAATCCAGAACTCCCATTTCCCTGAAATATATAGAGGAAGGCGTGACACACATTCTTAAGTTGTTTTTATAGGAAGCAGACCCCCACCGCATGAAAACTGCTGCCTGCAAGAACATAGACTTGGACTGGTTGAAACCAGAAGGTTGATGATGCTTGAAACTTCACCTTGATGCCAACAAATCCGAGAATTCTGCACAAGCTGATCACTCATTCTGCAGTCCACTCCCTCACGCTGCCTTTAAAACCCCTTCCCTGAAAGCCTTTGGGGAGTTTGGGTCATTTGAGCTTGAGCTGCCCATTCTCCTTGTTTGGCACCGTGCAATAAATGCTACTTTCCTTCACCACAACCTAGTGTCAATAGATTGGCTTTACTGTGTGCGGGTGAGTGGACTTAAGTTTGGTCAGGTAACAAACTTTACTTATGTTTACCAATTCATTACAAAGGATTTCATAAAAGATACAAATGAACAGCCAGATGAAGAGATATACAGGGTGAGGTCTAGAAGTGTCCCAAGTGCAGGAGTTTTGTGCCCATGGAGCTGGGGTATTCAGCTCTCCCCAGCACATGGGTAAGCTCATCAACTCAGAAGCAATCTCAACTCCATTGTTTAGGGAGTTTTATGGAGGTCTCATCACTTAGGCATGATAGGTTTCTAACTCAATCTCCAGCCCTTCTCTCTCCTCCCTGTAATTTGGAGAGTGGGGCTGAAAGTTTCAGGCTTCTAATTAAAGTTTGGTCTTTCTGATGACCAGCCTCCATCCCAGAGTTTGTAGGGACCTGCCAAGAGTCTCCTTATTAAAACAAAAGACACTCCTATCACCTCGGTCACTCAGGAAACTACAAGGGATTTAGGAGCTCTGTGTCGGGAACTAGAGACAAAGATCAAGTAAATGTCTTTAGAAGGTATCACAGAGATAAAGTTTTTTACATAAAATTAAAGCCAACTCTGTCCTTATTCTCGATCATATTCCCCTCCCTCCCTTCCTATCAGAGGTAACCAGTCTCTTCAATTTGATGTTTATATTGTCCATGTATTTTTTATGATTTAATACATTCCAAAAATATACAATACTGTTTGCATGCTTTAAATTTTATACGAAACCTATTATACTTTATGTTTTCACAATATGGGGTACATTTTTTGGCCAGATTACATTTGTAAACTTCATCTACACTGACAACTGTAACTCCATTTTATTTGTTTTTAATATATTATAGCATTTCATTGATTGAATACATCACAATTATTAATCTATTAATAATTAATAGAAATTGAGTTTGGTTCCATTTTTTTACTCTCATAAACAATGATGCTATGAATATTCTAGTATATGCCTTTTTGGGAACATTCATTAAAATGTTTCTAGATGTATAATTAAGAGTGAAATTCCTGGATCATCAAGTGTATGTTTTTTTCATTATACCATATATTCCCAAAATTGTATCCAAGGTCACATGAATATTCACTCCCATAGTAGTATTCCCACTTTTTCATAAGTACTAATACTTAGTGTGGTCAAATTTTAAATATTTCTAGCATATATGGTATTAAAAATACTCTACTGATTTCACCTTTTTTTTTCATTCTTGCTTACATGGAAGTTGGAGTTTGTAGGCATCTTCGTTTCTGCATTACACAACAGATGTTTGCTGTGGGAATTTTTGTTTAGTTTACTCCTTGTTTTGTTCTGTATGAATTTTAGAAATAAATGTGTGCAAATTCAGAACTAAGTCTCTTTTCATGCTACAGGAATTAGAAACTTCTTCTTGTCATACATTTGTTGAATTACAACCACATTATACACATATACACATATAGTATCTTCTTTTTCATTGATCATTTTAGCATATAGGTTTGTCCCAATAATTTAAAATCTTTTCAAAAACAGCAACACATTTAGTGTCATTGTCAGGTGTGACATTATGTCAGGTGTGAATTAGTTGAGCTGACCTGTTAAATTTTTGTGTGTCTTCAATTATGAGTAATACCGGAAGGTGCTATTATCGATATTTCAAACTATTTTCCAATGACCAATTCTCAAAAAGTAAGATTAAACAGCCAGATAATATTGAAAGAAGGATAAGAAATACATGTGAGAATATAATCTGAGGGTGCTGGTCTAGAGAGAAAGGATTATAACATTGGATTGGACCAAATGTAATGGTATGGGGACACCTGCTCAAAATTGTGGATTCAACATGCTAGCTTGAGGGGCTTGGAGTAGCTCTCAAAATTTACTCCTTTGATTGCATAAAACCTGGACGGTGGTGGATTATGTTTAGTGGAGCTATAATGACACAACTTCTTTGATATAGTATTTAAAAAAATAAAATTCCAAGGCTAGGAATAAATATATTGCACTGGGGCTTCCCTGGTGGTGCAGTGATTAAGAATCCGCCTGCCAATGAAGGGGAGGCAGGTTTGAGCCCTGGTCCAGGAAGATCCCACATGTCGCAGAGCAACTAAGCCCGTGAGCCACAACTATTGGGCCTGCACTCTAGAGCCCACGAGCCACAACTACTGAAGCCCACGCGCTACAGCCGGTGCCCTGAAACAAGAGAAGCCACTGCAGTGAAAAGCCCGCGTACCACAACGAAGAGCAGCCCCTGCTCGCCGCAACTAGAGAAAGCCTGCACGTAGTAACGAAGACCCAACGCAGCCATAAATAAATAAATAAATTTATATATATAAAAAATATGTTGCACTGGATTTGTCATATGTGAGTTGCTCACACATCCCATGACTGCTTCCCTTGGGAGGACCCAGAGGAAGAGCCCTACATCACACAGTGCATGAGGGAAAGAGCACCATCCATGGAAAGCTCTTTGGACACCGTCCTCTGGAGGCTGGGGAAATGAACATAGGATAACACTTTAAAGTGAAAAGCAAGTTGCTTTATCGTTTACCCCTCACCCCCATGCTCACCAAATCAGTAGCATATTGCTTGGTAGGACTCTTCTGAATTTTGGTGGCAACGTACTATTTTTACATGTTTTTACATAACGATGTGGCCGACAAGAGCCTAATTTCCAAAATATACAAATAGCTCGTACAGCTCAATATCAAAAACAAACAAATGAACCAATCAAAAATGGTCAAAAGACCTAAATAGATATTTCTCCAAAGAAGACATAGAAATGGCAAATAGGCACATGAAAAGATGCTTCACATGGCTAATTATTAGAGAAATGCACATCAAAACTACCATGAGGTATCACCTCACAGCAGTCAGAATGGCCATCATCAAAAAGTCTACAAATAATAAATGCTGAGAATGGTGTAGAGACAAGGGAACCCTCCTACACTGTTGGTGGGAATGTAAATTGGTACAGCCACTATGGAAAACTGTATGGAGATTCCTTAAAAAAAACAAAAATAGAGTTACCATATGATCCAGCAATCCCAATCCTGGGCTTATATCTGGAAAAGATGAAAACTCTAATTCGAAAAGAGACATGCACACCAATGTTCACAGCAGCACTGTTCACAATAGCCAAGACATGGAAGCAACCTAAATGTCCATCAATCGATGAACGGATAAAGAAGATGTGGCATACACAAACACACACACACACACACACACACACACACAATGGAATACTACTCAGCCATAAAAAAGAATGAAATAATGCCATTTGCAGCAACATGGATGGACATAGAGATTATCATACTAAGTGAAATAAGTCAGACAAAGACAAATATCATATGATATCACTTATATGTGGAATCTTACAAAACAGAAATAGACTCACCAACATGGAAAACAAATTTATGGTTACCAAAAGGGAAAGGGGGGAGGTAAGGGATAAATTAGGAGTTTGGGATTAACATATACACACTACCATATATAAAATAGATAAACAACAAAGACCTATTGTATCCCACAGGGAACTATATTCAATATCTTGTAATAATTTATAATGGAAAAGAATCTGAAGAAGAATATATATATACATATATACATATATATGTATCTATAATGGAATCACTTTTCTGTACACCTGAAACTAACACAACATTGTAAATCAACTATGCTTCAATTAAAAAAAGCAAATAAACTGTTTCATCTGTCAGGAATATAAATGAAAATACCAAGATGAAACCAAACATTTCAAAGAAAACAAAGATCATTAATCCTTTGTTTTATTTTACTGGAAGTATAATTTATCAGAGAAATATATAATCATCAATATCGTATCAATATTAGAAGAGAGACTTTTTGTATAAATTTATTTATTTTATTTATTTATTCTTTTGGCTGCATTAGGTCTTCATTGCTACATGCAGGCTTTTCTGTAGTTGAGGCGAGCAGGGCCTACGCTTCATTGCAGTGCATGTGCTTCTCATTGCGGTGGCTTCTCTTGTTGCAGAGCACGGGTTCTAGGTGCACGGACTTCAGTAGTTGTGGCACACGGGCTCAGTAGTTGTGGCTTGCGGGCTCTAGAGTGCAGGCTCAGTAGTTGTGGTGCACGGGCTTAGTTGCTCCATGGAATGTGGGATCTTCCCGGGCCAGGGATCGAACCCATGTCCCCTGCATTGACAGGCGGATTCTTACCCACTGTGCCACCAAGAAAGCCCTAGAAGAGAGTCTTTTAATAATAAATTTGGGTTTATTTTCTGTCTCCATTCCAGGAAAGGATTGCTCTTACACTTCACCTAACAGTAGAAGAAAAAATGTTCACCAACTTCTCAGATACTCTTACATCTGGACCTCTCAAGTTAAAAAAAAAAAAAATTTTTTTTAAGAAGTTAATGGAAATTTGTTAAACATTTACCTCTACCCAAGTGAAATCAAGACACATGCAGGGGGCTGTTTATATCTGATAAACACTAAAAGACTGATTTAAATCTGGATCCTGACTATACCTGAAAGTCCCATTAATATGTTCCTTCAGAGCCTTCCAGCAGTGTGCATTGCAATGGGGCTAAGTATTGATCCTCACATGTTCTCTGGCTAATGATTCAATTTAGATTACTATTTGTCAGCATGAAATTCTGGCTGAGACTGCCCTTGTTGGAGTTCAGTTCCTGTTGGCTATTTTCACTTGGAGAATTGCTTATCCTTTCTGAGTATCTATTTTCTTATCTGTAAGACGCTGGAGATAAAGACAGTTGACTTATAGGAATAATATAAGGATTAGTGCAAAAAAATAACTTTGCAATTTATGAAGCACTGTGCAAATGCAGGACTGAAGTGAGATGCCGGATGCCGGAGCTACACTGCTGTGTGAGCTTGGGCAACTTAATTAAAGTCCCTGACCCTGTGAGTCCTCAGCTGTATAATCAGGATGATGGGAGAACAGGATTTTTATGAAGCAAACATAATATGTACAAAGTAGTTAGAGCACAGCTTGTCATATAGTAAATGCTATGTAAGAGTCTGTGAGATAATCAATAATGACGATGATAATAATGATGATGATGGTGGTGTTGATGCAGCAAATACTGTAGATTAGTGTTATTGAATAGGCAACAGGACAGATAAAGAATGCAATCTCTGGAGTCAAATTTGAGTTGAAATCCAAAACCTCTGAGATCTAAAGCAAGTTTCTTAACTCCTCTCAGTCTTTAGGTTTTTTTTAATCCCTAAAGTGGTGAATAATATAATAATAATAAAGTAGTCTTTAGGGAAAGAATTAAAAAGAGGATGCAATTTTATTTTTCACATTAGTCTTTATCAGAAGCAGTGTAGCATAGTGATTAAGAGCTTTGGAGTCTAAAGATTCAGGGTTGAATTTTATCTGTGACTCTTATAAACAGGCTAATATCTGGCAATTTTTGTCCCAGCCTCTATTTCTTCATAAGAGTATACCTATATCAAAGGATAATTGTAAGGATTAAATAAGAAAATAATGTATTTAAGGTACTTGGTGCAATTCCTGACACTTGCTCAGTTTTAAAATCTGTGATTACTGATAAGCTCATTGTCACTCAGGCTTTCATGGCTGAGGTCAGGGGAAAAGTAGGGGTGAGCACACATCTTATATCTTTGAAAGGAATGGAGTATGTCTCACTGTAGAAAATATGATCCCCAGTCTTGGGAGGGACACCCCAGTTTGGGAGTCTCAGATGGCAGCTCCTGGAAAACCAAGAAGAACAAGACGTTGAGCAACAAAACCAGGGAAACGAGGAGCACCAATGGTCACCCAATGTCACCTTGTACCACAGTGTAGTCTAGGCTTTGGCTAAAGGAAGCTTGAAGAAGGAGCAAAATAAACGGCTGCCCTCACAATTCAGAATAGACATATTTTCACTTGGGTTTGAATCAAAACCAGAAGGATGAAGTGCAGGCAGATTGGACTGTTGCAACAGAACTGAGCACACAGGCTGAGTCTACCACTAACTTAGCCATGTGAATTCGTGCAAAAATGTGGTCCTCCCAGAACAATATTTTCCCCATCTGTTAAATAATGTGTTAAGACCAGATGGTACCTACAATATCCTTCTGTTCAATGGTAGATACATTTGCAAGCAAGAAAAGTTACTTTAAGTAACTCCACCAGATCCAGGTCTTTGCTCTCAGACCTAAAAGTAAGACTCTTTTTTTGCATCAAGAGTTAAGTTCAGACCCTCCTTAATGAGCCTCTAAGCAGGGGTTGGGTACAGTGTGGGGCAAATGCTGGAACCCAGAACACCCAACTAAACAGCCATATAATCAATAATCAGTCAAAATCAGAGTTCTCCCTGGAGGTGAGGACTCAGAGATAAGGCCGCAAGGTGAGGTGAATATGCCATCAGGAACACAGATCTGAATCAAGTCACTAGGCAAAGAGGAAAAGCCAGGGGGTAAGGGGAGTCCAGACAAGAGGGCTTAAAAGAAGGGCCTCAGTCTGTCTCAGAGGCAGGGAGGGAGGACAGTGATTTTGTAAAAACAAAAAGTCAATGATTTTTTCATTTCAAATTAATAAAATATGGACAGAAGTATTATATATATGCAGAAGTATTATATATGTGCAGAAGTATATATATGCAATATATATTACGTACATGTATATATATGCAGTAGTACCAAGATATTTAGTGGGAAGGAGGAATTAAGGACTAGAAAAGGTTTGGTGTCAACCAGATTGATAACAGCAATTGCAATTGAGAGAACTATACTGTACAATATATGATTGATTAGGGGACACCTACTATCTGAGCCTCAGCAAGCCAGTTTACATGCCATGCAAAGCTACTATAGACCCAAGTTAAAAAATCTTCCAACTCATCATGTGAAGTCCCACCCATCATCAGAGTCTGTCAGGTCATTGCCCCCACCTGGTTTTTTTTGTTTTATTTTTTTGGCTGCGTCGGGTCTTTGTTGCTGCGTGCAGGTTTTCACTAGTTGCAGTGAGCAGGGGCTACTCTTCGCTGCAGTGCCTGGGCTTCTCATTGCGGTGGCTTCTCTTGTTGTGGAGCACAGGTTCTAGGCATGCGGGCTTCAGTAGTTGCAGCACGTGGGCTCAGTAGTTGCAGCGTGCAGGCTCTAGGGCTCACAGGCTTCAGTAGTTGTGGCCTGTGGGCTCTTGAGCACAGGCTCAGTAGTGGTGGCACACGGGCTTAGTTGCTCCGTGGCTTGTGGGGTCTTCCAGGACCAGGGATCGAACCCATGTCCCCTGCATTGGCAGGCGGATTCTTAACGACTGTGCCACCAAGGAAGTCCCTCCACCTGTTTTTTAATTCTATTTTTTTTTTCTGGCCCCTTCACCAAACCCCTCCAACAGGAAATGTTCTCTTTGAACATCATGGGGGAAGCCAGTGGGTCTGGTTCGGAGCCTGGTCAGGGGCCTGGTGCAGGTGGCTGGAGTATAGGGATTCTCAGGAAGGCAAAAAGGATGCAGGTGGAGCTCCCCAGGTGCCCTCTATGGCACTGGGGTGCTGGGGGCAGTGGGTGAGGTCCTGATGGAGGGTGCACCCATCAGGGGAGCGTCAGAGACGGGCAGAATCAGGCCCCCCACACTGCTGCCCCCATGTCTCTTCCCAGAAGAAGGCTGATCTGCTGGATCTTGGCAAACTCTTTGGTACCTCGGGTGCCGCAGGCCCCTCCTTTGAAATTCGTTCCTAAGAAATCTAGTTCAAGACACCTATCAAGCACACCCCAATCGTCATCAACTTTAAGAGTTCTGTAATGTTTTTTTTCTTAAGCTGAGTGGTGGATGCAGGATGTTATATTCCTCTTTATAGCTTTTTTAATATCTGAAACATTTTATACTTAATTTGTAAAGAAAAAAATTAGAAAATTCTTTAGAAAAAAGTGATTTGTTTGAAATAGGCTTAGAAGAAGAGACAAATTCAATATATTGTTTTAAAGAGGATTAGAATCATTTATATCAGAATCTGGGGGGACATTTTGTTTCCTCTAGAAACACAGTAGAATAATCTAGGACTTTCCTCATAAGGGGATAGTAAATGTGCTATTTATATGCTCTCTCTCTAGATCTTGAAATTCCTACATGGTTATTAAATTTGCTGATCAACAACGTTAAATAGCTAAATTGTTTGTGTGGGTAGGAGACTGGTCCATTGTGACACCATCACTAAAAATAAAGATATTATTGTAATTAAATATAAACAAGTATACTTCTTACGTAAAATATTGCAAGTGCACTTTCAAAGATAACAATTGCAATAGAATATGTAAACTTTCAGCAAAATTCTGCTAATAACTGAGAAGCACTGAGGAAATCTCCGTTCACTTCTATAAACAGCTGTGCTTTTTTCAAATGTGCTGATACCATCGTTTAGTCTTCAGTCATTGATCAATTAGCCTGAGGCTGATAAACCTGAACGATTATCGCACTCTGTAATCAAACCAAATCAAAACTCACTCATCAGGTCAGCTTCCTGAAACTCCTTCTCGTGTTAGACACCCAGCTCTTTCTAGGAAGGAAGATGACAGGTGATGTCTTTATCAGTGATGAGAAACCGGAAATCCAGGAGCCAGACTGCACTAGAGGCGAATTTTGGATTTTGTCACCAACACTGCAATTCAAATCGTAATTTTCATTGTTGTTTTGCTCTGGCTCTACATTGACTCTCAATTTTCAATTTTGAATAGATGGAGAGCTGAGGATAATTTTAATCAGAATTTCTCAACAATGCTAGTCATTGCAACTGAAATGTATTTGACACATTTATTGAAAATGTATGGTATTATAATTTAAGATGTAGTATTTTGCCAAGAGAAAAAAAAAGTATAACCTTCAAGTAACATTTTATCCATTGTTCTAAATTGTCCTTACAAAAAATAAAAAAATAAAACAATAAAATAAATTGTCCTTACATGGAAAAGGTTTCCCTATTACTATGACAGAATATCCACATGAAAGTAAATTTCCAGTCAGATGTATATATATATATATCCTACACCTTGTTTTTTATAGGATTTGAAACATTTCTAATTTTGTTATTTTCTAGAAAAACCATCACCTTGATTAACTAATGCCTTACTAAAGGTAACTACTTTTTGTTTTAACCTTAGTATTTTAACATAATGAAGATCCAGCTCAGAGGATTCAGATACATCTGGAGACCGTTTTTCACAGTCATATGAACTACAATCAATAGGTTTTTGTTTTGTTTTGTTTTTTATTTTATTTTTATTGGAGTATAATTGCTTTACAATGTTGTGTTAATTTCTGCTGTACAATGAAATGAATCAGCTACATGTATACATATATTCCCTCCCTCTTGGACCTCCCTCCCACCCCCATCCCACCCTCTAGGTCATCACAGAGCACCGAGGTCCCTGTGCTACACAGCACGTTCCCACTAGCTATCTATTTTACACATGGTAGTGTATTTATGTCAAACCTAATCTCCCAGTTCATCCCACCCTCCCCTTGTCCCCCGTGTCCACACATCCATTCTATACATCTGCATTTCTATTCCTGCCCTGCAAATATGTTCATCTGTACCATTTTTCTAGATTCCACATATATGCATTAATATACGATATCTGTTTTTCTCTTTCTGACTTATGCACTGTATGACAGACTCTAGGTCCATCTATATCTCTACAAATGACCCAACTTCACTTCTTTTATGTAATATTTCATTATATATATGTACCATATCTTCTTTATCTATTCATCTGTCAATGGACATTTAGGTTGTTTCCATGTCCTAGCTTTTGTAAATAGTGCTGCAATGAATATTGGGGTACATGTGTCTTTTTGAATTATGGTTTTCTCAGGGGTATATGCCCAGTAGTGGTATTGCTGGGTCATATGGTAGTTCTATTTTTAGTTTTTCAAGGAACCTCCATACTGTTCTCCACAGTGGCTGTATCAATTTACATTCCCACCAACAGTGCAAGAGGGTTCCCTTTTCTCCGCACCCTCTCCAGCCTTTATTGTTTGTAGATTTTTTTGATGATGGGCATTCCGACCGGTGTGAGGTGATACCTCATTGTAGTTTTGATTTGCATTTCTCTAATAATTAGTTGATGCTGAGCATCTTTTCATGTGCCTCTTGGCCATCGGTATGTCTTCTTTTGTGAAACGTCTATTTAGGTCTTCTGCCCATTTTTTGATTGGGTTGTTTGTTTTTTTGATATTGAGCTGCATGAGCTGTTTGTATATTTTGGAGATTAATCCTTTGGCTGTTGCTTCATTTGCAAATATTTTCTCCCATTCTGTGGGTTGCCTTTTTGTCTTGATTATGGTTTCCTTTGCTATGCAAAAGCTTTTAAGTTTAATTAGGTCCCATTTACTGTATGCATGATTATAACTGCATATTATAAGATTATGATTATAGTTATATATTCCCAGGAAAATACTAATATTTTAGATTAATAATACATAGAATAAAAATTTTATCTATACTTGCAGATAGCACAAAAAATATCAGATTTCTGATTTACAGGTAATCGTTGAAAATTTAATAAATTGCCTTTCCCTTATCAAGTATATTCATTCTACTGTAACAAATGGAAGCAAAATAACATAGCTTAAAGCCACTAAAAGAGTGAATTCTTCTCAAAAAGTGGGTTCCCCAGGGGTCATCTGGCAATGTTGAGAGACACTTTTAATTGTTACAACTATAAGGAGGGGTTGCTACTGGCATCTACTGGGTAGAGGCCAGGAATGCTGCTAAACATCCCCTGATAACAGAGAATTGTTGTACCCAAAATATTAATAGTGCCAAGGCTGAGAAACTACTCTAGAACATAATGAGCATGAAAAATCCATGGAAAGAAGGAGAAGGTAAGGAAAGGATTTGTTCCACAGAGCAATGAAAACATGATGTCTGCTCAGCAGTAAAACTAACCCATGATGCCACTGTGTGGCCTCTGGGCAAGGGAATTAATAAGGGGCCCACGTGATGTGAAAGTTTCCATAATAATAAACATGAATATTGAATTTAATTCAACTGAAAATAAGCAGGTTATCATCAGCAAACCAAATTTATGGACTTTAAGTAGAATAGAAATTAAACTGGATTGTCTTTAAAATATGGGTACACATTTCAGAAGTACAAATTCTTCTAAATAATCATTCTTGCCTTCATTTTCATTTTAAGAGAACCTCCATATTTTGAGTTGGCGCATGGACACCCAGAATAAAGCCTGCCTTTGCCGGTCCCCTTTGATGCCAGGTGCAACCATATGACTAAGTTCTGTAAAATGAGATATCAGCTAAGTTAAGTCAGCAGCAACAAAGTTAATCATTTAAAAGGGAGGGGCATACATGCCCCCTTTCTTTTTTTCACTTCTGGACAGCTGGAATGTGGACGTGGAGGTATATCATTTCAGATCCTGTGTTTAAGGACAACACACTAAGGATGGTGGAGCAACAGGAGACAAGGTGAGAAGACCCTGGACCAATTCCATATAGCAAAACTCAAGAGCAGCCTAAAATACTGCCTTACTATGATACTGAGATACACATCTTAATTTGGCACTGGGGTACCATAACCATAGAGCAAACGAGATTCCATAAGCATTTGATTGTACCTCTGTGTTATCCAGTAGCCTGGAAAGTGGTACATCATTCTATCGCTTCTGCAGAAACTTTTAATTCCCACCCTCAAATCCTACATGACCCAATTACTAAGTTCCAAAGAAAATGTAAAACTAAACATTTTTAAAAATCATGTAAAATCATGTATTGTGACGTGCAGATATTTGGGGTTTTTTAAACCCACGTATCTTGTGCATTTCTTATTCCATAGATCAAACTAATTGAATGAGAAGATGTATAAAAAGTATATGGATATATCTCATTATTTATCATACTCTCCCATGAAAGCTCTTTAACTTAAGCAGACCATTTAGCCAAAAATATTAGTTGAATACTTTCTTGTGTAACAGAGTAACTGAGAGCATTGATATTTGAGTTTTTATTAGCCAAGTTTGTCAGCAGTAGGCTATTTTGATGTCATCTATTAACAGGAAGTGAACACCACTATTATCTTAAATTCTAGGTCAACACTGACTTTTTAAAAATTTTATCCATATCATATACTTTTGTGGATGAAATTTGACCATTAGCATCATGATGATAATTAAAATATCTGTGCATTCTTCCTTTTCTCTATGGCCGACAGCTGAGAACGAGTATGACAGCTCAAGCTCTCTTATCATTGGCAATCATTGGCAATCAGTTAAGCAAAGAGATTATTATATTCATCATGTTTTCTTATGTAGTTGATATAATAATTAACCAGCCAGATATCAGATTTCAAAGTTTACTACAATTGCTATTTGAAGTTCCTAAATCATCTGAATAGTTCTAATGTATAAGAATATTACTGTGAAAAACTCCCAGAAGATACAAAAGAAACTTTCATGAACAATATCAGAATTATTATTAGTGCATTTATTTCATTACATAAAATATATTTCTTTTACATCATACAATTCTGTTATGTTAACATATATGATTATCTTTAAAAATTTTTGTTTTTAATTTTATTTTTCCTAGTTCTGGTCCTAGTATCTGGAGGAGAGTGTTCTTTCACTGAAGTAAAACCAACTACAAATTATGTAAGGAATACTGCGGTACTATAATTAGTGGCACTAAATCAAAATAGAAGCTTAATCAACTTTTAGTATTAGTTCAGCTGCAATTCAGTGATTTTTCTAATTCCAAATTATTCAAGAGCCCTAATCCATGTTGGTTTAAAACGTGTATAGATGTTATTGAGGGAATAGTGCCTTTTCATTTACACAACAGATACTCATTTTACTCAACAAAGGTTTATTGAGCAGCTAACTTGTGCCAGTCACTCTTCTGGGCACAGTGAATAACATAAATAAGATCCCTGCTATCACAGAGTTTACAATCTAGTCTTTGTTTATAAATTGGGTGACCATATATTTTACCATCTTACCCAAGACACTTTTGAGAGTGAAAGGACTATTAGTATTATTCTGGCACAATCGATGTAATCTGAGACTGTATGCTCATCTCATTAATAAATGACATATTGGAATTTAGATTATAACTTTCAAAGATTTTTTAAATTGTAGTATTTTGATATATCAAGGATAACATTGTTTTGTTATTTGTAAATTTATATGTGTAAATTTTTTAAGACCCTCGATTTCTAATTCAGTCCTCCATTGAATGAAGGCCAACTGCATCATTCAACCTCCTGTGATGAGTGCCAGTGACTAGAGTTCATGAATTTTCTAGAATTTTGGCATTTTATTTTCTAATGATACTTATTGTCAGAAAAATGTCCTCATTCTATGTTGAAATATTCTTCTTTGTAACTTTAACTTATATTCCCTATTTCTTTTTTCTAGAAATAAAATAACTTTTCATCTAAATAACAGCTTTTAAGCATTTAAGGACAAATATTATAGTTTTACTATAAAAATACTATTTCTTAAAGGCTAAACTTGGTCATTTGACTTTTACTTAAGTCTGATATGCAAACTTCTTTTAAAATATGTAAGTGGTGGAGAAAAGAATCACTCTCTTTATTATCAAATGTCACTGAATCACACTTAGTGGACAGTACCCCTGGTTAAGTAATTGACTCAGATGCAGTTTGCCATTAATATTAGTGACATTTAGTATGGAAAAGTGTGTATGCCTTTACCAATGAGTATACCATGTGATCATAATCTTATTCTAATTATAATTCTCCATGCATGAAGTATTATTGTTTCTACTTATGGGATATCAATGTTTCAAGAAATACTTTTTGCATTCCAAGGTATATTTAAAATGCTACCTCCATTAACTAGACATCACTAAGTGCTAAGATGGAAAGTTATGGTGGGAATGGGGAGAAAGACATTTAATAGATTAAATCTATTGTAAAGGCCAAACAACAATAATGAATATAAACAAGACTTTGGCGATATATTTTCGGATTTATCACAGTGGCATGATAAATATAACTCCTTTCTCAATTGTAGTTAGGTCTGGAACTGAGGCAGGAACTAAGGCTACACGTTGTGTTGGGGGAGGTTTATGGGATTGAGTAGTGAAGACCTGAGGTTGGCTCAGTCAGGGATAGTGAGATGGGGCTGACAATAAGTGGGATTGAACTGATGTCATTAAAAATATAAAGAAAGCGAAGAAATAGTTTGAATCTGGCCATTGCAGGTAGGAGTCAAGTTCTGGCCCAGCTCTTAAAGATCATGATAAGCGAGGCTAGTAGAGGAGAAAAAGGAGGGCATTGTAGGAAAGTAGAAAGGGAGGGCATAAAAGGGAAGGATAGAGATTGATAGAGAGAGGTCTGAGTGAACAGCAGAGAGAAATGATATCAAATAATTACAGGAAAATAGAATTAAATGACAGTACGAGACTTTTGATATTTTATGTAGAAATGGCAAGCCAAACAGCAACATTTTAAACAGGAAAATAATGTGAAAATTATATTTGGATAACTAAAGCTAAACATATGCTTACCCGTCAGTACATGACATAGACATTTTGTTGATTGAAAGTAGCCATGTTCAAAAGCATATATACTATGCAATTACATTTATGTGAATAAAGGACAGTCAAAATTAATTTATGGTGACAGAATTCAGAATGATGGTTACCTCTGGGGAAATGGGGCACTGATATTAGGAATAAGGAATTTCTAGGGTGATGGACATGTTTTATATCTTAATCTAGATATATACATATATGTATAAAAATTTATTGAAAAATTAATAAAAAGGAGAGAAACATAAAAGTAAAAAATTACACTTGGACTTTATTCTGTTTTTCTTTATAACTTTAAGATAATGCTTAACTCATTAACTTTTAGCATTACATTTTTCAATATAAGCTTAGCAAAAATATAAATTTTCTTCCAAATTCATCTGGAAGGAATATAATATTTTCATTATAAAATTCTTAGAATTTTCTAATTTCCATTTTTTATTTGATTCATAATTTATTTTTAAGTTTCTAAAATATTCTCCAGTGTTAGGGCTCTTCTAGTTATCTTTTAAATTTTGCTTCTAATTTCAATTGTTTATGATAAGAGAAAATGATTGAAATAATACCAATTCTGAAATTTATTGAGAATTATTTTATATATATGGTCAATTTTTGCATATGTTCCGTGTGAGCTTGAGAAAAATGCGTATTCACTTATTGTAGAGTGAGAAAACTATAAATTGATTCACCCACTCAGGAAATTTTAACCTCTAAAACTGTAATTCAATAAATTTATGTTGCTTTAAGCCACAAAGTTTGTGGTGCAGCAATAGGAAACTAATACAGATATTGGGTCCTGGAAGGTTCTGTGATAACAAATACCTAAATAAGTGGAAGTGGCTTTGGAATTGGGCAATGAAAAGAGGTTGGAAAATTTCTGCGGTGCGTGATACAAAAAGCCGAGATTGCCTTCAACAGATGTCAGATGATATATGGTTAATATCCATCTATATGGGTGTTAATAACTCTGCTATTGCAGTTTCAGAAGAAAGTGAGAAGCATGGTAGAGGAGGCCTATATTGTCTTAGAGAATAACTAAATCATCATAAACAGACTGTTGGTAGAAAAATGGATGTCAAAGGTGCTGCTGGTGAGGGCTCGGGTGAAAATGAGAAACATGTTATTGGAAAGTAGCAGAAATTGGATCCTTGTTATATAAAGGCATAAACTTAGCTGAATGGTGTCCTTCATGATTTAGTTATGTGGAAAGTGGACTTGTAAGCAATGAACTTGGACATTTAGCTGAAGAGATTTCCAAGCAAAGTGTTGAAGGTGTGAACTGGTTTGTTCTTGTTATTTATAGTAAAATGCAAGAGGAAACAGATAAAATTTAGGGAAGAACTGTTAAGCATAAAAAAATGAGGACTTGATGATTTGGGAAATTCTCAGCCTACCCAGATTGCAGAAGATGCTAAAAATAGGAGATTCACTGTTAGGAAAGCATGCTAGGGAGAGAGCCAGGAGTGTGGTTGGACAACCTTTTACTAGTGCCTTGGAAGGATAAAAAGTCAGAGAACTCAATAATAGAGACAGCTCTTTGAAGAGCCTGTGATTCATGGATTCCCTCAGTCATCTCAGCAGAAGCCAGGAATAGAGATGGAATTTTTCCAGGAAAGATCTGTGGAGGAATATCTTGTTTAATGAAGTGACATACACAGGGGACCACAAGGTCCTTGAGAATTTTATACCAGCAGAAACACTGCCAGCTTGGAATGCAAGGGAGAGAGACAGGATGAAATAAAAGAAGTTACTTGGACTCTCAAAATTCTTCAGGCGGGAAACAGGCTGACAACACTACTCAGCTGCAAACATACGCTACTTTTCAAGAAAAGGAAGAATGACTGCTTTTCAAGTAAAAGGATGAAACAGAAGACCCAAAAAGGTGGAGCCTCAAGCCAGAGGGCTATTTCCAGGCCTTGAAACCTAATGTTGTTTTTCTGTCTGGATCTCTAAATTGCTTGGGACCAGTGGCTAACTCTTTCTTTCATTTTCTCCCTTTTGGAATGGGACTATCTATAAATGTTATGTTACGCCTGTCTCACCATTATACTTTGGAAGCAGATAACTTGTTTTCTAGTTCCGCAGGTCCACAGATGAAAAGCTATTTTGTCCCAGAATGGATTATATCCAGAGCTTCATTCATGCCTAATTTTAAGATGATTTAGATGATGAAATTGGGGACTTTTAGGTTCATGAAGCTTAGATATTTTGGACTTGAGTTGATGCTGTAATGGCCTGAGACTGGGAGTTTGAGATAGAATGAATGTATTTTATATTTGGATGGGTAAGAATCTTTTGGGGGCCAGCAAATGAACAATGTTAGCCTGAATAATGCCCCCCAAAATGTACACATCTTAATCCCCATCTTATCTTACATGGCAAAAGAGACTTTGCCGATGTCATTAAATTAAAAACCTTGAGATGGGAAATCATCTTGAATTATCAAGATGAACCAAATGTAACCACAAGGTTAGTTATACAAGAAAAGCAAGAGGATCAGTAAAAGAGAGAGAGAGGTGTGATGACAAAAGCAGAGGTTGAAGTGATGTAAAGAAGGGGCCATGGGCCAAGGAATGCAGGCATCCTCTAGAAGCTAGGTAAGACCAAAAAACCAACTCTTCCCCAGAGATAATAATTGTTATTATCTCTATTTTATTTTAAAAATAGTAAAATTGCATTTTTAAGCCCTTAAATTTTTGGTAATTTGGCAGCAATAGGAAACTAACACGCAAGTCAATTAACATTTATCTATTTATATATTTATGCAACAGATATTTATTGAGCACCTACTATACCTTGAGCTGGAAAAAAAATCTTACTATCATTTTAAAAAGTAAGCTTGTGTGTATGTGTGTGTGTGTGTGTTTAACTGAAATGACTTGAAGAGAAAGGAATTTCAACGTGTGTAAGTATAATCCAAATTAAAGTATTTAAATACAGTTATTTCATTTTTAAGTATGTAGAATTTATGGTAAATAGGTTAACATACTAAAGATAATATTACTATTGCAGTAATTTAAAAATTATTTCTAATTAGCATGGTCCATATTGATATGTTTATTTAAAATTTTTTGCTTAAACATACACCCATTTTTTCCCATTTGGTAAGCAAAATATTCCCTCCTCACCCCTGCCAGAATGTAATCATATAATAAATAGCAGTCCATTCTTTATAGGTTTGAATGAAGCTAACATTTTTTATAGTGTGTGAAATAGACTGAATATTTGTGTCCCCCAAATTTATATGTTAAATCCTACCCCCAATATGATGGAATTTGGAGGCAGGGCTTTTGGAAGGTAATTAGGTTATAAAGGTGAAGCCCTCATGCATAGGGTTAGTGCCCTTATAAAAAAGACCCCAGAGAGCTGCCTTCCCCTTTCACCATGTGAAGCCACAGAGAAAAGGCAGCTGTTGATGAACCAGGAAACTCTCACTAGATACTAAATCTGCTAGCATCTTATTCTTGAACTTCCCAGCCTTCCCACGATGAGAAATAAATTTCTGTTGTTTATAAGCCACTCAGTCTGTGGTATTATGTTATTGCAGCCTGACTGGACTAAGACAGTCTCAAGAACTAACTTTTTAAAATAATTTTTCAATGTCTACTGATTTGTAAAATATATATTCTTGGCTCCCACACTGATTCTGCTTCAGTAATTTCCAGTGGAGCCTGGTCATTGTAAGCATCGATTTAAATCTCATCAATTAGCAGAAATTATAAACAAAGTCCAAATTAAAAATTTTATTAATAATCTTGCACAGTTATTTTCTTCCTTGGAATCTTCTTCAGTATTTAATTAGTGCTTCCATTTGAAATAGCAAAAACAAATGTATAGCAATGTTAATAGCAGCCAATATGCTAAAGACAAAACAATTTGAGGAGAAAAATAACCACATTTTTGTACGGCATATATAGGAAAGAAAATATAATAATTAAAATTGTTCTATGTAAGTTTATTTAACGTACTTCTATATTTAATGTTCATCCTTTAAACACATTGGTAGTTAACAACAGATATTAATAGTAATTTTACTATGAGATTTTATCATACATTTCTTAGATAAGGCTTTTTCAATAACAAATTAGGTTCACTTTTATGCAAATTATATGATCTAAAACTTTTAGGAAAACTGATAAACTCTTTAAGTTAAAATTTCAGTTCTTGTAAAATGGTGATCTAGTAAGTGTGGAAGACAGTGTGGGTTTTATGTAATACAGTGATGGATTAGTGATGGGCTAAATGGTTGTCTTTTGTCCTTGAGAGGGTGATAAACTTCCAATGAAGTATTGCTGTTGGTTAGAGAATCACCTACAATAGTTATAGATATAAATTTAACATGAGAGATGGTAGGGGGAAACAGATGATGGGATAATTAGAGATAAAAACTAAGAATTCTTTTGCTATGGGGAAATCATTGTGTTGTTGCAATGTTTTTCTGTTTTGTTTTATCTTTTAAGTAGTTCTGGGAACAGTTATGGTAGTCAATTAACCTAACATGGTGATTGTAGTTGTGGTGGTTTCAGGCTCAACTGAAAAATACCACATCATTTGATCCCACAACAACCAAAACTAGTCCCACCATTTCAGACAAATCTACAGCATCATTTCTTGTGGTAGCTGTTACTTCCATTGTTGTATTGGTTTTTTGATGGTTATAAATTTAGTGAAAGTAATGGTGGTCATAGCTTCAATTGAAATTATTATAGTGTCTTTGTGGTACTAAAATTATATAGAACATATGGTGCTTTTTGATTTCGCTAAAATAGTGAAGATGGCCTACTGTGCTTGTAGGTTCATTAGAAGCAATGGTAGCTTTGGTAGTTGTGGCCTTTGTTACCTGGATGTTAGTTGTTGTCATCTCAATTAACTAGCATTGGTGGTAAATGTGGGGCAGAGTGAATGCATGATATTGAGGTGGCTGTATTGTGAGAGAAATGAGTTTCATTGAATAAGTAGCAATGGCTGATATGGTTGCAAATTCAAAGTTGTACAAATTATAGGTTTACTTCAAGTACTGGCTACAGAGAGTTGAGATAAAGTGGGAGTGGTGGCAGCTGTCCTGGTAGTAGGATAGTGGTGGTTATTAATTCAGCTGAAGTATTGGTTCCCATTGTGGTTGAAGTGGTTAAAGCTGTAGGGTTATAGACTCATTTGAAGTGTTATAAATTCTGTTGAAGTGCTTTGTTATTTTAATAGTAGCTTCTGAAAAAAATTATGAGTGTTTATGAATGAAGTTTTGGTTCTTGCTTTCGTACCTGTACATTTTGTACATTTAGTGGTATTTGGAAATTAAATTTAAATGGGAGTGACTTTTTTGGCTGGAGGTTCAATGGAATTGGTAGGAGGTTTAGGTTTACTTCAAGGATAGTTGGTGCTGTGGTAGAGGGTTTAGTAGAAGTGGAAGTTTGAGTTATTATATTTGTAGTTTCAGCTGAAGTGGTTATTATATCTCTAAGTGTAGTAGTTCAGTAGAAATTGTAGTGCTTTCAGGTTCAATGAATGAGGTGGTATCGACTGCATTTGTTGTAATTTCAAATGAAGAGGTTGTTATATTTGTAAAAGTAGTAGGTTCAGTAGCAATTGTTGGATTTTCAGATTCAGTGGAAGTGATCATTTCTGTTGTGGTCATAAGTTCAGTTGAAGTACCTGTAGTCGAATAGGTTTTGGGATCGATTGAGGAGGTGATACTTATAGATTTACTAGAAGTCAGGATGGCTGTTGAGGCACGTTCAGAAGAGGTTGTGATGGTCGTACGTACAGGAGTTATATGTTCTGTTGGAGTGGTTATAGTTGTAATGTCTGTGGGAGTAACGCTGGGTATAACTTCTGTTGACGTGGTTATAGCTGTTGTGGTGGTATTATGCTCAATCGAAGTGGTAGGTTCAGTCAGAGGGGTGGTAGTGTCCCTCATGGTAAGTGGTTCAGTTGAAATGCTGGTGGTTGTTTCCACTATGGTAGCAGCTTCAGCTGAAGTGGAGGTTGTGGCAGTTGGTGTCTGTAGGTTCAGTTGAAACTGTGTTGGTTGCAGGTTCAGGGGACATGGTGGTAGTGGGCTTTATGGCAACAGGTTCAGTTGCCATAAGTGGTGGAGTTGTCTGCTGTGGTGGTTGTAGGTTCCTTTGCTGTGATCATAGTAGTTGTACTGGTGAACTAGCTTATCAGTGTTCACCAGTAATGGCCACAAAATAAAACTCAAATGCATTAGCTATATCTATTACATAAAGTTTTATGTTCTCTGTTTATACATTGAAAAAGATTAGCATATTATATATTCCCTAAGAGGAAAAATAAAACCACTGAACCTGTCTTTATATATATATATATACTTTTATTTGCCTATAATCTTCAGTTGATATTTTATTCCATTTGTCAAACTCTCCCTCAAAACTCTTTCTCCATAACTGTTTAAATTTCTAGTTGAAAAGAGAAATATATATTCTAAATCTTATTTTAAATAGTTTTTGAAAACATTTGTAAGTTTGACATTATTTGGAGAAACCATAATATTAGCTAATGATTAGCTTCATAAAGAGAATTTAATTTTAATTTTAATTGGAGTGTTTTGGCATCATAGTGAAGTAAAAAAATCACAACGAATCTGGAAATGATTTGTGTGCATGTGGGGTAAGGGGTCTCATTACCCTGGATCAAGAGAAAAAATCTCTTGCTTTTGAGGCAGAATTGTCTTCCTTAAAAATCTTTCATTCAGCAAAAAAGATACATGCACCCCAATGTTCATTGCAGCACTATTTACAAAAACCAGGACATGGAAGCAACCTAAATGTCCATTGACAGAGGAATGGATAAAGATGTGGTACATATATACAATGGAATATTATTCAGCTATAAAATGAACGAAATAATGCCATTTGCAGCAACATGGATGGACCCAGAGATTGTTACACTGAGTGAAGTAATTCAGACAGAGAAGGACAAATACCAAACGATACCATTTATATGTGGACTCTAAAAAAATGGGACAAATGAACTTATTCACAAAACAGAAATAGAGTCACAGATGTAGAAAATAATCTTATGGTTACCAGGGGGGAAAAAGGGAGAGGGATAAATTGGGAGATAGGGATTGACATATACACACTACTATATATAAAACAGATAACTAATAAGGACCTACTGTATAGCACAGGGAACTCTACTAAATACTCTGTAATGACTTATATGGGAAAAGAAACTAAAAAAGAGTGGATATATGTGTATGTATAACTGATTCACTTTGCTGTACAGCAGAAAGTAACACAACATTGTAAATCAACTATACTCCAATGAAAAATTTTTTAAAAATCGTTCATTCAGCAGATATTTATTGAGCAACATGACTTTCTTCTTTGACCTGTCTCTTCAGTGCAGAAATATGTTACTCCATGCCTTTCTTTTTTCTTTGGACTGTTTATTTCAAACTGTACTTTTATTATTCCATCCAGTTTTACATTTTTTTTTAATGCCAAGGGCAATTTGATTAGATTTGCCTATTTACCAAAAAAAAAAACCAAATGCTATTGTAAATATCATCTAGCACATGGTTAACATTGGTATTAAAACATAAACATTGGTATTAAAACATAAACAATCATCCTAACAAATTGCACATAAATAAAACAGAATTTTTAGAGAGGATCCCTCTTAGATCTAGGGACCATAGCCAGGATTAGCTCCTGATTTTCAAGGATTTTGGAAATATTTGAGTTCTGACAGGTCTAAAATTTGCGCCAAAAGAAAAATCTATGCATTATATAATAAAATCTGGACATCAAACTTAAAAACAAATCAAACTGAAGAAGTTAAAGCCGAAATTACATAATTATTTTGAATTATGACTGTAGAACATTTCAAAATTTGACTAATTCGTATTGACAGAAAATTACACCTGTTGGAGATTAATGAGTATTTGAAATAGTTTTTAAACTATGCATGGAGTGACATAATGTAGGAATAAAAATATAAGATTTGTGATGGACAATGAGTGGTTGAAAAGTTAATAAATTGACTTTTCCTCAATAACTAGAAGTATTCATTCCTTTTCTTGAAGATTACAAAAATTACTAGAATTTTCTGTAAAGACTGAGTATAAGACTCACATAAGCAAGCTGTCAAAATGGAAAAATAAATACTCACTGGCTGTTTTCCAGGGGGTTCAACATTCACAATACATTTTCCATGCTTTTTCTCCATTTCCTACCACAGGCTTAACTCCAGGAACAATTTTCATTTTGAACAGTGGCCTTTATACCTGGAATTTTGAGAAATAATTGAGTTGATTGATGCTACCATGTTATGAACTATGATGCATCAGTGCAGGTATGAACTAAATTAAGTAATAAGCTATCATTCCCCAATATAGGATCCACCTTAGAGGAAAAAGTAAGGTGGTAATTAATACAACAAACAAGAAAACCAATCTTGCCTATGGGAGCTATTCCCTCCTGGCTCTCCAAAGAGAAAAAAAAAATTCTCAAATTGTAACTCATGTTACATTCTCTTAACTTTTAGCAACGTCTCTCTCATTTACCCTTCCTTCTGACTTTGGGGCCTTCTCCATGATAAAATTCTGGAGCAGGTGATATTTGCCATTGCTTTCTTTCCAACTAAGCATGGCTACCTTCTCTCCCCTTGTTGGCACCTCCTCTTCTAGGTGCATAGCTCTCTCCTCACTAGGCTTTAACACTTTCAGGCTCTCCTCCCATGCTCTAAAACTTTCCAGTCCTCCTCCCTCAGCTTCCAGAAAAATGTGTCTATCCTGAGCCCACTTCCTCAGAGCTCCGACTCTGAGAGCTGGTAAATCTGATATAAAAATGTATTCACCAAGGTCTTCCATCTTTCAGAAGGGCACTAGGAAATTTAGTTAAAGGGAATTGATTCAACAAGTTTCTTCCAACATCTTCATATTTAACTGCTGAGGCAGCCTCTGCTTTACACAGGTAGAAATGTCACTGTGACTCAGCAAAATCTAAATTGCAATAGGCTGGAGTTTAGAAATAACTATCAATTTAGAAGTTAACAATTAGTATCCAACACATATATCCAGAGAGATCGTCACAAAAGTGGCACAGAAAGTTCTTGGTGAAGAATGGTATTTGAATAATGTAAGTTTTTAAAAAATGACTCATACAGTAAGTAATCAAAAACTAATTCAAAAATAATGTTCTTTTATGATAAATATATCATTAGCACTAATTGACTAGCTAGAGATTCATCTAATTTAATACATCTCAATCTACCAATAAAATGTAGACCACCTATTCCCACCCTGCCAATTTGCAATTGAAAACATTGAGGCCCCAAGAGGAGAAGTGACAAAACCAGTTTAATCATCGTGGTCAGAACCTCCTGCTGTCTTTCAGACTAGTAGCCACCCATATATCCCAGCTCAGGATGAAGAAAGGCAGACAATCCATTAGAGAGTCCATTAGCTTTCCTTTAAAAAAAAAAAAAAAAAAAAGCAAATATTCAAGTTCCAGAGTTGGAAAGGACTGGGGAGACTTCTTGGGAATGCTTACTCCTGGGCCTCACTAGACTGACTAAATCTAAAGGGGGTTTTGTACTCTGCTTAGATGACTCTAATGCACACCAAAGTCTGAGAAGCACTAAGTTAGAAAATGTTGTAAAGAAAAGTGATGGAATTCCCTGAACTATTTAGAAAGAAATATTTTGTGTGTGTGTGTAGTTTAACCCTTTCAAAAGTCTTCTTATAAATGTATTCACCATTTTTAGCTTAAGAGTTCTAATTGGAATCAACTAAAACAGAATGTCATTGCCTCAGCTTCTAAAATAAATAGGCAATGAAAAATTTATGGAAGAGGGGAGAGAGTGAGAGAGTCATTTGTTTCGAAAAGCAGTATAACACAATGCCCGCCAAGAAATGACTTGGGCCTGTAGGCTATAAGAATCCATGTGAATGAAATGTTTCAATAGTATTGAACACTGATAATAACATCAGCATCAATCGCACTTGACTACAAATGGCTTTTTTTCCAGGCTGGCTACATGTTTGACACACTGCTAGCTTTCCCTAATAATTATCCTCTCTTTCACTTTCATAGTAAGCAAACCCCAGAATATTTAGCTGGGTACATGCCTGCCAACAATAAAGGCTAGCCTGCCCAACTGCCCATGTAGCAAGGTGTGGCCATATGACTAAATCCTGGCCCATGGCATGAGAAAAGAAGGTATGCGTGCAACTTCTGGTTGTATACTTAAGAGCAAGGAATATGCCCTTCCTTTCCCCTTTCCCTTCCTTTTCATTCAAAAGCAGATCAGTGGGTGAGCCATCCTGTAACCCAGAGATTAGAGCAATATCCTATGAACAGTGGAACAGACAACTGGAAGAAGCTTAAACTCTAAATTTTTAATAATGAAGAGCTACTGCAGCCCCTAAAATTCTATAACAGCTGGACTGCATTCTTAGTAATATACTATCTTACGATGGTAGGAAGACACTATCTTAATTTGACCCTGGAGCACCATAACCACAGAGTAGATAAAATTTCACAGGCATTCATTTGCATCTGTACCTTTTTTTGGTAGCCTACAGAGGAATAAATAATTTGATACTTGTGCAGTAACTGGAATGTTCCACTTTCAAAATGCCTGATTAATTAAAGAGTTGCAAAACCAAACTGCAAAGTACTGAAGAAAGTATGTTACTGTGAAATTCATATGATCTCTACTTTGTCAAAGAACAGTTTAATACAGGTATTACCTCATTACTCAACAGCACAGAGTAGAACACACCTGGATTAATATGGATATGGGTAAATCCGGGATTGCCACTTTGCCCAACCCTGGGGGTGCTTTTTGCATCCTAGGTTATGAAATTGGTGACCCTTATAGTGTTTCCAACTATCTTCACAGTCAGACATTCTATACCTGGGTATATTTCACAGTTAAGTCAGGATTCCCTATAAGGACTCTTCAATCTCTGGTGAATTTGTAGCCAAAAGAATTGGAAAACTTAGTTAGTGAAATAGTAAAGGTGCTTTGTATTTGGCCATTCTTTAGCCAAAAGAATTTGGTGGTCTCTTTCAAATTCACCTATTAATGCTCTGTCAAATTGTTTTATATTTTTATCCACACACAAAAAAACTCCTGGGTTTAAATTACACCATAATCTGATGACAGTTAAATCACGTTTGGTCCACTAATTGGCTGAGACCAGTAGGACAGCTCCTGTTCCCTGATTTGGAGTAATTTTTAGCCAAAGCGATTATTTTAGTTCGTCATTTTTATTGTTTGACATAGTAACTAACAAGCCAAACAAGAGGTTTAAAAATATAGTGGTTAGTGTTAATTAGTATTATTCAACTAATTTAAATGCATGAAAAAATCATTATAACATACACAAACATGCAAAGAAATTTTCAAAAGCCCTTTCAGAACTGTTATGTATTCATGTATTCAATTAGTGCTTTGCACAAAATCTGTAAATATAGAAGTTAAAAGAAGGAAAATTTCATACATCTTCTTATGTGATTATCATAAAAGAATGGGTTTTGTTGTTTTTTTTACGAACTCAATTCCCAAAATCTAGGACAGAATTCTATGACAAAATGTTATTTCAGCAAATTTAAAATAATGAAGTATTATTTAGGTAACATCTTGGATCAACAATAATTAGTACTACTCAAATTGGGAGCAAGCAACTGTTTGATCCGTATCAGTGATTTTTTTCTAATTTCACATTACACTAGATTCCATTCTAAGTCTACTTTAAAATGTCAAATGTGTTTTTATTGATAGAATATTGAGGGTTTTTTATTCATTCGTCAAGTGAATTGATGAAAACATAACATATCAGGTATTTTTCTGGGCAATGGGGATTTATACAGTAATAAATAAAATAGGCAATAAATAGTAGTTGTGTTTTCTTGCGGGAAATGCTCTGCTTTTATAAATGGATGTAATTATGTTTGAGTTAAAAGGATTCTAGACATTCAGGTCAAACGCCAGTGAATGAAGTGAACCCTTATGCCAGCCTCTCTGTGCCACGTGCCGTGACCGGGAGCTTGTCTGTTTTCTAGGGTTCAGTATTCCTTTCTGGGTTGACTCTCCTGTTAGATCATTCTTCCCTATGTTGAGTAGAAGACTTCATCTCAGTAACTTCAACCTGTTTACCCAGGTTCTGTTTTCTAGAAAGATATACAAAATAAATAAAATTCTTCTCTTAAATAGTAGGTCTTAATTATTTTGGCACTACAACTGTGTCCCTCATTATTCAAGATTTTTTTAAAAATCTGCTTCTTAAAAGACAAAAGTTACTCACTTGAGTTTTACCTAAGTCCTGTTAGTATTTTTAATGGGGGGAAGGAAGGAAGGGAGGGAGGGAAGGGGGGAGCAAGGGAGGGACGGAGGGAGAGAGAGAGAAGAAAAGGAAGGAAGGAAGGAGGGAGGGAGGGAGGGAAGGAAGGAGAAAGAAAGGAGGGAGGGGGGAAGGAAGGAGGGGGAGGGAGGAAGAAAATAGCACCACAGAACCATCTGTTGTTGCAAAATGTCACTGCAGCCCCCTAAATGGGCCTTAACACCGGGATGTTAAGTCCTTTCCAGGACAATTACTGACATATACTAAGGAGAGATGTGGCTTTATAAGTGGGTGCACTCCTCTGACCATAACTTAATCTTCATAACCTCTCAAGAATTGTGTTATTATCCCCACGTCCTTGATGAGCCATCAAATCTTAAAGAAACACTTAATGAGTCCCAAGCTAAGTTTAGTGTGTGAACCTGAGGTTTCCCCAGACACTCATCCAACAATCATTTAATTAAGGTCATTCTATAATTATTGTACATTTTCATTAAGAATAATGGGGAGAGAGAAATTATACATTTAAATGGGTAAATCTTATAATCTGAATTGTATCTCAATAAAGCTATTAGAAGAAAAGATTAATAGCAGGGAGGTAGAGGGAGTGGAGTAAAAAATATTTAGAAGTGAATCAGTCAATGACATCAAGCAAAATATCGAAAAGAATAATAAACATGCTGGTAACTTACCTCAAGATGCATCAGGGAGGCCTGCATGTTAACAAGACAGGGATGGTGTTGAGGGCTGGAAATAGACTGTCCATGGGGACAGGAAATGCAAGAATCTATTTCTAAAAAATAGAAAGGGCTTAGCAAATGCAGTCAAGGTTGCCAGCCTTCTAACCATACAAACTCTACAATCCCTGACTGGGATTTAGGCAAATAGATGATTAGCACTCAGGTGTCCACGCTGGAGAAGTTTAACTTTCCAACAGGTGTCCCGAGTACAGAAATTAGAAATCTTTAAGAGCTCTGCAGTTTTGCAGTCTGTCAAGATCTGCCAGGAGTCAATAGGGCCTTAGCCCCTGGAGCTAAAGTTCCTGGGAAAGACCCAGTCTTCAGGAATGGGGCCTTAAAAGAACAGGATCCTGTTGCCAGAGTGTTCAGAGCTTGAGATTTGATACTTGTTCACCTAATCTGGGTTGAAAGTGTCAGAAGATGAGCATATGAAGCATGCCTGCCCAGCACTTAAATATATTTTTTTCTCTGATATGGTCAGTTCTGGAACTTGGGCAGAAACAGGGGTAAAACAGGGGCTACAGGTTGGAAGGTTTGGTGGACTTAGCTGTGAGGACTAGACAGGTTCAGAAAGGATGTATTTCTGTATCTCCTTTTACCCAACCCACTGCAAAAATCTAATTTTTCTATTTCTACTTTTTCAGTCCTCCAATCCCTTTTCTGCAAGGCATTTACATTGTTCCACCTAAAATTAAATAAGATATGTCACTTTCCGGCTCAACACTCCTCAATGGCATTCCTCTGGGGAAAGGAAAATCACTAAAACTTAGCAAAACATGTAAGATCTAAAGTAAGTTAGCCCCAGCTGACTTCATTGTGCATTCATGAAGACAACACTTGCTGTGTCCTAGCCACACTGCTTTTGGAAAATTAGGAAATATTTCAAATATACAAAGAGATATAAAGAATTTTACATGGAACACCCATATATATTCTATCACTCATCCTCAGAGACAAATCATTATAAAACATGTATGAATCTCACAAGGAAAAAGCTGAGCCAAAGAAGTCAGACACAAAAGAGTACATACTATGCCAATCCCATTCCTGCTATGTTCGCAATCAGACAGAGTGGTCCGCGGTGTTAGAAATCAGAACAGTGTTTACTTTGGGGGAAGGAAAAAGGAGGTGGTGTTTGGGTGTGGGCACATGGCAGGCTTCTGAAGAGCTGGTAAGGTTCTGTTTCTTGATTTGGGTATGGGTGTGTTCACTCGGTGAAAACTCATTGAGCTGTACCTTATGATACGTGCATTTTCTGCACATACGTGTATTTCAACTAAAAAACATTTTAGAAAAATGACACTAATTAGAATAGCTTAACATTAAAAGTATATTAAAAGATGATTTAACAGTATAATTCCAATTCTAAAATCTTCATTTAATAATAAATTCTTATAATTTTTGCTATTTTCATTTATTGAGCAAAATATTGATTACCTGTTAGTTGCCAGGTACACACACTGGTTAAACATAGGGGCCAGGTTCCTCCCTTCAGGAAGCTTACCTAATATACTGTTGCTGTGATGAACATTTATTAAACAAAAATCCATTGAGCACCCACAATGTGTTAAACTGGGAAAATCTTCCATCCTTTACAGAGCAAACTTGTATTTATTTACACAGTGGACCTACTGCAGAACATGTCTCATCCTGATGAAATGAAGAGATGTAGAGCTGGAAAGTGGTAAAAGTTATGTCTTCTTTAACAAAAAAAGAAAAGTTCAGTCAGTGAAACATTTAATAAATAATATACAGTATCACTAATTAAAAAAATAATGAAGGAAATAGAATTAAAGTGTTCTAATAAAGTTTTATTACATTAATTGCATATAGTTACAGTAAATAGGTTGGTAATACAGGGGGAAAGTAACTGTAAGACTGACTTGAAAGGATAGTTAAAAATTATTTCTAATTAGCATAGTGGCCACTAAAATATTTGTTCTAAATTACTTGAAAACGCATTTTTCCTTTTGGGTAAGGAGAGCATTTCCATACCCAGTCCCTACCATGTGCTCATGTGTCTATACGCTATTCAGCATCCTTTGTTTATAGGTAAAGTTAACACCAACAAATGGAACTGACTTTTGTTAGTGCTTTAAAGAATATTTACTGATTTATATCAATCTCACTAACATCAAAGATACAGGTCACAATGCCCTTCTGAATTCACTGCTTCAAGTAGCGGTTATCAGTCCTGTTTGCACACTTTTTGAAGAATATAGATTTCTGGATCACCCTTGAGGATTCTGATTCAGTAGGACTGCAGTAGAGTGCGTGTACCATCAACATTGATTTAAACCTGTGAATTACCAAGGATTCTAAGTAATAGAATCCAAATTTGTAAGTTTATTACTCTCAGCATTGCTATTTTCTTTTTCTGAATTTTCTCTGGTATTTCAGCAGATAGCGGGCATAAGTAAATATTTATCGAAAGTATTTAATTGAATGCCTTTATAAGATTACTGCAAAAAGTAGTAGAAAACAAACTTATTAATTGAAAATAGTGATAACACATTTAAAATTTTACTTATATATCAAAATGATTTAAAGAGAAAATGAAATGAAAAAAAATGTTGGCACAATCTAAAAAGATGTGGTAATATGTAAATCTATTTAAAACACCCTTACGATATAGAATGTGTTTTCCTTATTACATATGGAATTAGTGTATTAGAGACTACAACTTTATAATAATAAAAGACTGTATTCACATTTGGTAACTTTTTATTTAATCATAACAGCTTTCCAGCATAAATAAATGGATTGGATTTACTTTGTATGAAAATTGTGTTATCAAAAACCTCACAAAGTAGAGACTATCCACATTAAATGGTCAGGTCTAATATATGGTATTGTTAAATCTAAATGTTGTTTTGAGGATGAATTCATTATCATTTTAGTGTTAGTTGAATTGGTCATTAAGTAATCTTGTTTTAGAAGTGGTTATTTTGGTCCCTGTAGTTTTATGCTGGCAGTTACTGACATTGGAATCACCTATGGTACTAATAGTAGTTATAGTAAGAGTGATGACAATGGACATAAGGATTTAATTTGCAAGCATCCTAACTAGAGTTCCAATGGAAGGGGTCATTCTGAATTTGCATTTATGTCAAGTGGGTATGATGTTGTGACTTACTGGATTTACAATAAATAGAGAGGCAGCATTGGTTCGGATGAATAAGTAATGGATGGCTTTGAATAAAACACCAGTAGAAGTTACAGTGCTTATAGATTCAGCTGATAGGGTATGGAAGGGTTTAGTGAGGTTAGTATATTATACAAGTACATACAGTACAAACGGCTGTGTTGTAGAAATGATGAGGTGTAGAAATGATAGTATGACTGTAGGATTAATTGATGTCGTGGTCCCTATTGCAAAATTTCAGTAGAAGTTGTAGCTAGAGTATATTGTTGATGTAATATGGGTCTGGCTATGAATGCATTTGAAGGGGCAGTGGAATTGCTAACTGTATTGTGATAGTAAATGACGTAGCTGTGGTTACATTTTCTATTAACAGGTATTATTGTTTCTATTACCAGGTTAAGGAGATTATAATTTCACTGAGGTCATTATGGTGTTGTGATTAGAAAGTCATCTGAGTTGGTAGCATCTTTGTTGACTTTATTTTTACCTGGGGAGGTAGCAAAGGGGGTTGAAGATGATGCTTACATTATATCAGAAAACAGACTAGAGTCACTACCTGAGATGGAAGTAGCAATTGCGGTAGTGTAAATTCATGGAATAGCAGAGAGTAGTGTCTGGCGATTCTGGTAAACTGATACCATAGGTTGATTTGAAATGAAAATGAATCAGACTTAAGTTCACAGTGTTGAATGATTTGTGCAGTTAGAGCTTCAGCTGAGGAGGAGAGTTTACCATTGTGAAACAGAAAGGGGTGAACTGGTATTATAATATAATAATATTGGATTCAGAAAAAGGAATGGTGGTCAGAGATTCAGTCAATATGAACCAGGTACTCATGGGCTCTGAGTGCAAATAAAATGGTAACTGCAATTGTGGTAATGCCTTCAGTAAGGGAAAATGCTTAGAGTTATGGTGACAGGGTAAGTTTAAAAGATGATGCTAAGAGTTGTGCTGGTGGGTTCGGAAAAAGAGGTGGCTATTGCCGTGGTAGTAGGTATGCCAAAGGTTGCAGAAGGGATACAGGTGGCTGATGGGATTGTAGCCTCATTTGTAGTGCTGGCCATTGTTGTGCTAGCTGGTTCAGCTGAAGTGGTGGCAACTGTGGCAGTCATACTCTCAGTAGAAGTGGTGGAATCAGTTGTGTCTGTTGTGGTTGTAGCTTCAGTGGTAGTGCCGGCCGTTGTCGTTGTAGTTGGTTGAGGTGTGGTGGTGGCCACTGTGGTAGTCGTAGTCTCAGTAGAAGGGGGAGAATCAGTGGTGTCTGTTGTGGTTGCAGCCTCAGTGGTAGTACTGGCCGTTGTTGTGGTAGTTGGTTGAGGTGTGGTCCTGGCCACTGTGGTAGTCGTGGTCTCAGTAGAAGTGGGAGAATCAGTTGTGTCTGTTGTGGTTGCAGCTTCAGTGGTAGTGCCGGCCATTGTCGTGGTAGTTGGTTGAGGTGTGGTGGTGGCCACTGTGGTAGTTGTAGTCTAAGTAGAAGTGGGAGAATCAGTTGTGTCTGTTGTGGTTTCAGCCTCAGTGGTAGTGCCAGCTGTTGTTGTGGTAGTTGGTTAAGGTGTGGTGGTGTCCACTGTGGTAGTCGTAGTCTCAGTAGAAGTGGGAGAATCAGTGGTGTCTGTTGTGGTTGCAGCCTCAGTGGTAGTGAAGGCCGTTGTCGTGGTAGTTGGTTGAGGTGTGGTCCTGGCCACTGTGGTAGTCGTGGTCTCAGTAGAAGTGGGAGAATCAGTTGTGTCTGTTGTGGTTTCCGCTTCAGTGGTAGTGCTGGCCGTTGTTGTGGTAGTTGGTTGAGGTGTGGTGGTGGCCACTGTGGTAGTTGTAGTCTCAGTAGAAGTGGGGGAATCAGTTGTGTCTGTTGTGGTTTCAGCTTCAGTGGTAGTGCTGCCCGTTGTTGTGGTAGTTGGTTGAGGTGTGGTGGTGGCCACTGTGGTAGTCGTGGTCTCAGTAGAAGGGGGAGAATCAGTTGTGTCTGTTGTGGTTGCAGCCTCAGTGGTAGTGCCGGCCGTTGTTGTGGTAGTCGGTTGAGGTGTGGTGGTGGCCACTGTGGTAGTCGTGGTCTCAGTAGAAGTGGTGGAAGCAGTGGTGGCTGTTTTGGTCGTACCCTCAGCGGTAGTGCTGGCTATATTTGTGATTGTGTTTTCAGTTGAAGTGGCAGCTGTTGCAATTGTGGTTTCTGTGGAATCAGTGGTTGGTATACTTGTAAATTCTGTTGAAGTGTGCTCAGTGATGGTAGTCATGGTACTGGAAGTGGATGTTGTGGTAGAATCTATTGTGCTAGTCGCAACTGTAGTTTTGGAACTAGGAGTTGAGGTTGTTTCAGTTGTCAATGAGATTGCCCCCTGGTTTTGAGTAAGTTGTATAACAATGGGGGCATTATTATTTTTCCCATTATACAGCAGAGACACTATGAGTACTCCAATTGCCATTGTTATCACAGAAGCTAAGAGACAAGCCAGGAATATTTTCCACACAGACCAGTCACTAAACAAATTTCGTGTCACCTGGAAAGGATTTAAATGTAATTACTGAAGTTGAAACCAAACGTTGCAAAAAAAATATGTCATTTATAATCTTTTTATATATAGATTACTTCAGTGGAAGAATGTATAAACATAAAAAATACCTTAATAGCCTGTAGTAATAAATATTGGCTCAAGTTTAATGTTTCATTTGGGAAAGGCTTGGTCTTTGTAATAGGAATAAAGGAACATCCACTGATGTGTCTGCTTTCTTTTCATATGTATTTAAAACTAAAAGAAATATTAAATGTCATCTTAGAAACCATTTATTCCTCCCACCATCAAAAGAAGTATCAACACATGTGTGTCTGACTGCTGCATACAGTGATTTGAGGGACCCAAAATATCACCTATAAAATCTTCTCCCTTCGTTGGCCTATCAACTATCAGATTTGTGTCTGCTTTGTAGCCTTCCATTTTAAATGCATTAATTAATGGCTTATCAAATATTCTAGCTAGGTATTCATACAGGTTAGTAATGGCAGCATGAAAATCAGAGTTGAATACATTTGTTGAAATCCAGCTTGTGCTGCCACCAGCTATTTTCACTGTGTAAGATGTTAACCTCTTTGATCTTATTTTTTCATCCATAAAAATCTATAAGATTAGAATAGGGATTAATGTCAGTAATATTACTTTGTAATATCTCTCTCTCTCATCTGTTATTGTAGAGGAAACATTGCATAGTATAAAACATGTAAGCCTTGAGACAAGAGAGTCTTGAATTTGAATTCCACACCATTAATATTCTGAGCAAGTTTCTTAACTTGCCTAATTCTCAACTTGCCTTGTATCAAAAGTGGAGATAATAATATCTACCTCCAAATGTTATTGAGAAAATTAGAATAAGAAACATCCTTCAAATTAGATTTTTGCAGAAGGCAGGGCTTTATAGTAATTAAGGTCATAGCCATTGGAATATAACAGATTTAGGTTTAAATTTTAAATCCACCTTTTACTAGACAGAAGGTGGTATACGGAAATTTGCCGTGTCTTGCAAAGCCTCAATTCCCTTGCATGGATAATATCACCTATTTAATAAGGCTAAACAGTAAATAAGAAAACAGTATGAATAACATTGTCCTAGCACTTCCTAAGTACTCAAAAAACATTTGATTTCACTAATTAGCTCATTCTTATCCATTTTCTTATGACTGAAAACAATCACTAAAGGAAACAAAGAGCACATATGTCTTTGGAGCATGTAGGGTAACTCTTCAATGTTCCAAAATAGTGGACACTGTCTCAGACAATAAACCGCAATTTGGGTGTTGAGAGTGACACCCACTAGGCAATCAGAAGCAGTTCAAGGGCATTGGGTACCAAGGCTAAGGGAATTTGTGACACCAACTAAGAGAGCCCAATGGCTAATGGCACCTCCTGCCCCACGTCATCTAGGCCTTAGAAAGGAAATCAAAGGGGGAGGAAAGGAAGGACGATACTCACACCTCAGAGGAAAATTACCCTCATTTTTTGTTTGAATTTTTAAAAAGAGGAGTAAGATGAATAAAAACTCATCTTAACCTAACCTGAGACCTGTGCTCAAGTGCTATTACTGCTACTATCTAGCTGTGTGAATTCTTACAAACAATCTAAACTTCCTAGACCACGATGTTTTCCATCTGTGGCTAAGTAAAGGCATCTAAAATAACTTTCAGCTCTCTGATTAGTCTGGTTTGTTTGAGATCATCAGAGATATATTCTCTAAATAATTCTATCAAAAGCCTTCTTCCACAATGTTTCTTGTCATTAAGAGTTTATCCTCTCTTCTTTAATCAAAGTCTTTCCAAACTGTCTCTATAGCAGGATTAATCAGAAGAGGGGTGTAGTCCAGAGCCAGAAGAATTGAACCAAACTGCCAGGCATCATTAGCAATCAGTCAAAATCAAGTTTTCACCTGGAGTAGGGGGTGGAATGGAGGAAAGACTCAGAGGTCAGATCTCAAGGTGAAGAAAACAGAATAATGAGAAACAGGGTAAAGAACACCGGAAATCTGCTTCTGGGCACCAAACCAAGGCAGGGCTAAATATTTTCTAACTCAAGGTTGAAAACACACGAGGTCAGAAACAGGAGGCTAACAGAAGGCCCACAGTTATGCTTAGAAGCAGGAAGGGAAGGGGAGTGAGCCAGATCACCCACAGACTAGGGCCCCAGGGCTTTAACACATGACTTCACCTTCCACTGAGCAAGGGTTACAATGTCATTTACTGTCAATGAAGTTGCTGTCATCAGCTACTCGGTCCTCCAAAAAAAGGAACCCAAAACTTTGCTTTTTTTTTGATGCTTATATATTTTCCCTAAACTTTATAGGTGTTTTTTCTTTCCATCCAAATCATTAGCTCCTTAAATTAAGAACCCCATAAATCTACCTCTTCTGCATTCCCTCTCAGTGATTTGACATGTTCAAAGGATGCTGTAGATTTTCAAAAGAACAATGTTAATTGATTGAATGTTTTTTCTCTAATATTAGATCAAAAACACTTCCATGTGGATTACATCATAACCCAGAGAAACAGTGTCACCCCAGACATTACCTGACAATGTTGGGATTCTCTGTTTGGAAATTCTGAAAGTCCAAGGGTCCCTCTGTTGGTGCAGATGTCAGTTAAATTGGGACCAGCATCACCAGTTACATCAATTGATGTTGCAAACTTACAGGCTGAACTCTGAGCTTCATCGTTTCTAAGGTTCAGGAATGGCTGTGTACAGGAAAGAATGGGAGAAAAATAAGATGCTATTGTATTTTGTGTCTAAAGTAATACAATTCGGACAAATATAAATTAGATTGTGTCATATTATGGCTTATTTGATCAAATAAGATCATTTGAAACCTGACTGAGGAATAAATAAATACATTTATTATATTTCTTCTCAAAACAAGAAAATCTAATTAGGTCATCATAAGTTACATTTAATTATTTATATAATTATTGACATTCAAATTCAGGCATTATCTTTTACCTTCATCATATTTAAAGGATTTGTTAAATATCATTATGTGGTAAGCTGATGTAGAGAGCTATATTAAAAAGTCCCATAACAGGATGTGGAGAAAAGGGAACACTCCTACTCTGCTGGTGGGAATGTAAATTGGTGCAGCCACTGTGGAAAACAGTACGGAGGATTTTCAAAAAACTAAAAATAGAATTATCATATGACCCAGCAATTCCACTCCTGGGAATATAACTGAAAAAAACAAAAACACTAATTCAAAGAGATACGTGCACCCCAATGTTCATAGCAGCATTATTTACAATTGCCAAGGTATGGAAGCAACCTAAATGTTCATCAACAGATGAATGGAGAAAGAAGATGTGATATATATCTACAGTGGAATCCTACTCAGCCATAAAAAAGAATGAATTCTTGCCATTTGCAGCAACATGGATGGAGTTGGAGTGCATTATGCTAAGTGAAATAAGTCAGACAGAGAAAGACAAATACTGTAAAATAAAAAATACAACAAACTAGTCAATAAAACAGAAAAGAAGCAGACTCACAAATATAGAGAACAAACTATTGGTTACCAGTGGGGAGAGGAAAGGGGGAGGAGGATGGGGGGGAAAGGGGTTATTATGAGACTATATAAAATCATGTGTATGAAACTTCTAAAAATTGTAAAGCACTATAGAATTTAAAGAATCTTTTATTCAATAAAAAAAATTACATACTTCTGTGTAATTCTACATGGCCGTAAATTTGTGTGCTTCAGCTAGTATGGAATAATAAATTTCTTTCCAGAAAAAAAATTTTTTTAATAAAATAGAATTTAAAAGTCCCAAAATGAAAATTCTAGAGACTTCAAGGCTTATAAAGAACAACACTTTGGGGTCTTATTCATAATGAGAAAATCAAATCTAAAGAGGTGAAGTGAGATTCTAGGTATAGTAAATTGCAATAGGACACTTCTCCCACTGCAATCAATCAATTAATAAATAAATAAAATTGAAGGGCTTTCAAAGAAGTGAAAATTAGATTACTTAAAATTTAAAAGAAGAAAGAGCTTTTCCAAAGTGATCTAATAATCATAGACCATTTTATTTTCTGGGGGCATTCGCTGATTCTGAGTATGAGTTGAGGTTCTGACTAACAAAAGAGTCAGCAAAACTTTTGCTGTTCATGTGAGTCCAGCATAACAGACTGGAAAATAGGGGATCCCCAAACACAAGGCCTTTGTAATGTTCTGGAATAGCTCAGGAGGCTGGCAGTCAGGATGGAAAGGCAGAGTAAAGCCTTCAGCAGTATCATAGTGATTAGGAGATAAAATCCTGCTATCAGAAAGGGACTTAACACAAACATAAGACTGGTTTCCCCCTAAGGACATTTGCCATACTTTGAGGCTGCCTGGCATAGGAAGTTAAAGAGCTGACCTTGAAATCTCTGAAGGTCAATCTCTGAAGAATATACATATAAACATTATGAACAAAATAATAGTAAATTAAATCCAAAAGTATATCAAAATGGTAAAAACTCATAACCAAGTGAGGTCTACCCAACTACCTAAACTTAGAATGAAAGTTAGTTTAACATTCAAAACAGCTAATATAATTCACCACATTAACAGAAATTAAGGAGAAATATATATGTGAATATATCAAAAAAATGCAGAAAGAGTTCTGGCAAAATTCAACAACAATTTGTGATAAAATTTCTGAGCAAACTAGTAATAGAAGAGATTTCCCATAATCTGATAAAGGATAGCTCTGTAAAACCTAAGCTAACATCACAATTAATGGTGAAATATTTCATGCTTCCCCCCTGAATTTGGGAACAACACAAAATGTTCACTTTCACCACTTCCATTCAACATTACATTGGAGGTCGTAGCCAGTGCATTGTTAGGAAAACAAAAATAAAGTTATAAAATATGAAAATAAAAAATGACATGATTGGGTTTACAGAAAATCCAAAAGAGGGTCCAAGATGGCGGAGAAGAAGGACGTGCTCTCACTCCCTCTTGCGAGAATACCAGAATCACAACTAACTGCTGAACAATCATCGACAGGAAGACACTGGAACTCACCAAAAAAGATACCCCACATCCAAAGACAAAGGACAAGCAACAGTGAGACGGTAGGAGGGGTGAAATCACAATAAAATCAAATCCCATATTCCTGGGTGGGTGACTCACAAACTGGAGAACACTTATACCACAGAAGTCCACCCACTGGATTGAAGTCTTTGAGCCCCACGTCAGGCTTCCAAGCCTGGGGGTCCGGCAACGGGAGGAGGAATTCCTAGAGAATCAGACATTGAAGGTTAGCGGGATTTGATTGCCGGACTTCGACAGGACTGGGGGAAAAAGAGACTCCACTCTTGGAGGGCACATACAAAGTAGTGTGCGCATCAGGACCCAGGGGAAGGAGCAGTGATCCCATAGAGACTGAACCAGACCTACCTGCTAGTGTTGGAGGATGTCCTGCAGAGGCAGGGGGTGGCTCTGTCTCACCGTGAGGACAAGAACACTGGCAGCAGAAGTTATGGGAAGTATTCCTTGCCACGAGCCCTCCCAGACTCCGCCATTAGCCACACCAAAGAGCCCGGGTAGGCTCCCGTGTTGGGCCTCCTCAGGCCAAACCACCAACAGGGAGGGGACCCAGCCCCACGCATCAGCAGTCAAGTGGATTAAAGTTTTACGGAGCTCTGCCAACCAGAGCAACAGTCAGCTCTACCCACCACCAGTCACTCCCATCAGGAAACTTGCACAAGCCTCTTAGATAACCTCATCCCCCAGAGGGCAGAGAGCAGAAGCAAGAAGAACTACAATCCTGCAGCCTGTGGAACAAAAACCACATTCACAGAAAGATAGACAAGATGAAAAGGCAGAGGGTTATGTACCAGATGAAGGAACAAGATAAAACCCCAGAAAAACAACTAAATGATGTGGAGATAGGCAATCTTCCAGAAAAAGAATTCAGAATAATGATAGTGAAGATGATCCAGGACCTTGGAAAATGAATGGAGGCAAAGATTGAGAAGATGCAAGAAATGTTTAACAAAGATCTAGAAGAATTAAACAACAAACAAACAGAGTTGAACAATACAATAACTGAAATGAAAAATACACTAGAAGGAATCAATAGCAGAATAACTGAGGCAGAAGAACGGATAAGTGACCTGGAAGACAGAATGGTGGAATTCACTGCTGTGGAACAGAATAAAGAAAAAAGAATGAAAAGAAACGAAGACAGCCTAAGAGACCTCTGGAACAACATTAAATGCAACAACATCCACATTATAGGGGTCCCAGAAGGAGAAGAGAGAGAGAAAGGACCCGAGGAAATATTTGAAGAGATTATAGTCGAAAACTTCCCTAACATGGGGAAGGAAATAGCCACCTAAGTCCAGGAAGCGCAGAGAGTCCCATACAGGATAAATCCAAGGAGAAACACACTGAGACACATAGTAATCAAATTGGCAAAAATTAAAGACAAAGAAAAATTACTGAAAGCAGCAAGGGAAAAACGACAAATAACATACAAGGGAACTCCCAGAAGGTTAAGAGCTGATTTCTCAGCAGAAACTCTACAAGCCAGAAGGGAGTGGCAAGATGTAATTAAAATGATGAAAGGGAAGAACCTACAACAAAGATTACTCTACCCAGTAAGGATCTCATTCAGATTCGATGGAGAAATCAAAAGTTTTGCAGACAAGCAAAAGCTAAGAGAATTCAGCACCACCATACCAGCTCTACAACAAATGCTAAAGGAACTTCTCTAAGTGGGAAACACAAGAGAAGAAAAGGACCTACAAAAACAAGCCCAAAACCATTAAGAAAATGGTCATAGGAACATACATATCAATAATTACCTTAAACGTGAATGGATTCAATGCTCCAACCAAAAGACACAGGCTTGCTGAATGGATACAAAAACAAGACCCATATATATGCTGTCTACAAGAGACCCAATTCAGACCTAGGGAAACATACAGACCGAAAGTGAGGGGATGGAAAAAAGATATTCCATGCAAATGGAAATCAAAAGAAAGCTGGAGTAGCAATACTCATATCAGATAAAATAGACTTTAAAATAAAGAATGTTACAAGAGACAAGAAAGGACACTACATAATTGTCAAGCAATCAATCCAAGAAGAAGATATAACAATTATAAATATATATACACCCAACATAGGAGCACCTCAATACATAAGGCAACTGCTAACAGCTATAAAAAAGGAAAACAACAGTAACACAACAATGGTGGGGGATTTAACACCTCACTTACACCAATGGACAGATCATCCAAAATGAAAAATAATAAGGAAACCCAAGCTTTAAATGACACAATAGACCAGATAGATTTAATTGATATTTATAGGATATTCCATCCAAAAACAGCAGATTACACTTTCTTCTCAAGTGTGCACGGAACATTCTCCAGGATAGATCACATCTTGTGTCACAAATCAAGCCTCAGGAAATTTAAGAAAGTTGAAATCATATCCAGCATCTTTCCTGACCACAATGCTATGAGATTAGAAATGAATTACAGGGAAAAAAACGTAAAAACACAAACATATGGAGGCTAAACAATATGTTACTAAATAACTAAGAGATCACTGAAGAAATCAAAGAGGAAATCAAAAAATACCTAGAGACAAATGACAATGAAAGCATGACAATCCAAAACCTATGTGATGCAGCAAAAGCAGTTCTAAGAGGAAAGTTTATAGCTATACAACCCTACCTCAAGAAACAAGAAAAATCTCAAATAAACAATCTAACCTTACACCTAAAGGAACTAAAGAAAGAAGAACAAACAAAACCCAAAGTTAGCAGAAGGAAAGAAATCATAAAGATTAGAGCAGAAATAAATGAAATCGAAACAAAGAAAAGAATAGCAAAGATCAATAAAACTAAAAGCTGGTTCTTTGAGAAGATAAACAAAATTGATAAACCATTAGCCAGACTCATCAAGAAAAAGAGAGAGAGAACTCAAATCAATAAAATTAGAAATGAAAAAGGAGGAGTTACAACAGACACCACAGAAATACAAAGCATCCTAAGAGACTACTACAAGCAACTCTATGCCAATAAAATGGACAACCTGGAAGAAATGGACAAATTCTTACACAGGTATAACCTACCAAGACTGAACCAGGAAGAAATAGAAAATATGAACAGACCAATCACAAGTAATGAAATTGAAACTGTGATTAAAATCTTCCAACAAACCAAAGTCCAGGACCAGATGGCTTCACAGGTGAATTCTATAAAACATTTAGAGAAGACCTAACACCCATCCTTCTCAAACTCTTCCAAAAAATTGCAGAGGGGGGAATACTCCCAAACTCATTGTATGAGGCCACCATCACCCTGATACCAAAACCAGACAAAGATACTACAAAAAAAGAAAATTACAGACCAATATCACTGATGACTATAGATGCAAAAATCCCCAACAAAGTACTAGCAAACAGAATCCAACAACACATTAACAGGATCATACACAATGATCAAGTGAGATTTATCCTAGGGATGCAAGGATCTTTCAACATACACAAATCAATCAATGTGATAACCCATATTAACACATTGAAGAAGAAAAACCATATGATCATCTCAATAGATGCAGAAAAAGCTTTTGACAAAATTCAATACCCATTTATGCTAAAAACTCTCCAGAAAGTGGGCACAGAGGGCACCTACCTCAACATAATAAAGGCCATATATGACAAACCCACAGCAAACATCATTCTCAATGGTGAAAAACTGAAAGCATTTCCTCTAAGATCAGGAACAAGAAAAGGATGTCCACTCTCACCACTATTATTCAACATAGTTTTGGAAGTCCTAGCCATGGCAATCAGAGAAAAAGAAATAAAAGGAATAGAAATCGGAAAAGACAAAGTAAAACTGTCACTGCTTGCAGATGACATGATATTATACATAGGGAATCCTAAAGAGGCCACCAGAAAACTACTAGGGCTAATCAATGAATTTGGTAAAGTTGCAGGATACAAAATTAATGCACAGAAATCTCTTGCATTCCTCTACACTAATGATGAAAACTCTGAAAGAGAAATTAAGGAAACACTCCCATTTACCATTGCAACAAAAAGAATAAAATACCTAGGAATAAACCTACCTAGGGAGACAAAAGCTCTGTATGCAGAAAACTATAAGACACTGATGAAAGAAATTAAAGATGATACCAACAGATGGAGAGATATACCATGTTCTTGGATTGGAAGAATCAACATTGTGAAAATGACTATACTACCCAAAGCAATCTACAGATTCAAAGCAATCCCTATCAAATTACCAATGGCAGTTTATATGGAACTAGAACAAAAAATCTTAAAATTTGTATGGAGATACAAAAGACCCCGAATAGCAAAAGCAGTCTTGAGGGAAAAAAACGGAGCTGGAGGAATCAGACTCCCTGACTTCAGACTATATGACAAAGCTACAGTAATCAAGACAATATGTACTGGCACAGAAACAGAAACATAGATCAATGGAAGAAGATAGAAAGCGGAGAGATAAATGCACGCACCTATGGTCAACTAATCTATAAGAAAGGAGGCAAAGATATACAATGGAGAAAAGACAGTCTCTTCAATAAGTGGTGCTGGGAAAACTGGACAGCTACATGTAAAAGAATGAAATTAGAATACTCCCTAACACCATACACAAAAATAAACTCAAAATGGATTAGAGACCTAACTGTAAGACCAGACACTATAAAACTCTTGGAGGAAAACATAGGAAGAACACTCTTTGACATAAATCACAGCAAGATCTTTTTTGACCCACCTCCTAGAGTAATGGAAATAAAAACAAAACTAAACAAATGGGACCTAATGAAATTTCAAAGCTTTTGCACAGCAAAGGAAACCATAAACGAGACGAAAAGACAACCCTCAGAATGGGAGAAAATATTTGCAAACGAATCCACAGACAAAGGATTAATCTCCAAAATATATAAACAGCTCATGCAGCTCAATAGTGAAAAAAACAAACAACCCAATCCAGAAATGGGCAGAAGACCTAAATAGTCATTTCTCCAAAGAAGACATACAGATGGCCAAGAAGCACATGAAAAGATGCTCAACATCACTAATTATTAGAGAAATGCAAATCAAAACTACAATGAGGTATCACCTCACACCAGTTAGAATGGGCATCATCAGAAAATCTACAAACAACAAATGTTGGCGAGGGTGTGGAGAAAAAGGAAACCTCTTGCACTGTTGGTGGGAATGTAAATCGATACAGCCACTATGGAGAACAATATGGAGGTTCCTTAAAAAACTAAAACTAGAATTACCATATGATCCAGCAATCCCACTACTGGGCATATACCCAGAGAAAACCATAATTCAAAAAGACACATGCACCCCAATGTTCATTGCAGCACTATTTACAGTAGCCAGGTCATGGAAGCAACCTGAATGCCCATCAACAGACGAATGGGTAAAGAAGTTGTGGTACATATATACAATGGAATATTACTCAGCCATAAAAAGGAACGAAATTCAGTCATTTGTTGAGCCGTGGATGGATCTAGAGACTGTCATACAGAGTGAAGTAAGTCAGAAAGTGAAAAAAAAATATCGTATATTAACACATGTATGTGGAACCTAGAAAAATGGTACAGATGAACCAGTTTGCAGGGCAGAAATAGAGACCCAGATGTAGAGAACAAACGTATGGACACCAAGGGGGGAAAACCATGGTGGGGTGGGGATGGTGGTGTGCATATTACATTATTCTTTTTTTTTTTTAAAAAAGAAGATTAATTTATTTATTAATTTATTTATTTATTTTTGGCTGTGTTGGGTCTTCGTTTCTGTGCCAGGGCTTTCTCCAGTTGTGGCAAGCGGGGGCCACTCTTCATCGCGGTGCGTGGGCCTCTCACTATCGCGGTCTCTTTTGTTGCGGAGCACAGGCTCCAGACGCGCAGGCTCAGTAGTTGTGGCTCACGGGCCTAGTTGCTCCGCGGCATGTGGGATCCTCCCAGACCAGGGCTCGAACCCGTGTCCCCCGCATTAGCAGGCAGATTCCCAACCACTGCGCCACCAGGGAAGCCCAATTACATTATTCTTGAAGTCTTTGAAATACATGCTGAATTCTTTAAAGTAAATGAATGAAAAGGATGGGTTCAAATAAGAAAGGTTTTGGTGGTTAGGTTTTTCTTGAAGTCAGTCTAAGACATTTCCTCAACAGCACCATCTATAACATTTTATAAACTTACTATGTTAAAATATATTAGCTCTATTTATTTGAATAAATGTTATTTTCTAACAATAGAAGATTATTTCAACTAAAAAAAAAAGAGAGAGAGAGAGAGAAATAACTCCAGATACAGTTTTAAGAAAAAGATAGAGAGCAATGTGTGTTATATTCTTACAGGAGTATAAATTGTTATGTATAAATTTGTTATAGCTCAAAAACATTATAGAATTATCTAAGTTTTACTCATAGGACAGCAAGAGCATTATTTAAATGTACTCTCTCAATTACATTGATTAAATAACCAATCCTAAATGGTTATTAAAAATGCTATTGACATTGCTGGCTCAATCTCGAATTTCTATAAAAACAATCAAGCTACATATGTGTGCAGACGTTGGCCATTGAGCAACTATAACTAAGAATAAAAGGGAGTATAATTATGATTAAATATAGTCAAGAAGGAATACACTCAGGCAAAAAAAATTAAAGTTCTGTTTTTCTAAAGGTGTAATATCACGCCAAAGAAGTAAAGAGAATGGTTATGCAGTGATACCAAATAAAAGAAGATATGATACACACAAGCACTTTAAGAATTTCCATCTGTTTTTAAATAGGTAGCTTTGAGAAAATTACACATATTTATATTTTATAAAAGCTTTGTGTTTCTTTGTATTATTACTATCGTTATTCTTCAGCTATCCAGTTTGTTTATGGCTGATAAACTTGAATATTTTTCTGAACTTTTGTAATTAAATAAAAATTCACTGGCAAGACCAATTTACCAGAATTTAAAATATTTAAGAGAAGAAAGATGGTGAGTGATTGCACTGAGAGCAGAGTAGTCTCTAAAGTTAAAATTTTGAGAAGTTGGGGGGCTATGAATTATAGTTAATTAGCTCTTGGTAGAAGCCAATAATCTCCATTACATACACCCAATAAGCATTAGCTATGTTCATAGAATAAAATTTTAAATTCTATGCTTATAACTTAAGAGATTACCATTTCATGTTTCCTAAAGGAAAAACAAACTCCTAAATTTCTCTATTTTATGTAGACTTCAACTGCTACTATAATCCACTGGTGAAAATGGCCATCAATTAAAAAAAAATTTCTCTACCATTATGTCCAAATATCCAGATGTAAAGTGAGATAGTCAGTGATGAAGATACATGCCCTTTATTTGAAAACTCTCATTATTATCTAGGGAAATCTTCAAGATGAATAATTCCTTAGTAAAGGGACCTTTTTATCTGAGTATCTTGACACTGTGAAGACCTAATGACATAGTTGCAAGGCTAGAAGAACCATGAAGAACATCTTTAGGGGAAAGGAGTGCTGGTCTAGAATCAAGTGAACAATTTCTCTGCCTTGTACCTTCCTTGTTAGTGCAGGGGGACAAAAATATTTTTCCTCACAGAATGTAACTGTCCATTCAAACTTATACTGATTTCATTCAACACATTTCCACATGTTTCCAGTTTCAAGGGCTCTAGTCAGAGGCAAAGTTACATAAAAGGCAATCCCAAAACACACAGTACTAAATTATTTCTTCTAAAAACATAAGCAATAGTCAAATAATATTGTATATAATTGAACTCTAATATTCCCTTGAATACAATTCTTTATTAAAAAAGAAACTCATATGTAGTTAAGTAGAGGCTAATCTAAAGGACTTGCTAGATAATTTGCTTCCTAGGCATAGAATTCACTTACAAGATTATGTTCTGACTTTCAAAAATGTACGAAATCTTTGAGTTCTGACAAATCTACACATTACACTAAAATCCAGGCAATTACCACAAAAATCTATATATCACATTTTAACAAAATAAATTGTTAATGCAATCAACCACAGATTTGTCATCTTATACTCTAGTTATGATAACTGTAGAGAATTATTTGAACAGTTTATTAAATTATTACCCCCCAAATTGCTAATATCTTAGATTAGTGAGTATTAAAATAAATTTCTTAATAATGCATATATTGATATACAGAAAAAAATACAAGTTTTCTAATTAACAAGTAGTAATAGAATAGCTAAAAATTGTCTTTCATGTAGAATTCTGATTAAGAATTGCTTTTTGGGAAGAACCATGTTGTAATAAAAAAAAAATCAGAGTTGTATTATTATTGAAAACAAGACTCTGAACTATCAGAACATACCGCGGTGGTGCCACCAATACTCATCGGCTGGTTTCCAGAGTGTTCAGTAGTCACTACGTATTTCCCACATTTTCTGTCCATTCTTGAAGCACAAGCTTAACTCCAGAAATACTTTTCAGCCTGTGCATTGCTCTTTATACCTGCAACCTTGAGAGATAATTAAGTTGATTAATATCCACTATGAGACATCACTGCTAGTGTGGATTAGACTAAATAATAAATATTCTTTATGTGGGATCCACCTTACAGGAAGAAGTGGGTGTTAAGAAATTACATGAGGATGCAAGAAAACCAATCCAACCTCTGTGATGACACCCTCAATACTATGCCACCAGGCGGCTTCCTGGTAGAATGAAACTGCAATTATACAATTCTTCCTTCTCTCTCCTACCACATCATTTCACAGAACTCTTCCTTCTGACTTCAGGAACAGCCCAAGATAGAATTCTGAAATAAGTGAATGTTGCTGTTGCTTCTTTTCCAAACAGACAGGAACATCTTTCCGCTCTTACTGGCAACAACCTTTAGGCACTCATGACCCTCTGCTCATCAAGTCTTGACCTTCTTGGGTTCCTCCCCACCTTTAAAACTTTTCCAATCTATTCTCTTTCTCTGCTTCTAGAAAATGTTAATCTAACTTGATTTATACTTCTGGAAAAAAATAATACAACTTGGCTTACATGTCTCCAAGCCCCAGACTGATACAGACAGTTGATCTGATAAACAAATCTCTGTGAATATATTCACCAAGAGCCCCTTCTCTTCATTTTTTGTGAGATCTATTTGGCATAGTTACCCAGAAGATTACTTCTGATTTTGCTTACAGTTTAGTAACAAGACACTTGGGCAGGTAGGGCTTTTCTAACTTCTGAAAATTATACTCAAGAGCAAAGGACTTTTTTCTTATCTGTAGATATATCTTTGGAGGGATCTAAAAGACAATTGAAAAGAGTTAAGAAATCATTTTTAACCTCAAATAAAAAGTTATCAATCAGCTCCCAACACACGTACCCAAGGAATCCCAAATAAAACTGGTATAGAAAATTATTTATGAAGAATGGTGCTTAAATAACCTAAAAGTTTAAAAATATCTCTTCAATTTGTAATTAGTCCATAGTTAATTTCTTACAAATGAAGCAACAAAGACAAAATACTTACACTTTTTTGTTGAAAATGTCTCATGTAGCACTTTTTAACTGGCCAGATATCTATGAGGTTTCAAAGATAAGAATTACCTGATAGTAGAGCTGCAAGAGGGCTGGGAGATCTTGGAGTTCAGCCTTGTCATTTTAAGATTGAGGAAATTTGTGTCCAAAGAGGGTAAGTGATAAAATCAGCTGGGTGGTAGAATCCAGTTTCCTTTCAGTCTAATACCGTCTCTATAATTAGTTTATTAATAGTGACTTTGTAGAAAGATGGACAGCCTAGTAGGAAGTCAAGCAAATGTCTTTTGAAAACAAAGTGAAACAAAGATATCAAAGACTTGGATTTGGAAAAGATCCTAGATATGATGCCTGAAGCCATCTGAGACTTACTGAACTTTCAGGGGAAAAGTCTGGGAGCCTGACTTTTTGGCCAAATGTCAAGTAATCTTTATTCAAACATGTTTGAGAAATAGTTTGCTAACCAATGATCCCAAGCATGCACATGGAGTGTCTTCATATCTTTAGGGAAGAAAATTGTGTGTGTAAAGAAACTACAACTTTCTCAAATTAAAAAATGGGTAAGTTTTTAATTGCTTATTCCTTCAATAAGCACTGCTGAGTCTCTGTTATACCCAAGCATTGTGCAAGAGGCTGAGTGCTCAATGGTGAATAAAAGAGTCAAGATTCCTGCTCTCTTGGAGTAGAGTGAAACATATACTGATTATGTCTTAAAATATTTTTTGATCATTTCTAAAGTTCTCTTATAGATGCATTCTTTAGCTAAAAGTTTCCATTGGAATCCATGGAAGCAAAGTAAAATGGCCTTTGGATCTAGAGAATAAAAAAGGTGTAAAAAGACTAGGGAAGGGATTTATTCTAGGAAGGAGTAAAAGACAACGTTTTACCCCTCCATAATGAAACTAAGGCAGTGAAACTATGGCTTCTGTGACAATATAAGTAGAGTGATCATGTAGTTTATCACTCCAAACCAAAATACTTCTGAGAGCAAAAGGAAACAGTATTAATAATTTAATTTTACAGAGACAACACTATCCCATGTAAACCAGGACATGTGGTCACTTAGCAATAAAGAACCCATGTGAGTTAGGAGATTCACTAGTACTAACCATGACCACTGGATAAGTCAGTGCATTTAAAAACTGATTCAATATCTCTAGTGAACAAATATTCAATTAGAATACACAGTTTACTTGAGCTTTAAAAAAATCTAGTATTGCAGTACTAACACACACATATTTATATTATGCCCTGGAGTTCCAGAACCACTAAGAAGGTAAAATTCCAGAGTGTATATCATTAAGTCACTGACAAAATAACATCAAAGTCCCACCCTCATTGTCATTAGCTGATGAACTGTTTCAAGAGCCAAAGTAAATCGCTATGCACTTAAATCTTCAGCATAAATTTAGAACTTAATTTTTCCAAAGAATACTTTTTGTGCTTTTTCACATCACAAACCAATAGCTAGAGAGGGGCACACCTGGATTACTATAACAGGCAAAGAAATACAGGTAACTCTCATTGGTATGCTGAATATCTCCTAGAAAAGCTCTTTGATATCTGCATAATTTTAAGTCAAAAAAATGTGGAAATCTATATTAATTGAGAGTGGCTGATGGTCTTTTAACAACTGGTAATTTTTTTTTTTGGCCAAAGAATGCAAAGCCTGTTAAACTGTCATCTGTTATAAAATGAACCACACTGTAGTCTTAAAGATTACAACAAAACTAATTTATTGATAAAGTCACCCACTTCAAATACTTCCACGACAAATTTCACCGTGATCTGATATTAATCGAAACAACCGATTTTTTTGGATGTCTCTGAACCAAGATGGTGGAGTAGAAGGACGTGCTCTCACTCCCTCTTGCAAGAACACCAGAATCACAACTAGCTGCTGGACAATCATCAACAGGAAGACACTGGAACTCACCAAAAAAGATACCTTACATCCAAAGACAAAGGAGAAGCCACAATGAGATGGTAGGAGGGGCGCAATCACAGTAAAATCAACTCCCATAACTGCTGGGTGGGTGACTCACAGACTGGAGGACACTTATACCATAGAAGTCCACCCACTGGAGTGAAGGTTCTGAGCCCCACGTCAGGCTTCCCAACCTGGGGGTCCGGCAACAGGAGGAGGAATTCCTAGAAAATCAGACTTTGAAGGCTAGAGGGATTTGATTGCAGGACTTCGACAGGACTGGGGGAAACAGAGACTCCACTCTTGGAGGGCACACATAAAGTAGTGTGCACATCGGGACCCAGGGGAGACTAAACCAGACCTAGCTGCTAGTGTTGGAGGGTCTCCTGCACAGGCGGGAGGTGGCTGTGGCTTCCCAGACACTGGCAGCAGCAGTTCTGGGAAGCACTCCTTGGCGTGAGCCCTCCCAGAGTCCACCATTAGCCCCACCAAAGAGCCCAGGTAGTATCCAGTGTTGGGTTGCCTCAGGCTAAACAACCAACAGGGAGGGAACTCAGCCCCACCAATCAGCAGTCAAGTGGATTAAAGTGTTACTGAGCTCTGCCCACCAGAGCAACAGTCAGCTCTACCCACCACCAGTCACTCCCATCAGGAAACTTACACAAGCCACTTAGATAGCCTCATCCACCAGAGGGCAGACAGCAGAAGCAAGAAGAACTACAATCCTGCAGCCTGTGGAACAAAAACCACATTCACAGAAAGATAGACAAGATGAAAGGGCAGAGGGCTATGTACAAAACGAAGGAACAAGATAAAACCCCAGAAAAACAACTAAATGAAGTGGAGATAGGCAACCTTCTAAAAAAAGAATTCAGAATAATGATAGTGAAGATGATCCAGGACCTCGGAAAAAGGATGGAGGCAAAGATCGAGAAGATGCAAGAAATGTTTAACAAAGATCTAGAAGAATTAAACAACAAACAAACAGAGATGAACAGTACAATAACTGAAATGAAAACTACACTAGAAGGAATCAATAGCAGAATAACTGAGGCAGAAGAACAGATAAGTGACCTGGAAGACAGAATGGTGGAATTCACTACTGCAGAACAGAATAAAGAAATGAAGACAGCCTAAGAGACCTCTGGGATAACATTAAATGCAACAACATTTGCGTTACAGGGGTCCCAGAAGGAGAAGAGAGAGAGAAAGGATCCGAGGAAATATTTGAAGAGATTATAATCAAAAACTTCCCTAACATGGGAAAGGAAATGGCCACCCACGTCCAGGAAGCACAAAGAGTCCCATACAGGATAAACCCAAGGAGAAACACACCAAGACACATAGTAATCAAATTGGCAAAAATTAAAAAACAAAGAAAAATTATTGAAAGCATCAAGGGAAAAAAGACAAATAATATATAAGGGAACTCTGATAAGGTTAACAGCTGATTTCTCAGCAAAACACTACAAGCCAGAAGGGAGTGGCATGATATACTTGAAGTGATGAAAGATAAGAACTTACAACTAAGATTACTCTACCAAGCAAAGATCTCTTTCAGATTTGATGGAGAAATCAAAAGCTTTACAGACAAGCAAAAGCTAAGAGAATTCAGCACCACCAAACCAGCTCTACAACAAATGTGAAAGGAACTTCTCTAAGTGGGAAACACAGAGAAGAAAAGGACCTACAAAAGCAAGCCCAAAACCATTAAGAAAATGGTCATAGGAACATACATATCTATAATTACCTTAAACGTGAATGGATTAGATGCTCCAACCAAAAGACACAGGCTTGCTGAATGGATACAAAAACAAGACCCATATATGTGCTGTCTACAGGAGACCCAATTCAGACCTAGGGAAACATACAGACCGAAAGTGAGGGGATGGAAAAAAGATATTCCATGCAAATGGAAACCAAAAGAAAGCTGGAGTAGCAATACTCATATCAGATAAAATAGACTTTAAAATAAAGAATGTTACAAGAGATAAGCAAGGACACTACATAATGATCAAGGGATCAATCCAAGAAGATATAACAATTATAAATATATATGCACCCAACATAGGAGCACCTCAATACATAAGGCAACTGCTAACAGCCATAAAAGAGGAAATCAACAGTAACACAGTAACACAATAGTGGGGAATTTAACACCTCACTTACACCAATGGACAGATCATCCAAAATGAAAATAAATAAGGAAACCCAAGCTTTAAGTGACACAATACACAGGATAGATTTAATTGATATTTAAAGGACATTCGATCCAAAAACACCAGATTACACTTTCTTCTCAAGTGCGCATGGAACATTCTCCAGGATAGATCACATCTTGGGTCACAAATCAAGCCTCAGGAAATTTTAAAAAATTGAAATCATATCCAGCATCTTTCTGACCACACGCTAAGAGATTAGAAATGAATTACAGGGGAAAAAACGTAAAAAACACAAACACATGGAGGCTAAACGATACGTTACTAAATAACTAAGAGATCACTGAAGAAGTCAAAGAGGAAATCAAAAAATACCTAAAGACAAATGACAATGAAAGTACGATGATCCAAAACCTATGGGATGCAGCAAAAGCAGTTCTAAGAGGGAAGTTTACAGCTATACAAGCCTACCTTAAGAAACAAGAAAAATCACAAATAAACAATCTAAGCTTACACCTAAAGGAACTAGAGAAAGAAGAACAAACAAAACCCAAAGTTAGAAGAAGGAAAAATCATAAAGATCACAGCAGACAAAAATGAAAAGAAACAAAGAAAACAATAGCAAAGATCAATAAAACTAAAAGCTGGTTCTTTGAGAAGATAAACAAACTTGATGAACCAATAGCCAGACTCATCAAGAAAAAGAGGGAGAGGACTCAAATCAATAAAATTAGAAATGAAAGAGGAGAAGTTACAACAGACACTGCAGAAATACAAAGCATCCTAAGAGACTACTACAAGCAACTCTATGCCAATAAAATGGACAACCTGGAAGAAATGGACAAATTCTTAGAAAGGTATAACCTTCCAAGACTGAACCAGGAAGCAATAGAAAATATGAACAGACCAATCACAAGTAATGAAACTGAAACTGTGATTAAAAATCTTCCAATAAACAAAAGTCCAAGACCAGATGGCTTCACAGGTGAATTCTATAAAACATTTAGAGAAGACCTAACACCCATCCTTCTCAAACTCTTCCAAAAAATTGCAAAGGGAGGAACACTCCCAAACTCATTGTATGAGGCCACCATCACCCTGATACCAAAACCAGACAAAGATACTACAAAAAAAGAAAATTACAGACCAATATCACTGATGACTATAGATGCAAAAATCCTCAACAAAATACTAGCAAACAGAATCCAACAACACATTAAAAGGATCATACACCATGATCAAGTGAGATTTATCCCAGGGATGCAAGGATTCTTCAAGATACACAAATCAATCAATGTGATAACACCATATTAACACATTGAAGAAGAAAAACTATATGATGATCTCAATAGATGCAGAAAAAGCTTTTGACAAAATTCAACACCCATTTATGATAAAAAAAACTCTCCAGAAAGTGGGCATAGAGGGAACCTCCCTCAACATAATAAAGTCCATATACGACAAACCCACAGCAAACATCATTCTCAATGGTGAAAAACTGAAAGCGTTTCCTCTAAGATCAGGAACAAGAAAAGGATGTCCACTCTCACCACTATTATTTAACATAGTTTTGGAAGTCCTAGCCACGGCAATCAGAGAAGAAAAAGAAATAAAAGGAATAGAAATTGGAAAAGAAGAAGTAAACCTGTCACTGTTTGCAGATGACATGATACTATACATAGAGAATCCTAAAGATGCCAACAGAAAATTACTAGAGCTAATCAATGAATTTGGTAAACTTGCAGGATACAAAATTAATGCACAGTAATCTCTTGCATTCCTATACACTAATGATGAAAACTCTGAAAGAGAAATTAAGGAAACACTCCCATTTACCATTGCAACAAAAAGAATAAAATACCTAGGAATAAACCTACCTAGGGAGACAAAAGGTCTGTATGCAGAAAACTATAAGACACTGATGAAAGAAATTAAAGATGATACCAACAGATGGAGAGATATACCATGTTCTTGGATTGGAAGAATCAACATTGTGAAAATGACTATATTACCCAAAGCAATCTACAGATGCAATGCAATCCCTATCAAATTCCCAATGGCATTTTTTATACTACAAAGCTACAGTAGTTAAGACAATATGGTACTGGCACAAAAACAGAAACATAGATCAATGGAACAAGATAGAAAGCCCAGAGATAAATCCACGCACCTATGGTCAACTAATCTACGACAACGGAGGCAAAGATATACAATGGAGAAAAGACAGTCTCTTCAATAAGTGGTGCTGGGAAAACTGGACAGCTACATGTAAAAGAATGAAATTAGAACACTCCCTAACACCATACACAAAGATAAACTCAAAATGGATTCAAGACTTAAATGTAAGACCGGACACTATAAAACTCTTAGAGGAAAACATAGGAAGCACACTCTTTGACATAAATCACAGCAAAATCTTTTTTGATCCACCTCCTAGAGTAATGGAAATAAAAACAAAACTAAACAAATGGGACCTAATGAAACTTCAAAGCTTTTGCACAGCAAAGGAAACCATAAACAAGACCAAAAGAAAACCCTCAGAATGGGAGAAAATATTTGCAAACGAATCCACAGACAAAGGATTAATCTCCAAAATATATAAACAGCTCATGCAGCTCAATAGTGAAAAAAACAAACAACCCAATCCAAAAATGGGCAGAAGACCTAAATAGTCATTTCTCCAAAGAAGACATACAGATGGCCAAGAAGCACATGAAAAGCTGCTCAACATCACTAATTATTAGAGAAATGCAAATCAAAACTACAGTGAGGTATCACCTCACACAAGTTAAAATGGGCATCATCAGAAAATCTACAAACACCAAATGCTGGAGAGGGTGTGGAGAAAAGGGAAACCTCTTGCACTGTTGGTGGGAATGTAAATTGATACAGCCACTATGGAGAACAGTATGGAGGTTCCTTAAAAAACTAAAACGAATTACCATATGATCCAGCAATCCCACTATTGGGCATATACTCAGAGAAAACCATAATTCAAAAAGACACATGCACCCCAATGTTCATTGCAGCACTATTTACAATAGCCAGGTCATGGAAGCAACCTAAATGCCCATCAACAGACGAATGGGTAAAGAAGATGTGGTACATATATACAACGGAATATTACTCAGCCATAAAAAGGAACGAAATTGGGTAATTTGTTGAGCCGTGGATGGATCTAGAGACTGTCATACAGAGTGAAATAAGCCAGAAAGCGAAAAACAAATATTGTATATTAACGCATGTATGTGGAACCTAGAAAAATGGTACAGATGAACCGGTTTGCAGGGCAGAAATAGAGACCCAGATGTAGAGAACAAACGTATGGACACCAAGGGGGGAAAGTGGCGGGGGGGCGGGAGTGGTGGTGTAATGAATTGGGAGATTGGGATTGACATGTATACACTGATGTGTATAAAATTGATGACTAATAAGAGCTTGCTGTATAAAAAAATGAATAAAATAAAATTAAGGAAAAACAAAACAAAACAAAGAGGCCAGCATCAGATGAAAAAAAAAAAAAATCAAAACACCTTTGTGTTTGTGCTTTGGCCTTTCAGTGTGATGACAACTAATATGACAGCTCCAGCTCTGTCATCTTTAGCAATTTTTTTAGGCCAGGACATTATCATAGTTCACTATGTTGTATTGTGATTGAAATGATACCCCAACAGACAGCAGATTTCAAAGGCTTTTGTACAGTATTTAGAGCTGTATTTCCTATTAAACTTGATAAGATAATCATTCAAAATGCACAGAAGTTGTAAAAGAAGTTTTTAGGTATTAAGTCAAAATCAAACCAATGCAGTGACTACGTGAAAAAAGTGATCAAAGTGAGAGAGTGAAAAAACTAAAGCTATCTTCACATTTGTTTGAGAATCTACCTCTCTTGCCCTTCCCAACAAAAAAACAAAAGCTTAAATAAATTAAGAGGTTATTTTCCTTTCACATAAAGAGAAAGCTGCAGGAGGGCAGTTCAGATATAGATGAGAGAGAAGAAAATTAAAGTTTCATCTCTTGTTGAAGAATGTCACTAGAGCACACTAAATGGGTGCTGCTCTACACCTGGCTAGTTACTGACTCCGCCGCATCTTGTTATTAATATTACTGACATTTCTTGTGAAGGGGTGCCTGTTCTAGTACACACCTCACTGGTCGCGTCTAATCCTCCTAATACCTTCCTGAATTAAGTATCATTACCCCATTTTCCTGATGAAATACCAAAGCACTTAGTGATAATTAGTTTTTTGTTTTTTTTTTTAAGGATTTTCTTATTTATTTATTTATTTATTTATTTATTTATTTATTTATTTATTTATTTTTGGCTGTGTTGGGTCTTCGGTTCGTGCGAGGGCTTTCTCCAGTTGCGGCAAGCGGGGGCCACTCTTCATCGCGGTGCGGGGACCGCTCTTCATCGCGGTGCGCGGGCCTTTCTCTATCGCGGCCCCTCCCGTCGCGGGGCACAGGCTCCAGACGCGCAGGCTCAGCAATTGTGGCTCACGGGCCCAGCCGCTCCGTGGCATGTGGGATCTTCCCAGACCAGGGCTCGAACCCGTGTCCCCCGCATTAACAGGCAGACTCTCAACCACTGCGCCACCAGGGAAGCCCGATAATTAGTTTTAAGATGAGTCTGTGTCTCTGCATTCATTCACCCAAGAAGTGGTTATCAAATACTTACTATATTCACTGTGTCACTTTAGATGCTGAGAAAATTTGGGAAAGGGAGGAGAGGGAAAAATATTTAGAAGTTTAATCTCTTACGGATAGAAATAAATTTAAAAAAACAACAACTAGAGATTCTTGTGACATGCCTCAGAATATATCTAGGCAGCAGGGTTGTTTACTAATAGCAGGAAAGGAGCGTCATTAATACCTGGAGCAGACTTGCCTACTAGGGAGAAGATGCTGGAATTTAGACCCAACTTATATCATAGGCTTAGGAATTCCTGGGCAGAAGGCAAGACTTACAAGCTTTGCAGACTGAATCTCTGTCTGCGGTTCAGGCAAATGATCAGCATGAGAGAATTCAAAGAAAAATATCACGGCTTCTCAACAGGTACCATTCAATTGGAGAATGGATCAGGAGTTTGAGCATTCATTGCCATCTACGTCGTGATTTGCCTATAGGTATCAGTGCTCTAGCACCTGGATAGATGAGACTCCAGTCCTAAGGGATGGAGACAAGGCTTCCAGTCCTACTGGCGAACCCCAGGAAACAAGCTTATTGCTAGAACAGGACCTCAGAAAGGAGATCCAGAAGGATCTCAGGCCTACAGAATGAGTCGTAGAGAAAGGATTTGGACTTATAAATGCCATCATCATAATTTAGTTCTCAGATCTAGGGTACCATTAAATGTTGGGATGAGCACTGATCCCCAGACCACAATGAAAGTAGTACTAGTCATTCAAGTTCTTCCAATACATGATAGAATTGCACTTTCTATCCTCCTCTATTTCTTCTCAGCCTACTTGAGGTGAGGTTTATTCTGGCCAGAGTGGTCAGTAGAAGGTGTATCACTTTGAGACTGGAGCATTATAATGTTGAGACAAGTCATAAGCCATGGTCAATGGCAATGTTCCACAAAGAGGCCAGGTTCCACTAGCCTGAGTCTCAGAAAATGATAATGGAGCAGAGCCCATAGGTGGGCTCTGGTGACCAATAATAGGCAAGTAGTGTGACCAAGAAATAAACCTTCGTTGTCATAAGCCATGACAATACCTGTGCTGTTTGTTACTGCAGCAAAACCTAAGCTATCTTGACTAAAACAGGGCTCCAAGTGGTCAGCAAAGGGTTGTTATACCTCATCTCAAGGCTGAAACATTAGATATCAGGGCACAGGAGATGAAGTAAGACTCCAGAACTCTAATGTTTAAAATTGGGCTTTACCTATCTGATCTGTCTCAGTCGTGGTGGCTCTGGAATTTGGGCAGGACAGAAACTGCTGTGAGATGCTGGAGTAGACTCAATTAGGAGGAATGCGGTGAAACGTACAGTAAATATGCAGAGAGTGATGTTGTTCAAAATACACGTAAAGCAAAAGCAGTGACAAATGCAGAACAAAGCCAGTCACTGAAGGCTTCTTGGAGGTATGAATCTTGAGCCAGATCTTAAAGTATATTGGAGGTTGGCAAAAAGAAGTGAAAGTGGGCAGCATGAGTGAAGAGAGCCTTTGAGAGAGGAGTAGAATTTGGAAAAATAATGTGTGTTGTCAGGAAGATGCCCGAGAACAGCCTAAATGTGGAGAAGAACTACAGACGTGAGACTTCTTACTGATGGCCAGGCTCTGAATTAAAGGCTCTCATAAATCTCCTCCGCTGGTAACTACCATAGCCTCATCACTAGCCTCCCCAGTCTACTCTCCTCCAAGGACATAAAATGATCCTCAAATGCCAATTACATCATGCCACGTCCCACCCAGTATTCTGAAGGATACCCACTGCATGCAGAAAAAAAAAAAAATCGCAAATCTCTAACAAGGCAAAAAGGCCCTGCAAAGTCTAGCTGCTCCTACTCTAAAACAGTAGCTTGCACCACTATTCCCTACTTTCTCCACCCTTCAAACATGTTCTTCTTTTTCATTAATTTATGGAAGCCTGTCTCAAGGTCTCTGCCCGTCCACTTGTGTTCTCCTTGGAAATTTATCCTCCACCCCTGATCTCCTTCCCCAGGCTCATTTCCACTCATCTGTGGCAGACAAAATAATGACCCACCAAAGATGTCCACATCCTCACCCCCGTGGATATGTTAGGTTACATGAGCAAAGGGGAATTAAGGTCAGAGATGCAACTGAGATGGCTAGTCAGCTAACCTTAAAATAGAGAGATTATCCAAGTGGGTCCACTGTAATCACAGGGCCTTTAAAAGCAGAAGAAAAAGACAGAAGTGAGTCAGAGAAAGAGATGTGACAATGGAAATAATGGTCAGAGAAAGGCAATTTTGGTGGCTTTGAAGAGGAGGAAGGGAGCCACAAGCCAAGGAATGTGGGTAGACTCTAGAAGCTGGATAAAGCAAGAAAACAGATTCTCCTCTAGAGCCTGTAAAAGGAACGTAGCCCTGCCAGCACCTTGATTTTAACCCAGGGAGACCGATGTTGAACTTCTGACCTTCAGAAAATGTACGATAATAAAATAATAAATTTGTGCCTTTTTCTTTTTTTTGGCCGCACCACACAGCATGTGGGATCTTGGTTCCCAGACCAGGGGTGGAAGCCGTGCCCCCTTCAGTGGAAGCGCAGGGTCTTAACCACTGGACTGCCAGGGAAGTCCCAAATTTGTACTTCTTTAAACCACAAAGTTTTTGGTATTTCTTACAGCAGCCATAGAAAACAAATACACCATCCTTCATGTTTCAGTTTAAATCTCACTCTCTAATTTAAAGTTATTCTTCTACTTTTATAATCTTCCCAGCACTGTGCTCTTTCTTAGTACTTATCATAGTTGGTAAATAGATGATAGATAGATAGATATTATTTGTTTTTAATATTTATCATCCCTTTTGGACTCAAATTTCCACAAGAATGTAGACTGTGTGGTTTTTATCTTCATTGTATCCCCAGCACCTGGCACAGTGCTTTGGCCATTGTGAGCCCTTAATAAGGATCTACTGAATAAACACAGAAAAGAATTCCACAAGCCTGCAATGCATTTTACTGTTTAAAAAAAAATTACAGAAAAAGAAAATTGAAGTTCAGAGAGGTTGAACAATTTACTTAAAGTGCACAGCAACTAAGTTGCAGATTTGGAACCTGAACACCAGCGATCTGATCCTGAGGCTCAGGTCTCCCTTATATAGGTCTGCAGCTGGGTCATTCATGGTCCATTTCTTAGCAGCACCTCTGGGGTGGACAGTCATCCTCTCTCAGTGAGATTCTTTTTCCTCAGTAGCTCATGACTTTAAAGCAACTAGAAGGAGTTCTGCAGCTCACACTCAACATCTTCCAGAATTGACTGAGACCCACTGACTACAACATCTAAATTTGCACCAAAACTGTTTAAGGCAAAAAAAAATCCCAACGTTTACTCATAAAATAAAAGAACATTAGAATGCAGGACAATAAAGAATCTTAGCATTCTTTAATTTTCACCTTTAAGTGAAGGGATGAAGGACAGGAATTCTTCATGATTTATAAATGATTTATAAATATTTTATATATCAGACGATTTATAAATATATATATAAATATATATATTTCAGAATTTACTGTTATTTTTACAAATGTCACATTTTAGTCTTCAGAACAATTCATGGGGGGTGAGTTTAGTTTTCAACCCAGCATTTGGCACAGTGTCCAGGACAAGAACTTAATAAATGTTCAATGAAAAAATGATCTCATTTTTTTGGTATGTGCCTTTTCCCCCAGCTTTATTGAGATATAATTGGCATATAATATTGTATAAGTTTAAGGTGTACAATGTGATGATTTGATACACATATACATTGTGAAATGTTTACCCCAAAAAAGTTAGTTAACACATTCTTCACCTCACATAATTACCATTTTGTTGTTGTTGCTGTTATGGTGAGAACATTAAAGGTCTACTCTCATAGCACTTTTCAAGCATACAATACAATATTGTTAATTATAGTCACTATGCTGTTATTAGATCCCAGAAACGTATTCGCCTTATAACTGAAAGTTTTTACCCTTTGAGCAACATCTCCCCATTTCCCCACCCTCAGCCCCTGGCGACCACCATTCTACTCTCTGCATCTATGAGTTTGAAATTTTTAGATTCTACATATAAGTGAAATCAGACAGTGTTTGCCTTTCTCTGCCTGACTTAGTTCACTTAGTATAATGTCCTCATGGTCTGTCCATGTTGTTACAAATGGCAGGGTTTCCCTCTTTTTTATGGCTGAATAATATTCCATTGTATACATATACCATTTTCTTTATCGGTGGGCACTTAAGTTGTTTCCATGTCTTGGCTATAGTGAATAAGGCTGCAATGCATATGGAAGTGCAGATATCTCTTCAAGATAGTGATTTCATTTCCTTTGGACATATACCTAGAAGTGGAATTGCTGGATCATATGGTAGCTCTATTTTTAATTTTATTCTGAGGAACCTCTATACTGTTTTGCATAATGGCTGTATCAATTTACCCTTTCTTCCACATCCTTCCCAGCACTTTGCCATCACCTATCTTTCTGACAATAGCCATTCTACCAGGTATGAGGTGATATCTCATTGTGTTTCATTTGTATTTCCTTGATAATCAGTGATGCTGAGCACCTTTTCATGTACTTGTTGACCATCTGTATGTCTTCTTTAGAGAAATGTCTATTCAAGTCCTTTGTCCTTTTTTTTAAACTTGCATTTCCTTGCAAATCAAATCACCTCACACCAGTCAGAATGGCCATTATCAAAAAGTCTACAAGCAATAAATGCTGGAGAGGGTGTGGAGAAAAGGGAACCCTCCTACACTGCTGGTGGGAATGTAAATTGGTACAACCACTGTGGAAAATAGTATGGAGGTTCCTTAAAAAACTAAAAGTAGAGCTACCATGTGATCCTGCAATCCCACTCCTGGCATATATCCAGAGAAAACCATAATTCGAAGCAGGAATAGAGATGCAGACAAGAACGGACTTGTGGACACAGTGGGGAAGGGGAGGGTGGGACGAACTGAGAGAGTAGCATTGACATATATACACTACCATGTGTAAAATAGATAGCTAGTGGGAAGCTGTTGTATAGCAAAGGGAGATCAGCTCGGTGCTCTGTGACGACCTAGAGGGGTGGGCTGGGGAGGGTGGGAGGGAGGTCCAAGAGGGAGGGGATGCAGGTATACATATAGTTGATTCCCTTTGTTGTACAGCAGAAAGTAACACAACATTGTAAAGCAATTATAATCTAATGAAGATGAAAAAAAAGAAAAAGAAAAGATACACACACCCCAATGTTCACTGCAGCACTGTTTACAATAGCCAAGACACGGAAGCAACCTAAATGTCCATCAACAGAGGAATGGATAAAGAAGATGTGGTACATACATACAATGGAATATTACTCAGCCATAAAGAAGAATGAAATAATGCCATTTCAGCAACACGGATGGACTTAGAGATGATCATACTAAGTGAAGTAAGTCAGACAGAGAAAGACAAATATAATATGATATTGCTTATATGTGGAATCTAAAAAAAAAAGATACAAATGAACTTATTTACAAAACAGAAACAGAAACAGACTCACAGACTTAGAAAACAAATTTACGGTTATCAAAGGGGAAAGGTGGGGGGAAGGGATATATTAGGAGTTTGGGATTAACATATGCACACTACTATATATGAAATAGATAATCAACAAGGACCTACATATAGCACAGGGAACTCTAGTCAAATTCTGTAATAACCTAAATGGGAAAAGAATTTGAAAAAGAATAGATATCTGTATATGTATAAATTAATCACTTTGCTGTACACCTGAAACTAACACATTGTAAATCAACTATACTCCAATATAAAACAAAATTTCAAAAAAGAAAACAAATCTAAAAAAAAATAAAATAAAATTTGCATTTCTTTTTTTTTCTTCCAGTTTTATTAAGATATAATTGACATACAACACTGTATAAGTTTAAGATGTACAGCATAAGGATTTGACTTCCATACATCATTAAATCGTGATTTGTATTTTTAAATTAAGTGTACTGGGTAAGAGTCAATCAAGTAGACAAAAATTAGGCAGTGATGCTACATTGCCAGCTTTGCCATGACCTTTCAGGACTGTGCACCAATGCACACGAATCCATTCATTCATTCATGCATCCCGCTAGTATTCACTGAGCTTTATTCTGTGCCAGGCCCGTGTTAAGCACTTCATAAGCATTTTACCACTTAATCCTCATGACTACATTTATGAGCAGGTAGTACTTAGTGACCCCATTTCACTCAGAAGAAAACTGAGCTTCTGAAGTGTAAGTAACTTGCCCAAAGTCACACAACCAGTGAGTAACTGAGCCTCAGTTTTCTGAAAACGATGCTTCTTTGAAAATCCAAGCTGACTGCCAGCCCTTAGACGCAGCCTCTCCACATGGCCTCAGGCAGAGCCTCCCCTGCCATCTGCTTGCGCCATCCCCGTTTAAAGTCTTGCCTCTAAATGATTCTCAAATCAGGCATCTGTAACTGTCCTCCCATCTCTCTTTCTTTCTAAGATTTGAGAAAAGACCAATGGAGAAATCTTTTTTTTCACCATTAGCTCTTAGCTAAAAAACTAGAAAATTAAACAAAGATGAAAAGAAAGCATAAACACCTGACATCCACAAGGCCAGAAAGTATAATGGAGGATTCTTTCCTCTCTCTCATTTTTGATAATAACAATTTAGGTTTAAGTAACATGTTAAAATTAATATAATTAAAATTAGAGAGAAAGTGTTCCTCACCAGGCTCAGTGTCGGATGACCCCAGGTCACGCCTTCCCTTCTCTGGGTGTCAGGCCCTGTGCAGATGCCGCCTCACCCAAAGTCCATGCCACCCACAGGGCCAGGCCGTCCCGGGCCTCCCAGTCCCTACTGACCAGAGCCGCCTTGTGTCTCCGTGGGTGGAGCTTCACACTTTGTCCAGGTAAGTGCAGTTGTCGTAAAATCCAGGTCAGCCACACAGAAGGACCTTGCTCCAGGGATTAAGGGAGGAGCTGTGGAGAGATGAAAATCCAGGCCCTAAGAATTACCACAGGTTTGGATGTTCAGGTTTTTGGTCCTAGAATAAGACTCAGTCTGTTACTGGCTTCTAGGCCTTGGATCCAAAATGGTGACCACAAAGCCATCCCTATCCCATGATGATTAGAGACTGTCATCTTTCCATCAAAGAAGCCCTCCAGCACCCTTCCTTAAGTAGGAAGAAAAGGCACCTGTTTCCCAAACCTAGGAAAAGAGTCATTTATTTATATTTATTTAACAAACACTTAAATAGTACTTAATAAGCCCTAGGCAAAGGTTCTAAGCACTTTATGAACATTAGCTTATTTAATTCTCAGAACTATCTTAGCAGATATTTTCCTGATTTTACTGACAAGGCACCATTTTTGAGGCACAGAGAGGTTAAACAGCCGGTTGGGGTCACACAGCTAGGAAGCAGTGAAGCACAATATATACCTAAGCAGTTTGGTTTCAGAGTCCCTTCTTTTAATCACCACACTGTGCTGCCTCATATTTTAAAATAGCATAATATTTTCATATTAAAACAATGTCCCAAATTCCTGAAACACTGGCAAAAATTTTAAGTCTTTTAAACCTAGCCAGTTCTCTAGATCCTATAAAAACCCAGAGTGGTTCCTACAGAGTCTCCCTGCTGACAGTCTCTCTAACCCACACTCAGCTAATATTTCGCTTCCTAACCTTCGTCATGGTCCTCCCTTCAGCAACAGCTTTCCATTTCCTGATGAACTGAGTTCTGACTCCTCCTGTCTGGCTTTCAAAGCCCAGTGGTCCCGTCTCTCAACTGTTCAACTGTATTTCTCACGACCCTCCTCTCCTGCACGCACCTTTTAGCCAAGCCAAGCCCATCTCCTCAGTGCATGGAGACCACCCCGTGGGGACTTCCCCGAAAGCCTCAGCTTCTCTGAGTTTCCTTGCAGCCGGATTCCTCCTCTGAGCTGGGGTCAGAGTTTTCCATTACGCACAAATGAACTCTGACTTGAACTGCTCACTCCGCTTCTTGTCTCCTTCCAAGTGTGCATCCAGCACTGAGCCTCAAACTGGACTGTCCAGAGGTCAGATCTCCTTGTGTGCTCCCTTCTCAGTCTCACATATATGTAGAATCTAAAAAAAAAAAGAAAAAAAATGGTTCTGAAGAACCTAGGGGCAAGACAGGCATAAAGACTCAGGCATAGAGAATGGACTTGAGGACACAGGGACAGGGAAGGGTAAGCTGTGACGAAGTGAGAGAGTGGCATGGACTTACATGTACTACCACATGTAAAACAGATAGCTAGTGGGAAGCAGCCGCATAGCACAGGGTGATCAGCTCGGTGCTTTGTCACCACCTAGAGGGGTGGGATAGGGAGGGTGGGAGGGAGATGCAAGAGGGGGTGGATAAGGGGATAAATGTATACATATAGCTGATTCACTCTGTTATACAGCAGAAACTAACACACCATTGTAAAGCAATTATACTCCGATGAAGATGTTACAAAATAAATAAATAAAATAAAAAAATAAAATGACCTTTTCCAACTGATATACCAAGTAGTAAAGTTTATCTACTTGAATCTGTAATTCATCACATAAGATCACATTCTGAGGTCCTGAGGTTAGGACTTCAACATGTGAATGGGGCAGGGGGAACAATTCAACCCATAACATCCAATATCCTTCACCATATTGTCTTAGTTGACACTTCCATTTTAATATCCTATTACACTACTGTCTTTGTCCTTGTGAAGAAGCCATAATGAGAATTATTACCCCGATTTATCATTCATAAATTGAGGCAAAGTACAGGTGAGTACTTACTGAAGGTCTATAAACTCGTCGCTACACAAGCGTACAAAAGAAAGAAGCAGAACTGTTTCAGCCTTCATTAAAAAGCTTTACCCTGTTCCATTCCACTGCATGATCAAGATCTGATAAGAATCTAGGAATAAAAATAAGCTGGACAGGGACTTCCCTGGTGGCGCAGTGGTTAAGACTCCGTGCTCCCAATGCAGGGGGCCTGGGTTCGATCCCTGGTCGGGGAACTAGATCCCACATGCATACCACAACTAAGAGTTCGCATTCCACAACTAAGGAGCCCACGAGCTGCAACTAAGGAGCCCACCTGCTGCAACTAAGACCTAGCAGAGCCAAATAAATATATTTTAAAAAAAATAAGCTGGAAAACAAAGTCTCCTCTCCTTCTTGACAAGTTGTAACATATAACTCTCTAGGAAAGCAAATTATAAATAATTTCACATAATATATAGAAAAGCAGGAGCAATGTTCAATAATGCTCTGTTATCCTAGAGACTGGAAAAGTGGAGAAGACAGACAACTTTGGAGTCACACAAGCTTGGTTTGAATTATACATCTGCCATTTATGAGCTCTGTAACTTTGATATAGTTCTTTCTTTTTTCTTTTTTCTTTTGTTTTTACATTATACTTTTACTTTATTCTTTACATTACGATGGGATATGATCATTATAATATATATTATATATTATATCATTATAGTATATATTAAATAATACTAAAGTGTTAAGTAAAATCAAAATCTTTCTCCTGTTATAAATTTCCATCCATGAATACTCCTAAGAAATAACATTAATATTTTATGTATTTCTTTCCAGTCTTTTTTCTATAAATATACAAATATAGAAGGTAAATGAATAGGTTTTTTACACAAAAAATAATTATACCAAATATATAACATAATGCAACTTGATTTTTACCATGAACAGAATGTGGTAGATTTCTTTATATAACATTTCATATAGATCTACATCATTCTTGTATTTTGAGTGCTACATAATATTCAACAGCATGAAAAATCTACAGTTTATCAAAAACATTCCGTTGATATACTGTGGGTGTTTTCAATTTTTCACTATTACAAATAGCAATACAATGAACATCAATATTTCTTTAAAATATATTTCTATAAGTTAAATTGCTAGATCAGAGTATGCGCATTTCCCATTTTTTACAGGTCCCACTGAATTGACTTTTATAGAGTTTATATCAACAGCAGTATCAATCTTTTCATATTTTGCAAATCTGATGGGTGAAAAATCATATATCTTTATAATGTTAATTTGTGTCTTTTTTAGAGAAATTGGCAACGGCAATATCATATGGATATATTGGCCATTTGTTATTTCTTCCATTGTAAATTGTCTGTTTATATACTTTGCCCACATGTCTATCATTTATTTCTTTTATTACTTATTATAAGTAACTTTTTTACGTGGCTGTGAATCCTTTTTTTCTTTCAGCATAGTGGTTGAGAACAAGGATTCTGAAATTAAACTGATGGAACAAAATCTGACTTCTGACACTTTTTAATTATGTGCTCTTGTACCAGTTACTTAATCTTCCTGTGTCTATGTTCCTTCCTATGCATATATTGATATTAAGAATACTTACCTCCGAGAATGTTGTGAGAATTGAGCGACTACAGTTGAAAGTGATTTAACAATGCCTGGCACATAGCCATCACTCAATAAGCCCTACTTATTATTTTGTTTCAAAAGACATGATTGTTAGCCTCAATTAATCTCAGTTTCTTCACCTATAAAATGAGATGATGAAACCTACATTATAGATTTATTGTGGAGATTAAATAAAATAATAGGACAGTAATAGACCCTCATAATATAACAGCCCTTTTAATCATCTTGCCTAAAAATTGTTAAATAACAGAGAATGTCACCACTTAGCTTCTGGCTGGATGTTTTTGCAGCTGCTACTTAAATAATGGTGAGAACTTATACTTCTTGAGCATTTCATACATGCCCGAGATCAAACTAACTGCTTCATGCATATGGTCTCATGTAATTCTCAACACCTATGAGGTAGGTACTGATATTATCTCTATTTTATAGATGAAGATACTGAGGTATATATAAATGTAAAACTTGCCCAAGGTCACATGTTGGTAAGTGGCAGAACAGAAATTAAAACCATAGAATCTGACTCCAGAGTTCGTGACCTTAACCACTATACTGTGTTGATCGCTTGGCGATGATAGATAGAACCCATGAGAGTTTTTTATCTTTGGTTTTAAAATAATAGATGAAGTCCCCAATTTTACATGTAATTTAAAAAGAGGAATAAAACATGCGCCATATTACTTGGTTTAAGTTTTCTGTGATTGTGATTGGTGATTGGTTGTGCTGATTGGTTTCCAATACAGAAATATAACAACAGTATTTCCAAGTTAGATTAATTTTTGGCCCCCTATAAAATCTTACATGGTTATCAATTATCTTTCCCATGATGACAAGTCTACCAAATAACAAAATGGGAAAACAGAAAATCAATAAAATTTGTATAAATAATATTTATTTACAAATAAATTTTTACAAGTAAATTCTGAGCTTGAAATGAATTATCAAAATAATCCCCCTGTGTGTAGGATCTGAGGCGTCTCATGCTGTGTTAAAGTGCCATCTGCAGCAAACACTGAAATATCTGCACAAAATGTGTCTGCGGAACATTCCTCTCCATGTTGATTTCAGTAGCAACTAATCCTTAACATTAAGTCTCCCTCCATCAGCCAATGTCCATTTGTGCTCTGCAGTTATTTCCATTCACTATTATCAGCTTTTGGAATGCAGGGACTATTTTTAAAGGAAATGAGCCAGGTTTTTTTTTTTTTTTTTTTTTTTTTTGGCTGCATTGGGTCTTTGTTGCCGCGCGTGGGCTTTCTCTAGTTTCGGCAAGCAGGGGCTACTCTTCATTGCGGTGCACGGGCTTCTCATTGCGGTGGCTTCTCTTGTTGCAGAGCACGGGCTCTAGGCGCACGGGCTCAGTAGTCGTGGCTCACGGACTCTAGAGCACAAGCTCAGTAGTTGTGGCACGTGGGCTTAGTTGCACCGTGGAATGTGGGATCTTCCCAGACCAGGGCTCCAGCCTGTGTCTCCTGCATTGGCAGGCGGATTCCTAACCACTGTGCAGATGGCATTTTTTATAATAGGTTTGTTTTCATTTTGCTATTGAAAAGTCCTTTTAGACCCCTTTGCAACATGCAACAATGCACTCACATTAACTGATACATGATGTGTGCTTCTGCTATTTTTCCTCTGCTTCACTTGGCAATTAAACACATGATTTCCCTGTAAATGACTGTAATTTTTTGCTTCCATAATATTTATGTCAACTCCAGAGGAGCTGGGAGTTGTCATCCTGAAAACCTGACCATCTGAGGCAATGGCAGCAGCTTGTAATTTCATCTGTATCCACTAATTACTGGATGATCAGAACACCAGAAATAAAAAAAAATCATATGGTGAAAAACCATAATATGTGCCCTCAGCTGGCTAACTCAGTAATTTGAAGCCATGTGCAAATGAGCACATAACTTTCTGAGTGATTTATTGCTGTTTTGGGATACATATTGAGCTTTGAAAATATTTCATTTGACCTGAACTACAAACTTCAAGTTGAATATGACTGAAAGCACCACACAGATCTTGCCAAGAGGTCTGCAGAAGCGATTCTTTCTTGTGTCAAAAGGTATGATCAGAACACATGTTCTACAGAACTTGTCAACGAGATTGTCACAACAAGGTGGCATTCAGTTGAAGGCAGAATTCATACACTGAAACATCTGTGATTATCTGTATTTCTGCATTTGGGAATTATGGAAAGAATATGATGTGGGGTTTAAGCTTTCTTTGCATCCCAGAAAGTGCCAGCTCCCTCTTTTCACATATTCACCAGGCCTTAAACAGTAACCTAGCCCAACTGCCTCATTTTGCTTATACGAAAAGTGAGATGGAGTGAGGTCAAATTATTCTCCCTAAGTTATACATTCCAGTAGTAGCAGAACCAAACAGGAGTCCAGCCCCTTCATTCCAGCTCATTTCCACCTGACTACCCTGGGTCTGTGCTGTGTTCGGGACTGGCCCCTTGCCTCGCTGGGGAGGAGTCACCCGGCTAGTTGCACAGGGCCTCCGTGACGTGCACTGACTGCCCCAACCCACAAACAGACCCCAAGCTGTGGCCTGACAGCGCTCTTCCCTGCTCTACACCTTGTCCCACATCCCTAGGTTTCACTGACTTGGCAAATATTTAGTAGCTACTGACTATTCCACTAAATAAACATGCATAGAGATTTACATTCTTCAGGCCCTGGAGATACAAAAATATGCAGTTAATTATTGTTCTTCACAGTAGTTACGGTCTATAAAGTCACTGCAAACACTGAATTAGAAAATACTGGGAGGATGACGGGAATGATTCAGCAGCAATGACTGGAGGATGCACCCCGGGTGCTGGCTGCTGAGTCTGGGGTTTTAGACCCCTGAGCTGTGACAGCACCTTCTTGTGAAAGCGCTTTGGAAAATTTAAAGAGGTCTCTAAGCTACAGGCTCTAGGTGCTCCAGCCAGGCATCAGTGCTGTGCTTCTGAGGTGGGAGAGCCAAGTTCAGGATACTGGTCCACAAGAGACCTCCCAGCTTCACATAGTATCAAATGGCGAAAATCTCCCAGAGGTCTCCATCACAACGCCAAGACCCAGCTCCACTCGATGACCAGCAAGCTACAGTGCTGGACACCTTATGCCAAACACCTAGCAAGACAGGAACACAACCCCACCCATTAGCAGAGAGGCTGCTTAAAATCATAATAAGGTCACAGACACCCGAAAACACACCACCAGACGTGGAACTGCCCACCAGAAAGACAAGACCCAGCCTCATCCACCTGAACACAGGCACTAGTCCCCTCCACCAGGAAGCCTACACAACCCACTGAACCAACCTTAGCCACTGGGGACAGACACCAAAAACAACGGGAACTACGAACCTGCAGCCTGCGAAAAGGAGACCCCAAACACAGTAAGTTAAGCAAAATGAGAACACAGAGAAACACACAGCAGATGAAGGAGCAAAGTAAAAACCCACCAGACCTGACAAATGAAGAGGAAATAGGCAGTCTACCTGAAAAAGAATTCAGAATTCAGAATAATGATAGTAAAGATGATCCAAAATCTTGGAAATAGAGTGGAGGAAATAAAAGAAACGTTTAACAAGGACCTAGAAGAACTAAAGAGCAAACAAACAGTGATGAACAACAGAATAAATGAAATTAAAAATTCTCTAGAAGGGATCAATAGCAGAATAACTGAGGCAGAAGAACGGATAAGTGACCTGGAAGATAAAATAGTGGAATTAACTACTGCAGAGCAGAATAAAGAAAAAAGAATGAAAAGAATTGAGGACAGTCACAGAGACCTCTGGGACAACATTAAATGCACCAACATTCGAATTATAGCGGTCCCAGAAGAAGAAGAGAAAAAGAAAGGGACTGAGAAAATATTTGAAGAGATTATAGTTGAAAACTTCCCTAATACAGGAAAGGAAATAGTTAATCAACTCCAGGAAGCATAGAGAGTCCCATACAAGATAAATCCAAGGAAAAACACACCAAGACACATATTAATCAAACTATCAAAAATTAAATACAAAGAAAAAATATTAAAAGCAGCAAGGGAATAACAACAAATCACACAGAAGGGAATCCCCATAAGGTTAACAGCTGATCTTTCAGCAGAAACTCTGCAAGCCAGAAAGGAGTGGCAGGACATATTTAAAGGGATGAAAGGGAAAAACCTACAACCAAGATTACTCTACCCAGCAAGTATCTCATTCAGATTTGACAGAGAAATTAAAACCTTTACAGACAAGCAAAAGCTAAGAGAATTCAGTACCACCAAACCAGCTTTACAACAAATACTAAAGGAACTTCTCTAGGCAGGAAACACAAGAGAAGGGAAAGACCTACAATAACAAACCCAAAACAGTTAAGAAAATGATAATAGAACATACATATCGATAACTACCTTAAATGTAAATGGATTAAATGCTCCAACCGAGAGACACATACTGGCTGAATGGATACAAAAACAAGACCCGTATATATGCTGTCTACAAGAGACCCACTTCAGACCTAGGGACACATACAGACTGAAAGTGAGGGGATGGAAAAAGATATTCCATGCAAATGGAAATCAAAAGAAAGCTGGAGTAGCAATTCTCATGTCAGACAAAATAGACTTTAAAACGAAGACTATTACAAGAGACAAAGAAGGACACTACATAATGATCAAGGGATCAATCCAAGAAGATATAACAATTGTAAATCTTTATGCACCCAACATAGGAGCACCCCAATACATAAGGCAAATACTAACAGCCATAAAAGGGGATATCGACAGTAGCACAATCACAGTAGGGGACTTTAACATCCCACTTTCACCAATGGACAGATCATCCAAAATGAAAATAAATAAGGAAACACAAGCTTTAAGTGATACATTAAGCAAGATGGACTTAATAGACATTTATAGGACACTCCACCCAAAAACAACAGAATACACTTTCTTCTCAAGTGCTCATGGAACATTCTCCAGGATAGATCATATCTTGGGTCACAAATCAAGCCTTGGTAAATTTAAGAAAATTGAAGTCGTATCAAGTATCTTTACCGACCACAGCGCTTTGAGACTAGATATCAATTACAGGAAAAAATCTGTAAAAAATAAAAACACATGGAGCCTAAACAATATACTACTTCATAACCAAGAGATCACTGAAGAAATCAAAGAGGAAATCAAAAAATACCTAGAAACAAATGACAATGAAAACACGACAACCCAAAACCTATGGGATGCTACAAAAGCAGTTCTAAGAGGGAAGTTTATAGCAATACAATCCTACCGTAAGAAACAAGAAACATCTCAAATAAACAACCTAACTTTACACCTAAAGCAATTAGAGAAAGAAGAACAAAAAAACCCCCAAAGTTAGCAGAAGGAAAGTAATCATAAAGATCAGATCAGAAATAAATGAAAAAGAAATGAAGGAAACAATAGCAAAGATCAATAAAACTAAAAGCTGGTTCTTTGAGAAGATAAACAAAATTGATAAACCATTAGCCAGACTCAAGAAGAAAAAAAAGAAGACTCAAATCAATAGAATTAGAAATGAAAAAGGAGAAATAACAACTGACAATGCAGAAATACAAAGGTTCATGAGAGATTACTACAAGCAACTATATGCCAATAAAATGGACAACCTGGAAGAAATGGACAGATTCTTAGAAATACACAACCTTCTGAGACTGAACCAGGAAGAAACAGAAAATATGAACAGACCAATTATGAGCACTGAAATTGAAACTGTGATTAAAAATCTTCCAACAAACAAAAGCCCAGGACCAGATGGCTTCACAGGCGAATTCTATCAAACATTTACAGAAGAGCTAACACCCATCCTTCTCAAACTATTCCAAAATATAGCAGAGGGAGGAACACTCCCAAACTCATTCTATGAGGCCACCATCACCCTGATACCAAAACCAGACAAAGATGTCACAAAGGAAGAAAACTACAGGCCAATATCACTGATGAACATAGATGCAAAAATCCTCAACAAAATATTAGCAAACAGAATCCAACAGCACATTAAAAGGATCATACACCATGATCAAGTGGGATTTATACCAGGAATGCAAGGATTCTTCAATATACGCAAATCAATCAATGTGATACACCATATTAACAAATTGAAGGAGAAAAACCATATGATCATCTCAATAGATGCAGAGAAAGCTTTTGACAATATTCAACACCCATTTATGATAAAAACCCTCCAGAACCTAGGCATAGAGGGAACTTACCTCAACATAATAAAGGCCATATATGACAAACCCACAGCCAACATCGTTCTCAATGGGAAAAACTGAAACCATTTCCACTAAGTTCAGGAACAAGACAAGGTTGCCCACTCTCACCACTATTATTCAACATAGTTTTGGAAGTTTTAGCCACAGCAATCAGAGAAGAAAAAGAAATAAAAGGAATCCAAATCAGAAAACAAGAAGTAAAGCTGTCACTGTTCGCAGATGACATGATACTATACACAGAGAATCCTAAAGATGCTACCAGAAAACTACTAGAGCTAATCAATGAATTTGGTAAAGTTGCAGGATACAAAATTAATGCACAGAAATCTCTTGCATTCCTATATACTAATGATGAAAAATCTGAAAGTGAAATTAAGAAAACACTCCCACTTACCATTGCAACAGAAAGAATAAAATATGTAGGAATAAACCTACCTAAGGAGACAAAAGACCTGTACACAGAAAATTATAAGACACTGATGAAAGAAATTAAAGATGATACAAACAGGTCGAGAGATATACTATGTTCTTGGATTGGAAGATTCAACATTGTGAAAATGACTGTAATACCCAAAGCAACCTACAGGTTCAATGCAATCCCTATCAAACTACCACTGGCATTTTTCACAGAACTAGAACAAAAAATTTCACAGTTTGTGTGGAAACACAAAAGAGCCCGAATAGCCAAAGCAGTCTTTATTTTTTTTTTTAAACATCTTTATTGGAGTATAATTGCTTTACAATGGTGTGTTAGTTTCTGCTTTATAACAAAGTGAATCAGTTATACATATACATATGTTCCCATATCTCTTCCCTCTTGCGTCTCCCTCCCTCTCACCCTCCCTATCCCACCCCTCTAGGTGGTCACAAAGCACCTAGCTGATCTCCCTGTGCTATGCGGTTGCTTCCCACTAGCTATCTATTTTACATTTGGTAGTGTATATATGTCTATGTGGCATGGTTCAAAAAGGATCTTGCTGTGATTTATGTCATAGAGTGTTCTGCCTATGTTTTCCTCTAAGAGTTTGAAAGTGTCTGCCCTTACACTTAGGTCTTTAATCCATTTTGAGTTTATTTTTGTGCATGGTGTCAGGGAGTGTTCTAATTTCATACTTTTACATGTATCTGTCCAATTTTCCCAGCACCACTTATTGAAGAGGCTGTCTTTTCTCCACTGTATATGCTTGCCTCCTTTATCAAAGATAAGGTCAAAGCAGTCCTGAGGGAAAAAAAAGGAGCTGTAGGAATCAGGCTCCCTGACTTCAGACTATACTACAAAGCTACAGTAATCAAGACAGTATGGTACTGGCACAAAAACAGAAACATAGATCAATGGAACAAGATAGCAAGCCCAGAGATAAACCCACGCACATATGGTCACCTTATCTCTGATAAAGGAGGCAAGAATATACAGTGGAGAAAAGACAGCCTCTTCAATAAGTGGTGCTGGGAAAACTGGACAGCTACATGTAAAAGAATGAAACTCCCTAACACCATACACAAAAATAAACTCAAAATGGATTAAAGAGCTAAATGTAACGCCAGACACTATCCAACTCTTAGAGGAAAACATAGGCAGAACACTCTATGACATAAATCACAGCAAGATCTTTTTTGACCCACCTCCTAGAGAAATGGAAATAAAAACAAAAATAAACAAATGGGACCTAATGAAACTTCAAAGCTTTTGCACAGCAAAGGAAACCATAAACAAGACGAAAAGACAACCCTCACAATGGGAGAAAATATTTGCAAATGAAGCAACTGACAAAGGATTAATCTCCAAAATTTACAAGCAGCTCATGCAGCTCAATATCAAAAAAACAAACAACCCAATCCAAAAATGGGCAGACCTAAATATACATTTCTCCAAAGAAGATATACAGATTGCAAGCAAACACATGAAAGAATGCTCAACATCATTAATCTTAGCGAAATGCAAATCAAAACTACAACGAGATATCATCTCACACCAGTCAGAATGGCCATCATCAAAATATCTACAAAAAATAAATGCTGGAGAGGGTGTGGAGAAAAGGAAACCCTTTTGCATTGTTGGTGGGAATGTAAATTGATACAGCCACTATGGAGAACAGTATGGAGTTTCCTTAAAAAACTAAAAATAGAACTACCATGCGACCCAGCAATCCCACTACTGGGCATATACCCTGAGAAAACCATAATTCAAAAAGAGTCATGTACCACAATGTTCACTGCAGCACTATTTACAGTAGCCAGGACATGGAAGCAACCTAAATGTCCATCAACAGATGAATGGATAAAGAAGATGTGGCACATATATACAATGGAATATGACTCAGCCATAAAAAGAAACGAAACTGAGTTATTTGTAGTGAGGTGGATGGACCCAGAGTCTGTCATACAGAGTGAAGTAAGTCAGAAAGAGAAAAACAAATACCATATGCCAACACATATATATGGAATCTAAAAAAAAAAAAAAGGTTCTGAAGAACCTAGGGGCAGGTCAGGAATAAAGACGCAGATGTAGAGAATGGACTTGAGAATACGGGGAGGGCGAAGTGTAAGTTGGGATGAAGTGAGAGAGTGCCATTGACATATATACACTACCAAATGTAAAATAGATAGCTAGTGGGAAGCAGCCACATAGCACAGGGAGATCAGCTAGGTGCTTTGTGACCACCTAGAGGGGTGGGATAGGGAGGGTGGGAGGGAGAGAGATGCAAGAGGGAAGAGATATGGGGATATGTGTATATGTATAACTGATTCACTTTGTTATAAAGCAGAAACTAACACATCATTGTAAAGCAATTATACTCCAATAAAGATGTTTAAAAAAAAAAAAAGTTCATGAAGAACCTAGGGGCAAGACAGGAATAAAGACACAGACCTACGGGAGAACGGACTTGAGGATATGGGAAGGGGGAAGGGTAAGCTGGAACAAAGTGAGAGAGTGGCATGGACATATATACACTACCCAATGTAAAATAGATAGCTAGTGGGAAGCAGCCGCATAGCACAGGGAGATCAGCTAGGTGCTTTGTGACCACCTAGAGGGGTGGGATATGGAGGGTGGGAGGGAGAGAGATGCAAGAGGGAAGAGATATGGAGATATGTGTATATGTATATCTGATTCACTTTGTTATAAAGCAGAAACTAACATACCATTGTAAAGCAATTATACTCCAATAAAGATGTTAAAAAAAAATAAAATAAAATACTGAAGCACTGCTCCTAGAAGAAATAAAGGGTTAGGTTTCTGCAAGCCTCTGATCACAACATTTTCATCAACTGATCAATATATAACCTTGTTTTATGTGTGTTTCTGTTTAGAGATATCTTACATAATATATATTGTTGATTCATTAACATTGAACTTGTGTCTAATGGCACTCATGCTTAAACAAAGCTTATCTAACACATGTATTTTCTCCATAAAACACATCACAGCCTTCTGGAGCTTAAGAATACTAAATAGCACTTTAGCACTACACTTGGGGGTTATTTTAAACTATGTAATTACCAACAAAAATCACAAAAGTGCAAAAAAAAAGCATGGAGCTAAATAGACTATGAAAAGTACACAATAGGAGAGATGAAACAGGAAGGTGAAGTGTCTCTTTGTTGTCTCAGTTACAAACATGCATGATGAGAGACTCATTTTTTCAAGTTTTTACCATTCTGCTCATGTCCACAAATGACTGTAAAAATGCTGCAAGTACTGATATTGGTGAGCAGGTAAGTTTGCAAATATAGAGACCAGGAATAATGAGGATTTACTGGAGTCCCTATGCCTGATGAATCCCTCGAACTAAATGCTGTGAGAGTCAGAGGAGAGCAGACACACCGGGAGTGGGGTAGCCAAGGAAAACGCCAGAGGGGTGGGGAGAGGACTGGAGAGGGGTTCTAAAGAATTGATAGGATCTCAGAGAATAAAAAAGGATATTCAAGTTGATTCTTCCATTTTTCCTCATTTTCTGGTACAGTAAGATGATAACGTTTTCTTTCTCCTCAAAATCTTTCTGTTTTAAGGGTCTTGCTACCTTCATACAAAGAAGAGTAACTATGGCAGGGCCAGTGGAGGAGGAAGTTTAGAACACCTTTCATCTCTCTTATTTTATACAATTGACAGAGCAGTATATATTCCCCTTAACCTCAAACATAGCGGAGGACCATAGAATAATCTTCAAGGTAACAACAGACATGTGTAGCTGGTGAGCTGAACTTCTGGGATGGAGTGGCGGAGGGCAGCCTCACGGTTATTGTCTGAGAGTAAAACAACAAAAGGGTGAGTATTTGGTACTTCAGAAAGCTCCTGGATAGTCTGGGATGGATCGTAAGCTGCAATAGAGGGGCCCTACAAACCTCATTCATGAGTTAAAAATCAGAGTCATGCACACAATCATTGTCCAAAAAATAACTTAGATCATATTAACTACTAGAAGGCCCCCAGAAGTTATCAATATCAAATTTATAATTGAATCATTTGACCAAAAGCCTATTCTCTTATGAAGACCCCTGTCATTGGTGTACTACCAAAGAACTATCACCAGCTCATCACACTGGATCCCAAAACCCTAGCAGTACTGAGTGAAATCATGATAATTCCAGGGTCAGCTACCCAGATTGACGACTGCTCAGACTCTTCCACAGTCCTCCTCCCCCACCAAGAGAAAGAGAGGGAAGAGAAGAGACTGTAATATTAGTATCAGTCACATGTATTACTTAAAAGCTGCTTTTATAAGAATTTAATGGGACTAAAATTAGAAACTGAAAGTAGGATTTAGAAGCCATCAACCAACGTTGATTTACCTAACTAGTTCCTTCCCTGCCATCTCCCTCCCTCCTTCTCTTTTCCTCTCTAATGTGTATACTAAATAAATAAAAAGCAACACTTCACTAGAAGATGCAGAAAACCCATTTTACATCCTTGTAAAATTTCTCTACCACCCTGATTATTCAGGGTTAAGCTACCTAAAATGTGTATCTCTAAAATAATCACTTAGCTTAAATGTTCTATATGCTTGAATAGAGTTTTAACATAATTCTGGAGTACCTATTAAGAAGATATCAATATTTCAAATTAATTTATGATATAACACACATTTCAGAACATAAATGTATGTGGAGGAATAAATGAATTAAAAGAGCATTAAAGTTTTGAAAATTTTTTAATAGTTAATAAAAGTATTATGAAGCCACAATTCAGAAAATATTTTAAGTGTGTTACTTGCTCCCAAATACAGAGATAGATTTAATAGAAAAGAATGAAGTCCAGGAATAGACCTAAGTGTACATAATTTAGTATGTGACAAACAGGTAATCACAAATGGTTTTATTTCAATAGATAACTGCTTGGAAAAATAAATGAAATTCTTACCATATATCATATGCTAAAATAGATCAGCTCAATTGCAAAGTTAAATACAAAGAAGGAAATTACTGGAAGAAATTTTAGGCCTACGCAAGAGAGACAGCACCCATTTGTACCCACAAGGCTGACCATATATCTCAAAATCCTTCCCACTGCAAAACATCAAAAATGATATATAACATGGGAGTGGTGAAGGAAGGAGTCTCAAGACCAGTGTTAAAAACAGGCACTAAAGTCACAGCTTCCGTGAAGACATTGTCTTGGGTTTTAATGGCCTCAGAGGGATCAGAGTGAAGGCCCAAGGTGGGATATAGGACTGAGGTTCCTATAAAATGGGGGGAGACTGGTCAGTGTGATTAGGTCATCTGTGTTTGCTAATTGGCGGTAATTGAAGTTAGGCTCCTACCCTCCCACAGAGACTGGTAGGTAGTAGGCACTGTCTTCCTTGATGGTTACATTTAAAGGTATGGATGTATAGATCCCAGGTCCTTGAGAAAGATAGTCCTGGGTTGTGCAGCTGGCAAGAGGCTGGGAGAACATCTCAAAGGGACAGAGAAAAATATTTAAAATTGAAAGTTCTCTAAAGAAAACCTCTAAAAAAGGGGAGATCAGGGACCTATAGTCAGGAAGTTTGTCTAAAATTTAGTCAGCTGAGGAGAATACTAAGGCCATCTTGGTCAGGTATGATAGTATGTGTTTAACAACTGGCTCTCGGAAGAGGGGGGCCTGATTTGTAGCATTTGACAATTTAAAGAGTGTAAATATTCCCACCATGGTCAGTTTCAACTTGCCAGTGTGATGTTGCTGAGTGCAGAGTTGGGAAGACAAGCCGACAGGTCTCATGAGCTAGTGGGAGATAGCTCCAGCTCTCCACTGGCCATAGGCGTGTACTGACTCTATCTAGCTTTGCATATGGCCTGGGAAAGATGTCCATGATATATTAAGTAAAAACTAAAAGAATGTTATTCTGCTTAAAATCTAGAATATTATTCCATTTTTAATGCGTATATGTTTGAAAAATTTACAAAAGCATTTATATAAGCATGGAGAAAGGTGTAGAAGAATACACAACAGATGGTTAACAGTTTACCCAATAGGGTGGAAGTGTGGAAGATTGTCCTTAATTTTTTTTTTTTTTAAGAAATCCCAGTCTGGAGAGATTAACCAAGATGGCGGAGTAGAAGGACGTGCTCTCACTCCCTCTTGCGAGAGCACCAGAATCACAACTGGCTGCTGGACAATCATTGACAGGAAGACCCTGGACTTCACCAAGGAGGATACCCCACGTCCAAGGACAGAGGAGAAGCCACAGTGAGACGGTAGGAGGGGCGCAATCAGAGTAAAATCAAATCCCATAACTGCTGGGTGGGTGACTCACAGACTGGCGAACACTTATACCACAGAAGTCCACCCACTGGAGTGAAGGTTCTGAGCCCCACGTCAGGCTTCCCAACCTGGGGGTCCGGCAAAGGGAGGAGGAATTCCTAGAGAATCAGACTTTGAAGTCTAGTGGGAATTGATTGCAGGACTGTGACAGGACTGGGGGAAACAGAGACCCCACTCTTGGAGGGCACACACAAAGTAATGTGTGCATCGGGACCCAGGGGAAGGAGCAGTGACCCTGGGGGAGACTGAACCAGACGTACCTGCTGGTGTTGGGGGGTCTCCTGCAGAGACAAGTGGTGGCTCTGTTTCACCATGGGGATAAGGACACTGGCAGCAGAGGTCCTGGGAAGTTCTCCTTGGCGTGAGCCCTCCCAGAGTCTGCCATTAACCCCACCAAAGAGCACAGGTAGGCTCCAGTGTTGCGTTGCCTCAGGCAAAACAACCAACAGGGAGGGAACCCAGCCCCACCCATCAACAGTCAAGTGGATTAAGGTTTTACTGAGCTCTGACCACCACAGCAACAGGGAGGGAACCCAGCCCCACCCATCAACAGTCAAGTGGATTAAGGTTTTACTGAGCTCTGACCGCCACAGCAACAGTCAGCTGTACCCACCACCAGAGCCTCCCATCAAGCCTCTTAGATAGCCTCAACCACCAGAGGGCAGACAACAGAAGCAAGAAAAACTACAATCCTGCAGCCTGTGGACCAAAAACCACAGTTACAGAAAGACAGACAAGATGAAAAGGCAGAGGGCTATGTACCAGATGAAGGAACAAGAAAAAACCCCAGAAAAACAACTAAATGAAGTGGAGATAGGCAACCTTCCAGAAAAAGAATTCAGAATAATGATAGTGAAGATGATCCAGGACCTCGGAATAAGAATGGAGGCAAAGATTGAGAAGATGCAAGAAATGATTAACAAAGACCTAGAAGAATTAAAGAACAAACAAACAGAGATGACCAATACAATAACTGAAATGAAAACTACACTAGAAGGAATCAATAGCAGAATAACTAAGGCAGAAGAACGGATAAGTGACCTGGAAGACAGAATGGTGGAATTCACTGCTGTGGAACAGAATAAAGAAAAAAGAAAGAAAAGAAATGAAGACAGCCTAAGAGACCTCTGGGACAACATTAAACGCAACAACATTCGCATTATAGGGGTCCCAGAAGGAGAAGGGAGAGAGAAAGGACCAGAGAAAATATTTGAAGAGATTATAGTCGAAAACTTCCCTAACATGGGAAAGGAAATAGCCACCCAAGTCCAGGAAGCGCAGAGAGTCCCATACAGAATAAACCCAAGGAGAAACACGCCGAGACACATAGTAATCAAAGTGGCAAAAATTAAAGACAAAGAAAAATTACTGAAAGCAGCAAGGGAAAAACGACAAATAACATACAAGGGAACTCCCATAAGGTTAACAGCTGATTTCTCAGCAGAAACTCTGCAAGCCAGAAGGGAGTGGCATGATATACTTAAAGTGATGAAAGGGAAGAACCTACAACCAAGATTACTCTACCCAGCAAGGATCTCATTTAGATTTGATGGAGAAATCAAAAGCTTTACAGACAAGCAAAAGCTAAGAGAATTCAGCACCACCAAACCAGCTCTACAACAAATGCTAAAGGAACTTCTCTAAGTGGGAAACACAAGAGAAGAAAAGGACCTACAAAAACAAACCCAAAACAATTAAGAAAATGGTCATAGGAACATACATATCGATAATTACCTTAAACGTGAATGGATTAAATGCCCCAACCAAAAGACATAGACTGGCTGAATGGATACAAAAACAAGACCCATATATATGCTGTCTACAAGAGACCCACTTCAGACCTAGGGACACATACAGACTGAAAGTGAGGGGATGGAAAAAGATATTCCATGCAAATGGAAATCAAAAGAAAGCTGGAGTAGCTATACTCATATCAGATAAAATAGACTTTAAAATAAAGAATGTTACAAGAGACAAGGAAGGACACTACATAATGATCCAGGGATCAATCCAAGAAGAAGATATAACAAGTATAAATGTATATGCACCCAACATAGGAGCACCTCAATACATAAGGCAACTGCTAACAGCTATAAAAGAGGAAAGCGACAGTAACACAATAATAGTGGGGGACTTTAACACCTCACTTACACCAATGGACAGATCATCCAAAATGAAAATAAATAAGGAAACAGAAGCTTTAAATGACACAATAGACCAGATAGATTTAATTGATATATATAGGACATTCCATCCAAAAACAGCAGATTACACGTTCTTCTCAAGTGCGCACGGAACATTCTCCAGGATAGATCACATCTTGGGTCACAAATCAAGCCTCAGTAAATTTAAGAAAATTGAAATCATATCAAGCATCTTTTCTGACCACAACGCTATGAGATTAGAAATGAATTACAGGGAAAAAAACGTAAAAAAGACAAACACATGGAGGCTAAACAATACGTTACTAAATAACCAAGAGATCACTGAAGAAATCAAACAGGAAATAAAAAAATACCTAGAGACAAATGACAATGAAAACACGACGACCCAAAACCTATGGGATGCAGCAAAAGCGGTTCTAAGAGGGAAGTTTATAGCTATACAAGCCTACCTAAAGAAACAAGAAAAATCTCAAGTAAACAATCTAACCTTACACCTAAAGAAACTAGAGAAAGAAGAACAAACAAAACCCAAAGTTAGCAGAAGGAAAGAAATCATAAATATCAGAGCAGAAATAAATGAAATAGAAACAAAGAAAACAATAGCAAAGATCAATAAAACTAAAAGTTGGTTCTTTGAGAAGATAAACAAAATTGATAAGCCATTAGCCAGACTCATCAAGAAAAAGAGGGAGAGGACTCAAATCAATAAAATCAGAAATGAAAAAGGAGAAGTTACAACAGACACCGCAGAAATACAAAACATCCTAAGAGACTACTACAAGCAACTTTATGCCAATAAAATGGACAACCTGGAAGAAATGGACAAATTCTTAGAAAGGTATAACCTTCCAAGACTGAATCAGGAAGAAACAGAAAATATGAACAGACCAATCATAAGTAATGAAATTGAAACTGTGATTAAAAATCTTCCAACAAACAAAAGTCCAGGACCAGATGGCTTCACAGGTGAATTCTATCAAACATTTAGAGAAGAGCTAACACCCATCCTTCTCAAACTCTTCCAAAAAATTGCAGAGGAAGGAACACTCCCAAACCCATTCTATGAGGCCACCATCACCCTGATACCAAAACCAGACAAAGACACTACAAAAAAAGAAAATTACAGACCAATATCACTGATGAATATAGATGCAAAAATCCTCAACAAAATACTAGCAAACAGAATCCAACAACACATTAAAAGGATCATACACCACGATCAAGTGGGATTTATCCCAGGGATGCAAGGATTCTTCAATATACGCAAATCAATCAATGTGATACACCATATTAACAAATTGAAGAATAAAAACCATATGATCATCTCAATAGATGCAGAAAAAGCTTTTGACAAAATTCAACACCCATTTATGATAAAAACTCTCCAGAAAGTGGGCATAGAGGGAACCTACCTCAACATAATAAAGGCCATATATGACAAACCCACAGCAAACATCATTCTCAATGGTGAAAAACTGAAAGCATTTCCTCTAAGATCAGGAACGAGACAAGGATGTCCACTCTCACCACTATTATTCAACATAGTTCTGGAAGTCCTAGCCACGGCAATCAGAGAAGAAAAAGAAATAAAAGGAATACAAATTGGAAAAGAAGAAGTAAAACTGTCACTGTTTGCGGATGACATGATACTATACATAGAGAATCCTAAAACTGCCACCAGAAAACTGCTAGAGCTAATTAATGAATATGGTAAAGTTGCAGGTTACAAAATTAATGCACAGAAATCTCTTGCATTCCTATACACTAATGATGAAAAATCTGAAAGAGAAATTATGGAAACACTCCCATTTACCATTGCAACAAAAAGAATAAAATACCTAGGAATAAACCTACCTAGGGAGACAAAAGACCTGTATGCAGAAAACTATAAGCCACTGATGAAAGAAATTAAAGATGATACCAACAGATGGAGAGATATACCATGTTCTTGGATTGGAAGAATCAACATTGTGAAAATGAGTATACTACCCAAAGCAACCTACAGATTCAATGCAATCCCTATCAAATTACCAATGGCATTTTTTACGGAGCGAGAACAAATCATCTTAAAATTTGTATGGAGACACAAAAGACCCCGAATAGCCAAAGCAGTCTTGAGGCAAAAAAATGGAGCTGGAGGAATCAGACTCCCTGACTTCAGACTATACTACAAACCTACAGTAATCAAGACAATATGGTACTGGCACAAAAACAGAAACATAGATCAATGGAACAAGATAGAAAGCCCAGAGATTAACCCACGCACCTATGGTCAACTAATCTATGACAAAGGAGGCAAAGATATACAATGGAGAAAAGACAGTCTCTTCAATAAGTGGTGCTGGGAAAACTGGACAGCTACATGTAAAAGAATGAAATTAGAATACTCCCTAACACCATACACAAAAATAAACTCAAAATGGATTAGAGACCTAAATATAAGACTGGACACTATAAATCTCTTTGAGGAAAACATAGGAAGAACACTCTTTGACATAAATCACAGCAAGATCTTTTTTGATCCACCTCCTAGAGTAATGGAAATAAAAACAAAAATAAACAAGTGGGACCTAATGAAACTTCAAAGCTTTTGCACAGCAAAGGAAACCATAAACAAGACGAAAAGACAACCCTCAGAATGGGAGAAAATATTTGCAAATGAATCAACGGACAAAGGATTAATCTCCAAAATATATAAACAGCTCATTCAGCTCAATATCAAAGAAACAAACACCCCAATCCAAAAATGGGCAGAAGACCTAAATAGACATTTCTCCAAAGAAGACATACAGACGGCCACGAAGCACATGAAAAGATGCTCAACATCACTAATTATTAGAGAAATGCAAATCAAAACTACAATGAGGTATCACCTCACTCCTGTTAGAATGGGCATCATCAGAAAATCTACAAACAACAAATGCTGGAGAGGGTGTGGAGAAAAGGGAACCCTCTTGCACTGTTGGTGGGAATGTAAATTGATACAGCCACTATGGAGAACAATATGGAGGTTCCTTAAAAAACTAAAAATAGAATTACCATATGACCCAGCAATCCCACTACTGGGCATATACCCAGAGAAAACCGTAATTCAAAAAGACACATGCACCCGAATGTTCATTGCAGCACTATTTACAATAGCCAGGTCATGGAAGCAACCTAAATGCCCATCAACAGACGAATGGATAAAGAAGTTGTGGTACATATATACAATGGAATATTACTCAGCCATAAAAAGGAACGAAATTGAGTCATTTGTTGAGACGTGGATGGATCTAGAGACTGTCATACAGAGTGAAGTAAGTCAGAAAGAGAAAAACAAATATCGTATATTAATGCATGTATGTGGAACCTAGAAAAATGGTACAGATGAGCCAGTTTGCAGGGCAGAAGTTGAGACACAGATGTAGAGAATGGACATATGGACACCAAGGGGGGAAAACTGCAGTGAGGTGGGGATGGTGGTGTGCTGAATTGGGCGATTGGGATTGACATGTATACACTGATGTGTATAAAACTGATGCCTAATAAGAACCTGCAGTATAAAAAAACAAACAAAACAACTAATACTAAACTTTCATTGGGTTATTTGTATGGAAATATGTTAATATAAATGTTGCAGACATTACATGAAATTTCTAAAAATCTTATATTTGTATTTGTATGGAAATATGTATGGAAATATGTTAATATAAATGTTTCAGACATTAAAAAAAAAAAAAAAGAAATCCCAGTCTGCATTACTTCCCTAATTATAATGAGTATACAGTGTTTTCTAATACAAGTTACTTATGTGGTAAGGTACATGAGTAACCAGAATTTGAATTCTTCCTTCCCATCCTCTTCCCCTTCTTCTCCGAGCCTAAGGGGACATCATCTCTTTGATATTTGACTTCTGTTCATTTTGGCTTCTGAAAGATGACTAGGCAAAACAATACAAAACACAAAAAAATGAAGAACAAACAAAAATTAATTCCCTTGAAGACTTTGGCTTAACAAAATTCGTTAATCTACGTTTTGTATTTCTCAGATAGAATAAGCAAAAAAATCACTGGTTAGTTATTTTTTTCAGAATCTTTACATGGCCCTCAGCTCAGGACATTGCTTCACATGACAACTAATGGTAGCCCTATCCTTCCAGGTGCTCAGGCCAAAAACCTTGGTATCATCGACTCCTCAATTTCAATCACACCCCATATGTGATCCACCAGCAAATATTGTTGGCTCTTCCTTCCAAACATATCTAAAATGCAATCTCACTTCTCACAGCCGTACACCACCAACATGGTTCAAGACACCATCATTTCTCACTGGCTGTCTTGCTTTCACTCTTAGCTTCCCTCAGTCTGTTCTCAATATAGCAGCCAGAGAGACTTTATTAATATGGAAGTCATATCATATCACTCCGCTGCTCAAAGGCTCTGATCGTTTCCCCATCTCCCTCAAAGAGGTAGTGACTCAAAGTCACTACAATGGTTTACAAGGCTCTGTGGGATCTGGCCCACCCCCTACCATAAATTCTCTGATATCAGCTCCTATATCTGTCCCAGACACTCAAGGCACTCCATCCACATTGGCCTCCTAGATGCTCAGAGACCATTGCCAATCACATTTCCATCTTAGGAATGTTGCACTCACTATTCCATCTACCTTGTTATCTTTTTCCACCAGATATAATTATCACTTTCTCACTTCCTTCAGATCTTTATTCAAAGGTCAGTTTCTCAGAGAGGTCTTCTCTAATCTCCTGATTTAAAATTGAGCACACAAACACATACTAGCCCCCTCATCTGTTTATCTCCTTTATTTTTCTCTAAAGCAATTACCACCATCCAAAATACTATATATTTTACTTAGTTACTTATATCAGAAAATTATCCAAAACTTTTAAATAGGTAAAATTTGTTAGCAGAGGCTAACTTGTAGATTTTTGACTGGTAAAGATGCAAGTAACTTCTGGTTTGGTGGGACAGATGAAACCAAAGTTTATGGTTTATGTCCCCATTGGTCATTAACCAGTTTTGTATCTAATCCAGCAAACTTGTCCTAACATTGACTATAAATACCTAACTTCTCAAATGATCTTGAAAGTTGTTTTAATGTCTTACTTGTTCCCTTATTAATGAGGTGAATATAATCTTTGACACGTGTCTATTTTATAGTTGCAAAAAAGTCATTACAAGATCCTCTTGAAAATTATACTTTAACACTTTATTGCCTGTCTCCTCACCTTAGACTACAAGCTGAATGAGGGAAGGAATTTTTGTCTATATTACCTGGGCCTACCACCATTCCTGGCACACTGTGTGCACAAAGCCCTGTAAATTGAAAATTTCACTTGCAGGAATTCTAAATAATCTTGAATACCTCTCTTCCTTCTATTGACTTTTAAACATGATACGATAAATCTCTGCTCTTCTTCTACTTCTATTGCTTTTTCCCAGTAAAGGAGTGGGAGAAGAAAAAGTGTTTGTTTCTGTCATGAGACTCCCTTCTTGGTGCAGATCTGTGGTCAGATGAGGTACTTCAGTGGAATGTCTAGCGGGAGACAAAATTAGTCCAGGAAAAGTACTAACGAGTTGTATTCATTGCGTATATGAGCAGAGACAGATAACGTCAGACTAAACTGAAAGCCATTGACTGGCAAAGAGAAATCATTTTATGGTTTCCAACTCTGTTAATGGAAGGAATTTTTACAGGAACTCTGCCTAAGTCATTTCCAACCAAAGTTTTTCTCCTCTTCAACTAGGAAAAAAAAGAGTGAAGAAAACCATCAAGAACAAGAGGAAAGAACATTTTGGGGGTCTTATTTTTCAGGTAATTAACTTAGATCTCTGCTTTGGCAGCTTAGTTCATGCCTGCTAGAAGAAAGGATAGGGAAGGATGGATGTGGAGAGAGGAAAAGTATTCCAAAATCCATCCAGACAAGAACTTGAGCTTTTTTTAAAAAAAATATTATTTATTTATTTGTTTGTTTGCTTGTTTGTTTGTTTAGGCTGTGCCCGGTCTTAGTTGCGGCACAGGGGATCTTTAGTTGCGGCATGTGACTGTTAGTTGCAGCATGTGGGATCTAGTTGCCTGACCAGGGATCAAACCCAGGCCCCCCAAATGCGGAGTCTTAGCCATTGGACCACCAGGGAAGTCCCAGAACTTGATCTTTTAAGATGCTCTAGGGGGCTTCCCTGGTGGCACAGTGGTTAAGAATCCGCCTGCCAATGCAGGGGACATGGGTTTGAGACCTGGTCCGGGAAGATCCCACATGCCGCGGAGCTGCTGAGCCCATGCGCCACAACTACTGAGCCTGCACTCCAGAGCCCGTGAGCCACAACTACTGAGCCTGTGTGCCACAACTATTGAAGCCTGCGTGCCTAGAGCCCGTGCTTTGCAACAAGAGAAGCCACCACAATGAGAAGGCCGCGCACCGCGGTGAACAGTAGCCCCTGCTCACCACAACTGGAGAAAGCCCACACGCAGCAATGAAGACCCAATGCAGCCAAAGATAAAAATAAATAAATAAATACACTTAAAATGCACTAGGAAGGGTCTTGGGGAGTGCTATCCAATAGAAATATAAAGTGAGCCACAAATGTGAAGCACATGTGTAATTTTAAATTTTCCAAAAGCCACACTAGAAATAAAAGTGAAATTAATTTTAATAAGAGATTTTACCTAACTCAATATATACAAAAATGTTATTCCAACATGTAGACAATATAGAAAATTAAGAATGAAATATTTTGCACTCTTCTTTTTCATACTAAATCTTCAAAATCTGTATTTTACACTTACTGCATATCAAGTGTCCAATAGCCACACATGGCTACCATATTGGACTGTGGAGATCTAGAAGGAAGCTATTCCCTTTACGCAGCCCTAGACTAGTCATTTACACCTCTCCTTTTGTAATCCAGTGATATAGCCAAGGATGTTATTATCTTTATAAGGCTAGGTGAAGAGACAGAACTAAAATTTATCAAAAGGCCACAAGAGTTAACAAGGAGCACTACCTTTTTTTTTTTTTTTTTTTAGATTGCTACAAAGAATAAGGCCTTAGGCCAAACTTTTGATCAAAAATATAGCCCTCAGGGCCTTCCCTGGTGGCCCAGTGGTTGAGAATCTGCCTTCCAATGCAGGGGGCATGGGTTCGAGCCCTGGTCTGGGAAGATCCCACATGCCACGGAGCAACTGGGCCCGTGAGCCACAGCTACTGAGCCTGCGCGTCTGGAGCCTGTGCTCCGCAATGCGAGAGGCCGCGACAGTGAGAGGCCCACGCACCGCAATGAAGAGTGGCCCCCGCTTGTCGCAACTAGAGAAAGCCCTCATACAAAAACGAAGACCCAACACAGCCAAAAATAAATAAATAAATAAAATTTAAAAAATATATATATATATAGCCCTCAAGCAGTTTCCTCCAAGAGCTTTCTGTTCATTTCATTCTTTTTTTTTTTTACATTTTATTTTATTTTTATTTTATTTTCAAGAAACACATTTTATTTTATTTTCATTTTATTTTTATTTGCAAGAAACACATTTTTAATGTTTGGATTTTTCACAGTTTACACTTTTTATTCTTTATTTATATATATTTTTTGGCCACGTGGCATGCAGGATATTAGTTCCTCTACCAGGGATCAAACCCACACCCCCTGCAGTGGAAGCACGGAGTCTTTCTCCTTTTTTTTTACATCTTTGTTGGAGTATAATTGCTTTACAATGGTGTGTTAGTTTCTGCTTTATAACAAAGTGAATCAGTTATACATATACACATATCCCCATATCTCTTCCCTCTTGCATCTCTCTCCCTCCCACCCTCCCTATCCCACCCCTCTAGGTGGTCACAAAGCACCTAGCTGATCCCCCTGTGCTATGTGGCTGCTTCCCACTAGCTATCTATTCTACATCTGGTAGTGTGTATATGTCAATGGCACTCTCTCACTTCATCCCAACTTACACTTCACCCTCCCTGTATTCTCAAGTCCATTCTCTACATCTGTGTCTTTATTCCTGACCTGCCCCTAGGTTCTTCAGAACCTTTTTTTTTTTTTTTTAAGATTCCATATATAAGTGTTGGCATATGGTATTTGTTTTTCTCTTTCTGACTTACTTCACTCTGTACGGCAGACTCTGGGTCCATCCACCTCACTACAAATAACTCAGTTTCGTTTCTTTTTATGGCTGAGTCATATTCCATTGTATATATGTGCCACATCTTCTTTATCCATTCACCTGTTGATGGACATTTAGGTTGCTTCCATGTCCTGGCTACTGTAAATAGTGCTGCAGTGAACATTGTGGTACATGACTCTTTTTGAATTATGGTTTTCTCAGGGTATATGCCCAGTAGTGGGATTGCTGGGTCGCATGGTAGTTCTATTTTTAGTTTTTTAAGGAACCTCCATACTGTTCTCCATAGTGGCTGTATCAATTTACATTCCCACCAACAATGCAAAAGGGTTCCCTTTTCTCCACACCCTCTCCAGCATTTGTTGTTTGTAGATTTTTTGATGATGGCCATTCTGACTGGTGTGAGATGATATCTCATTGTAGTTTTGATTTGCATTTCTCTAATGATTAGTGATGTTGAGCATCCTTTCATGTTGGCAATCTGTATATCTTCCTTGGAGAAATGTCTGTTTAGGTCTTCTGCCCATTTTTGGATTGGGTTGTTTGTTTTTTTGATATTGAGCTTCATGAGCTGCTTGTAAATTTTGGAGATTAATCCTTTGTCAGTTGCTTCATTTGCAAATATTTTCTCCCATTCTGACGGTTGTCTTTTCATCTTGTACAAAGCTACAGTAATCAAGACAGTATGGTACTGGCACAAAAACAGAAATATAGATCAATGGAACAGGATAGAAAGTCCAGAGGTAAACCCATGCACATATGGTCACCTTATTTTTGATAAAGGAGGCAAGAATATACAATGGAGAAAAGACAGCTTCTTTAGTAAGTGGTGCTGGGAAAACTGGACAGCTACATGTAAAAGAATGAAATTAGAACACTCCCTAACACCATACACAAAAATAAACTCAAAATGGATTAAAGACCTAAATGTAAGGCCAGACACTATAAAACTCTTAGAGGAAAACATAAGCAGAACACTCTATGACAAAAATCACAGCAAGATCCTTTTTGACCCACCTCCGAGAGAAATGGAAATAAAAATAAAAATAAAAAATGGGACCTAATGAAATTTAAAAGCTTCTGCACAGCAAAGGAATTCAATTCATTCTTGAAGGCAATTTTTTCTAATGATTTAGAAGCATATGAAGGGTTAGATCTTAATATCATGTATTATTTATGCTTTGCATCTTTATGCTTCTTCATTTGGCTTCTTGTAGTCTGTATATGGACTTCCCTGGTGGCACAGTGGTTAAGAATCCACCTGCCAATGCAGGGGACACGGGTTCAATCTCTGGTCCAGGAAGATCCCACATGCCATGGAGCAACTAAGCCTGTGCACCACAACTACTGAAGCCCCCACGCCCTAGAGCCCACGTGCCACAACCACTGAGCCCACGTGCTGCAACTACTGAAGCCCATGTGCCTAGAGCCTGTGCTCCGCAACAAGAGAAGCCACCACAATGAGAAGCCCGCGCACCGCAACGAAGAGTAGACCCCACTTGCGGCAACGAGAGAAAGCCCGCGTGCAGCAACAAAGACCCAACGCAGCCACAAAAAAAAAAAAAAGAATCTATATAAGACAAAATTTATTTTGTGGGTCCCCAAACTGCTCTTTTCTCAGTACCTTCATTTTAACCTAATGGTCATAATTGTTTCTAATAATAACTATAATTATCCTTCATATTTATATTAGTTTTTCACACATATTATCTTGTTTGATCCTCAGAGCAATCTCATGAGGTAAATCCAGTTTATGGGGGAGGAGATTATGATTCCCATAGGGTTCAGGGGCTTATCAAGGTCACACAGCTTGTAAGTGGGGAAAAAAAATCAGAACTGAAACGCGTCTTGGTTCATGAAAACATGTTAAACAAAGATCTTCCTAAGGTGAATTTTCAGATATTTTTGGTGCTGGTTTTACTTTTTTTAGAGACGTAATTTATTACATTATTGACACATCATTGTGAGAATTACGCTGCAAGAGTATTTCCCATGAAATTTTCTCGGGTTTAAGTAGTTTTGTATGCCTACCAAACAAATCACCCTTTAAGTCTCTCTCTCCATAAGCTGGCAAAGGCAAGGACTGGGAATTATTCAGGAATGTCTAGTTTTATGTCTGGGACATAGTAAATACATCATATATTTTGATGAATGCATAAATGAATGCAAATTTGCTTCCAGCCTTTTCAAATACCTTTATATTGAGGCAATGTAAAAGGGACATGCTATAGAAATTATTGCCTTTATTTTATTGAAGAGAAAATGTATGCACAAAAAGTGTTACTCTGGGTCAGCATTGTTCAGTAGAGATATAATCCAAGCCACATACATAATCTTAGATTTTTTAGTAACCACATTTTTTAAAACATTTTTTAAAAACAGTGAAATTAATTTAAACAACATATTTATTTGACCTAATATATCCAAATATTATCATTTGAATATTTCATAAATATTTTTTAAATTGTTAATGAGCTTTTTCCAGTAAGCGGCCTGAGGTGACCTCTAAAAATGGTTCACCATTCACTTGACCCAGAAAACCCCACAAACATGCAAATAAAGAGGTTCAAACCTTCATGTTCACTTTGAGAACACTCGTGAAACTTCCCAGGCCAGTAACGATATGCATATCTTAAAAGCCACCAAGTATCTGAAGGATGTCACTTTACAGAAGCAATGTGCGCCGTTCAGTCTTTACAATGGCGGAGTTGGTAGGTGTGCCCAAGCCAAACAGTGGGGCTGGACACAAGAGCCGGTGGCCCAAAAAGAGTGCTGAATTTTTATTGCACATGCTCGGAAATGCAGAGAGTAATGCTGAACTTAAGGGTTTAGATGTAGATTCTCTGGATATTGAGCACATCCAGGTGAACAAAGCCCCCGAGATGCGGCGCAGGACTTACAGAGCTCATGGTCGGATCAACCCATACATGAGCTCTCCCTGCCACACTGAGATGATCCTTACTGAAAAAGAATAGATTGATCTTAAATCAGAAAAGGAGGTTGCACAGAAGAAAAAGATATCCCAGAAGAAACTAAAGAAACAAAAACTTATGGCCCGGGAACAAATACCGCAAAAAAAAAAAAAAGCAAATAAAAATAAAAGCAGGAAAAAAAATTGTTAATGAGATAGTTTGCATTCTTTCATTGATATGAAGATTTGGACATTTGTTGTATATTTAACATTTAAAACACATCTCAATTCAAACTAGCTACATTTCAGGTGCTCACCAGCTATGTGTGTCTAGTGGCGATTGCACTGCATAGTACAGTCTTGGGATGCAGCAGAGAAAGAACTTCAGCCCTCTTCTCTTCCCATTTCTCACCATCCCACAAATATTTACTAAGCACCACCATCTTTTACCAGAGAGAAGGAAAAAATCAAATGAGGCTCTCAACCTGTCACATATTTGAGGAACACTAAATTGAGAGATTGAAAATACAAATGGAACATGTCAAACTATACATCTCAATAGAACTCTGACCCACAACTTCCAGCAGCAACTAGCAAGGAAAGGCAAACCACAATCAGCCTAGAATGGTCAGGACTTGGCCAATGACTGACAGCGTTCCTAATTTTTGCCCCCTCTCCCAACTCAGGATCATTCAGAGAAGGCCAAATATGCTCCCCAAACCAGCCATATAAGGTGACCTGATTCTAGTTTTCCTGCCTCTAGCTTCCCCATGCCAACAGCCTTCAGGTTCACCTGAAGCCTTCCTTTTTTTCCCACTATAAAGCTTTCCCACTCCCCTACATCCTCTGAGTCTCTACCAAACACAAGTGCTGGTGGCTGACACCCTTGCTATATAGTGAGTTCTGAATGAAGAGCCTCTGTTTATTGTCACACGGGTGGTCTTCGTTTATCTCCACAAAATCTTTGATTAGTCTTTTCTTAATGACTAAAATAATCAAACTTCCTCTTTTAACTTTCCTTGTGGGTTCAGCTTTTCATTTTATTTGTAACATTCATTCATGCAATGACTATTTCCTGTGTCTTAGTAGGTGTCGGCCACTATGCTGAGTCTTTCAAAGTAAGTAAAGGACCAGAGATTCAGTCTTTTCTCTCAGGGAGCCTAGAGCTTAGCAAAAAACACATACAAATAAATGTTTAATAACATTTGTAATAAACACTACAAAGGAAATCAGTTACTCGAGGAAATATATGCACTCCCATGTTCACTGCAGTGTTATGCACAATAGTCAAGATATAGAAACAAACTACGTGTCCATCAGTGGATGAATGGATAAAGAAAATGTGGTATATACGTACAATGGAATATTATTCAGCTACAGTAAAGATGGAAATCCTGACATTTGTAAAAACATGGATGAACCTTGAGTATATCCTGCTAAGTGAAGTAAGCAAGACACAGAAAGAAAAATACTGCATGATCTCACTTACATGCATAATCTAAAAAAGTCAAATTCATAGAAGCAGAGAGTAGAATGGTGGTTACCAGGAGCAGGGAGGTGGGAGAAATGGAGAGATGTTTGTCAAAGGGTACAAAATTACAGTTATGTAGGATGAGTAAATTCTAGAAATCTAATGTACAGCTTGGTGACTATAGTTAATAATAATACTGTAGTTTACTTGGAAACTCACTAAGAGACTAGAAAGAACTCAGGTGCTTTCACCACAAAAAAAAAGATAACCATGTGAGGAGATGGATTGATTAGCCTGACTGCAGTAATCATTTCACGACGCATGTATATCAAAACATTATTTTGTATACCTTAAATATGTACAATTTTTATTTTTAAAAATTTAATTTAAAAATGCACTACAAAGGAAAGTATATTATGATACCTCAACGTTTCAATTTTCATAAGATACGAGTGCCATTCCTTCCCAAGAAAAGACTTTTATTCTGCTATTTAAACTTCAATAAATGCTTGGCAAAACTAAAAATACTGTTTTCCCAATAGATTTGCACACTGAAGATCAGACATTTTTCCTTATTGCCCTGTTTCCTTATCCCTTTTTGCTTATTTCTCATTTTACTTCAAGTGAACACTCCCAGATGGTTTCTGGCACTCCTTCAGCAAGAGATAAAGAAAGGAGACAAAAAGTTTTCTATTAAATAAAATAACTATAGCTCACTCAAGGGTAGTTTAAATAATTGTTCTCCAATTTAATGTTTATTAATAACTATTTTATCCAGGCAAAAACTTTGCCAAGTTTTGACTGAATTAAACCTGAAATAATTTTCATTACTGCTGAATTTCAGATAGTTCAAAATCCAGAATCCAGAAGTGTTTTCTTCTCTCCACTTGGGTACCTATTAAAATTTCACTAAAATCATTTTTAAATCTTGGAAAACTACATCAATTTAAATAAGTGTAAAATTAAAATCAATTTCAATTTTACACTTATTTGAATGCTGTGTGTTTTTAAATCATTCTTTCATTAATGTATTTCAATTTATATGGATTTTCTTTGGCTAAGAAAAATAGTTAATTAAGTGGAATATTTGGTGAAATAATATATGAAGTATTCTGAGATCTGGAGCCTATAACCAGATGCATCTAACTTAATTTACCTTCATGACAGTTTAAGCAGTTTACCTGAGAAATAACTTCAAAAAATTTCTCAATTATTAATGATATATATGTCATTATTATCTTTTTGTTGCTTATATCCTTGGACTTCTGATATCTTACTGGTCTAACATCATAAAATCCAGGCTGACTCAACTAATTTGAAGTGAATGTATAATAGCATATCTATTGACCCCACTTAATGATACAGTCAAGTTTACCTTTCAAGACCATTACTTAAATCGTTCAGAAATTTTAACTGCATATTTTATAAAATTCTAATTGCATTATCAAATAAAATATGAATATTCTAATAATGTATATGTATCAAAATAAAACTGTGAAAAATAAAAGCCTTTGAATTCTTCAAAGTAAAATAACATCAAACATCAAGATGCCATTATTTTCAAAAGGGACTCAGAATTCCTGGATAATTGGAATAGAAGTTACACTCCAAGCAATAACTGTCCAAAGAATCAGTTTTCGTTTACACTGTACCATGTAAAAGATAAACTTTTACTCAGAGCTTGGCCACAAATTAGATACCTCTTGGTCCCTGTGAGTTTAGATAATTTTATGTCCTCTGAAAAATCACTCCATTTTTCTAAAGTAGTATAACCCTTCAACAATGAACAGAAAACAAATAAGGAATTCATCCTGCTGTAACGCTTTCTTAGTTTTCTGGTTCAGAGAACAATTTATACCACACCTGTGTAAATCGTTGTAAGTGCAAGGACCTCTCTGCAGAATCAAAAGAACATCTTTCCTGTAGTCTGGCTGTCTGTCTTGATCTCACACAACCTAAAAAGGCTTTCCTCAGCTGGGCCTGAGGAACAAATTCCTGAAGATCCTGGGTAAGCGATCACGAAGGACAGGCACGAAGTATAGCGTTCACCCACTGTACGACCAGGGAAGGACCCATAGAGATCTGAAAGAGCTGCCCATAGGCAGTCTGCATACACATCCCCATCTATGCTCCCTTTTCTCTCACTCTTCTCACAAGAATAATTTTTTCAAGAATGCCTCTTCCTGGGATTTGGATCATAAATTCATGAGATACTCATACTTTCCATCAGTATGGAGTTTAGTTATTCTTTCCTGCAACTCACTTACATAATCTTCAATTAGGCTGTTTCCAAGACACTTCAATCTTTAAGTCTCTCTTTTTTTTTTCCTGCAACATTTCTCCTAACTGCTCTTAATGCATCCTAAGCTCTCTCTTCTCTAAATTTCAGTAGTTCTTGCTGTCAGCGCCTATCATCAGACATGTACCCTATACTATTTTGTATGCTTTTTTTCTACGTGTTTTGCCTCTCATATTGGCCTGGGAACAGGGATCTTTACTGTACATTTAGCTGTTATACACAAGAGACCCAAAATACTTGCAGTGGAAAAAGTCATCCAAAAGAATGTTTCCTAAATCCAGGAAAGGGGAAAATTTTGCATGGGTTTACCCTGTAGAATTTAGACTATTAAATTCTACTATATGAATTAACTAAATTATAAAAAATAAAAATTTTTATCATAAGGATGTGTAATATATTTAATAAGCCCAAAAGCACTGATCCTCTAAACAGTACCCTGTTTATGAAAAAAATGAATGACCCCAAGATTGATAATATTCACCCTTGTGACACCACCCTATTACCTCACCATCAACCAGTCACAGAATTGTGCATGAGCTGATCACATACCCTGGGATGCCCCTCTCTCACCTTGCCTTTAAAAATGATTTGCTGAATGAAACCCATGGGGAGTTCAGGTGCTTTAAGCACTAGCTGTCCTGGACTCCTTGCTTGGCGCCCTGCAATAAACGCTGCACTTTGCTTCACCACAACCCAGTGTCAGTAGATCGGCTTTACTGCATGAGAGCCAGCGGACTCAAATTTGGTTCAGTAACAATGAGAGACAAGGAAAACTGAGGAACTATCACAGACCAAGGCAATATAACAACTGAAGACAATGTGGGATCCCAGATCGGATTCTGGAGCAGACAAGGAACATTAGTAGAAAAACTGGTGAAATCGTATAAAGTTCTGTTCTATAATCAATAGTATTATTAATTTAACCAAGGTTAATTTCTTAGTTTAGATAAATGTTTTATGGTTAGGTAAGGTTAACATAAGCAAAAGCTGGTTAAAGGGCATGTGGGAACTCGTTTTTGCAGCTCTAAATCTAAAATTATCTCTCAAGGAAAGAAAAAAAGAAGAAACACTACAAGTAAAGTCCCACTCTTCCCTCTGCAATCCCACTCCTCTTCCTCTTTTCTCCCAAAATTTTCTAAGTAAAATTCATCATTCTTATCTTAGCCTACAGAAGGCCCATTTTATCCTGGCCCCAACTTCATCTCTAACTTCCCTCCTGCCACTCTCCAACACTCTTTAATCCAGACAAACAAAAACACTGCATATTTCCTAAATGTTTCAATGTGTATCATGTCTCCGCACCTTCAATCATACTGTTCCTTTTGCACAGAATGCCCTTCCATGCCTATATCCACCAAATACCTACTAAAATTTCAAAATGGCCCAAGTGCCTTCCCATCTCATTAGAGATTTCCTTACTCTGTGTTCTCAGAGCAGTCTGTGTATTCTGATATCATAGCACTTATCACACTGCATATTACACTATAAGTATGGATTTATTTGTCTGTCTTCTCTACTAGATCATCAGTTTCCTCAGAGTTAGAGTCACGTTTGACTTAAGGGTCCTAGAAAACTTTAAGACACTCAATAAATGTTTGATGAAATGAATAAATGAATCGATGGTCCAGCCAACAAACCCAGATTGAATTTGAGTATCTGACATTATGTAAACATATCTGTAAGTGGCAACAATAACCTTAGCCTCCTACTCATGTTTGATCAAAGTGAGGACAGTTTTTAATCTCTTTTCAAACCACGAAGTACACTATGAAATTTAAGCAAACATCAAGGATTTACCCAGTCCAATCAGAGAAAAAAAGAGCATAAAACACCAGAAAATATTTCCAAATATATAAGGTAGACAAGGGGTTAATATCCTAAAGTATAAAGAGTTAGACTGTGGTTTCCTTGACGGTAGGGACTAGCACATAGAAGGTACTGGTGTGAATATAAATTGATACAAGTTTTCTGGAAAATCACTTGAACTAATAGATCAAAAGTCTTTTTTAAGTGTGCATAATCGTGACCCAGAATTCAATTTCTAGGTATTTTTCCTACGGAAATATTTGGACAATTAGGCAAAGACTTATGTACGAGGCAACATTTATGTTAGCAAATATTTGGAAAACATTCCAGATATTCACTAGTAGGGACTGGTTAAGTAAGTTATGACACATCAATTAATTTAAGTGTTAGCAGTCAACCATTAAAAATCATGTTATGAGTCTGTATTTATTAAGTTGGAAAGCTATCAAGGCTGTATTAACTGAAAAACAAATGAGGTTTTTTTTTAATCCCAATTATACTTTTTTATATTTTTAATACCTGTATATATTTATGTGTATATTTATATGTATGTATATGTTTACATATATATGTGTGTGTGTGTGTGAGTAGTATATTCACATACATATCTATATGCTCAGATTTCCTGATCATTATCTTCCCTTCTTGCCTCTGGAAGAAACATAGCTGACCACCATGTGGTCTCACTCCATTCTGCATCCCATAGTCTGCTCCCATCCCACCTTCAGAGGGAGACAAACACAGCTATTCTCCTTGGAGTCTGGGGTTGACCTGTCAGGTTTCACAAACCCCCGAGAAGGCAATGAAAGCAGCAATGATAACCCAAGCAGTCCCCAAAGAAATATAACTTGCTCACCCAATGCATGCTGAGTGGGGGGATGAGCAAGCCAGACAGAGGAGACTAAAGCCTCCACTAAAGTCATCCTGTAATTGATTTTACCTAAATGTATACTTCTTCCAAAATACGCTGCAAATCAATGGAAAACTTTTGTAATACATGAGTAATTTATAGACAGTTTGGGGAAAACAGGTTGAATTTACTATGTACTCTCATACACATGAAGACATTTGAGCCTCACAAGCCAGTGACGTAGGGAGGAAAGGGATGCCCTTTTTTCATTTGAGGAAACAGGTTCATAGAAGTTATGCTGTTCACACAAGACCTCTCAATGAGTGAGCGGTAAAGCCTGGATTCAAACTCAGACTTTCCGATTCCCATTTGTGAGCCCTTCCAGGCACAACAGGGCATCCTAAACTGGACTGATTGTAAGAATCCCCTGAGAAGCCTAGAAAAAAATTCTGAATTCCAGACCAGCCTTTTCCCCTGATGATTCTGATTCTGCAGGTCTATCTGAGATGGAGCCTGGAAATTTGTATCTTTTTAGAAACCTCACCAGGTGATTTTTATGATTGGGTCAGTTTGAGAAATGCTAACACTACTGCATCTATCCCTAGAGAAATATTTACTCTGAGTCACTAGTGTGTTTTTGGATATTAAGATTAACCAAGACAAGGCAGGGCTTCTGCCCAGGGACAGGCCTATTCTATTCCAAACATGGTGCACCTTGGACCTTTTTCGGTACGTACATTCGGTTACCTCTGTTTGTTTGTCCTCACCATAGTCAGCAGAAACCACACCTCTGGCCTGACAACGTTCCTCCCTCAGGTGATCTCACCTCCCCTGTGGCTGAGTCTACTTTACGCAGTGGCCTCATTTTCTGGTCTCTTCCATCTCTCCCTGGACCCTAGTACATGAATCTCCCTCACGACCTCTTCCTCAGAGGCTGACCCACAAGCTGACTCAGCTTCCTGCCCAAATCAGCAGCAGTTCAGCCACTGAGCAGTGTCTACTTGCCAGTAGAGAAGCTTCCAGAAACACAGCTTCTTACGACCCATGTTCCATGATCCTCACCACACAATGATTTACCACTTCCGTTCCTCTAAAGAAATGAGGCTGCTGACAGGACTGCTCATTGTGCGTGACTGGCTGAAAGGGCTAATGGGAGGCCAGTAACCCTCAGAACAAAAGACCCTTCCACAGCTCTGATGCAGCCTACCCAACTAGAGTGCTGAGGGGCCTAGCTGTGACTGCTCCCGTGGGGTGGGTCCGTCTGCAGTTGTTTCCCAGCAGTCCTTGGCTGGGCTGTGTTATGAGAAAGCTGTTCTCCAAGCCCATCCTCAAGGCTCTGCCACTGTGTAAGTCATATTCAGCTGTCTTACTCAAATTTGAGTAACACATGAGAGGTACAGATTAAGTGCTTTGGGCGTTATAAGAAGGGAGTGATGACTCTAGCCAAGAATTTAGAAAAGCTTTCTGGACTGGAGTGCACTTGATCTGGACCTTAAATTATGAGTTGGATTTGGACATGTGATAATGTCTAGAAGGACATATGAATGGAGGAAGAAAGCATAAGCAACCATAGAGAAAAAAAAGTGGGGGGCAGGGGGAGGGTGATGAGTTTTAATTATTCTGTGACTCCAAAAATTTTCTTAGCGAGTTGGTGTTTCACACAGTCTGATAGGCTGTAATTCTTTTTGGAAGTCCAAACTTGTGAGGAACTTTAAAAAAAAAAACTAGATTAATCAGGGAAAGAGAAGGAACTAATAGTTATAGAATACCTTCTATGTGACAGGCATCCTAAATGATCTCACTAAATCCTCAAAACAATACCTGGGAGGGGGGGTATTACACCCACCCACCCATTTCACAGATGAGAAAAATGAGGCTTAAGAAATTAAATAAACTTGTCCAAGGTTACATCGCTTACAGGAAAAGAAATCAGAGCAGGTATTCAAACTGAAGTTTGATTGCCCCTAAATCCCAGATGGTATCTACTAGACCATACTCTTCCTTAGGATGATGTAAAGAGGGTCATAGCATTATTGTAGGGCATTCCTCAGCCAAGATCTGTGTACCTGGGGTCTGAAGGTACAGGTAACAGAGTTCCTGTTACAAGAGGTAATTTAATTTCAGTAATACAACATCATCCACCACATTAAATTAATCATATTAATTTGGATTTTGTTGGTTTTAAAGTATTGTTTTTACTTAATTTGTAAATTTATTTTGGTCTTATATTTAATAGCTAAGAGTATATAATTAGTGTTATATTTATACATTTTTATATAATTTTTAAAGGATTCACTCCATTTACAGTTATTACAAAATACTGGCTATTTTCCCCATGTTGTATACATCCTTGTATATTTGTACATTTCAAGTAACATTACAATAAAATATTTTTTGAACATTCAAAGGATTGGAATTTTTTTCCATTAAAAAGGCTCCATGTATTTCTCAATTCTGAGAAAGACCATATTAACACATTGCTCAAGCATAACCATTAGCCATAACATAGACTTTTTTCATGTTGACAAGTCTGTGGAGAAACAATATGACTGCATGATGCAAGAGCTGAGATTTTTCCACAACTTCATCTTATTCTTTTGCACCAGGGCAGAAAACAAAACCCAGGATGGTGTGTCATATGAAATTGTAAGTATTCCACTCATGTTCTGTTGAACTGAAGTCAAAACTAATTGGGGGGAATTCCCTGGCAGTCCAGTGGTTAGGACTCCGTGCTTCCCACTGCAGGGGGCACAGGTTCGATCTCTGGAACTAAGATCCTGCATGCCGTGTGGCACGGCCAAAAAATAAAATAAAATAAAATAATACCTAAAAAAAAAAAAACCAATTGGGGAAGAAACTCTTTTTTTTTATATTTATCACTTTTAAATTTCAAAATTTTATAGATATTGAAAAGCCCTAGATTTTTTCAAGTTCTTCCTCCAGATTAAAGAAGTAGGGACATAATTCCTGTCTTGTTAGTCCCACAAACAATATAAATGTAAGATATTTAAGTCACTTTAGTTATCTGGGTGATAATACATATTTTACATTTTTATAATACATTTCATAATGCACATATATTAAATATTTGTCATTTATATCCCTTTTCTTCTTGTTCTCTTTCTCATTTCCAGTCTGTTCCTTCTATTATGATAAGTGGCAATGAATATTTAAGAGAGGATTCCTTCTTTTCAAAAAGGAGAAGTCATATCCTGCCTGGCAAATTTTTAAAAGTAAGAAACAAAGAAGGCACTGACTTCATCTCTAGGTAAGGATGAATAACTTTAATTACTCAGTGGGTATAAAATTTAACACATGCTTTAAATCCCTTATTCAGGCCCTTAAACCCTGTGCCTTCTTTTTTTATTTTATTATTTTTCAATCTTTTTTTATTCAAGTATAGTTAATTTACAATGTTGTGTTAGTTTCAGGTGTACAGCAAAGTGATTCAGATATATATATATATATTCTCTTTCAGATTCTTTTCCATTATAGGTTATTACGATATATTGAATATAGTTCCCTGTGCTATACAGTAGGTCCTTGTTTACCTATTTTATATACAGTAGTGTGTATATTTTAATTCCAAACTAAACCCTGTGCCTTCTGACCGAAATGACACACACATACATCATGCAGTCAACACCCATCCCTACTTATGACGAATGTCTTGACCTCTGTCATCTCATTTCTGTTTTGTGCTTTTTCTTCTAGTTACAGAACTCTAGAAAATTCCCCACATTTGCCCCCTCCACCATCCCACTCCTCACTGACAACCAATTCGGCAAATCTACTTTCGAACCTGGATGTCTTCTTCAGATATGGTTTTTGTCTTTTGCCTCCATCTTTCTGGCTATTGTGGATGACTCGTACCCAAAAGGCTGCCCACATCCCTGTGTGACACTGACAAGAGTAAGCAGCCTGGTTTCCCTTGATAAGAGATTGTAAACATTCGAACTTAAAAACTTGAAGTCAGAAGAAAAAAATGTTTAAACATGAGTCTGCATAAAATACCACCCAAACATTTGATAGGGTAGGAGTAAAAGGGTATATATATATAGAACAGAAACCTACCAGGCAGACCTTTATATTATTTTCTGAACATAAAGGAATGAAGGGCATTGTTTCTGTGCAGAGGGGGCATCTGCTGCCACTTGCACTGGCCCCAGAGAAAGGTACCCCTGACCAAAACAAGAACCCAGAGCGACTTGACTGCCTCCCTCACCACTGTATTCCACAGTGCTTCGAATAGCCTTCTCTGAAAAGTCAAAAAGGACATTATGGAAATTTCCATATTGACCAGTTCCACTGTACTTAAACATTCTAGAGGATGTTATTCTCCAGGAATTTTTACTTACATTTCACCTCCTACAGAACTAATATATTTCTTCTCATGGAGAAGACAGAGAATAAGAAATCATTATTCTTCATACAGTGTCCATACAATGTCTATAGCTTGTTGCAAAGGAAGTATTTTCTTCTTCAGATTTCAATCTTTCAAGTTTCATTGTCAATCCAATTTTCTAATGTTCTTCTCTCTCTCCCTAAATTAGTTGAAATATACATATCTGGAGACATTACTAAAACATTAATAAGGGGATTTTATACAGTAGGAAAAATCACCTGATTTCATCAAATGACCCAAATTTGACAAATTTGAATTTTTTGAACCAAACAGGACATATTTGACAACAGGACTGTACAGACTTCTGAGTTAATTAGAAACTCTAGTGGGATAAAGCCAACCACGTGCTTAAAAAGACTGATTAACAATGAAGGGAAGATGGGCTCCACTGCAGGAAGACTTACAACATATTTGGGGTTGCAACTAGTTGCAACTAATAATGCAAGTAGTATTCATTATTTTGTTTTTATATAAATCTTGTTAAGTGGTAAAATACAACTGACTTTCTGTGTGCAGGAAAACATCCTGTGTAAGTGAGACAGAGTGTGGAAGGACCACTAGCAGACCCTGAAAGGGATCCAGAAATCTGTTTTTGACTTTTTAGAAAGTCTACCATGATAACTCACCTCTATCATAGCTGTAAGTACTTGCTAGAAGTCAGAGAAGAGTCCTTTCAAACAATTTCACATTAAGAAGGCTGTGGTCTCCCAACCTACCTCCTTACACGCCTTCATGATCCCACTTGGCCCACTCCATGATTAACCTCAAAGATCACTGATGAACTCAGCAGCCTCATTAGTTACCACTTTGACAAAGAACCTACCTCTAAGGGGAATGGAAGGGCAACACTGGACTTGTCTTTATCAAAGCACTTATCACACCATGTAAAAATGACCCATCTATTTGTCCGACTCTTGGTAAGCTCCCCTGCGGCTGGAACAATGTCTTGTTTGCTTCCTATTTCCTAAAACTGGCAGCACAGCACTAGCACCTGGGAAATAGGAGGCACTCAGTAAATGTTTCTGAATGAGAGAATAAATTCTGTTGTAAAACACTGGGCAAACATGTTGTAATGTGTCCCTCCATGCAGTTTATAAAATTTTGGACTTGGGAGAGTGCAATGTTCCCAAATTTTTATTCTAAAAATTTTATTTGCCTAACAGTATTGTTAAATTTAGTCCTAAACTATGAGAATGAATTGATACAGTGAGTAAAAAAGGTGATCTTGGTATCCTTTTCTATTTTAAAAAGTCACTTAGAGTTTGTCACATTATATCATGTAATTGATCTCTACGAAGTAAATGTATCTAATTTGAACCCTGAATATGCCAATGAGTGTTATATAGAGATTACTATCACATATGTCCCTAATTCTATCAGTTTCATTTTATAGCTTAAAAAGAAAGCAACACACACACACACACACACACACACACACACACACACACACAAGCAGCATAAGAAAAGGCCAATGGCATTGTAGGGTAGCAAAACATATCATCCCAAAATACAGTCGTCCCTCGGTATTGGGAGGGAATTAGTTCCAGGATGCCCCTCAAAATCCACAGATGCTCAAGTCCTTTATGTAAAACAGCATTGTACACCCTGCCCTCCATATCTGCAGGTTCCGGGGTTAGTTGAAACCCTGGATCTGGAACCCGTGGATAGGCCAACTGCGTGTCACTTTGGCATAAGGATTATTTTTGAGCGGAAGGCGATAGAGGTAAAGCAGATACAAGAAAAGCTTTCTGCCCGCCTATTTGCCTAGAACAGAACACAAATGTACAAAGGTGTCCGTCCTCCCTCTCTCTACCAGGAAGGACAAAAGTTAACCACAAGAGACATCTTGAGATGCTCATCAGCCTAGAGATGGCACCAGAGGAATCTATATAACAAATTGTACTAGCTAGTCCTTGTCTTCCATTAGTTTCTCATATATTTGCCTTTCCACTATTTGCTATCCCTAGAGACTCAAGGTCCTTTTCCTTTGTCTTGTCATAGCTCTAAAAATGTTTTGTTCCTCTGCTAAAATGCTAACAAAACCTTTGAGTTACTCATCTCTGGTACTCCCATGTGATACATGCATGGTGCACATGTTAATAACCATCTGTTTGCTTTTCCCTTGTTAATCTGCCTTTGGCCAGTCTAATTTACAAGGCCACAGCTAGAGAACCCAAGATGGGTAGAAGAAGAGATTTTTCCCTCCCCATCAGCAGCAACTATGTAGAAACTAAAATGGCATTTGTGGCAAACCCCAAGTATTTTTGTGTAGGCAACAACCTATATTTTGTATTCTTATTAGGTTTATGCATAAAATAATTATTCATAAGGTTTTTTATTTATTTGGTTTGTATGTTTTTAATTTCATCTTTATTTCCAATCTTTAAGAAAGTATGACCGAGAGTACAGGAAGAGCAGAGTATGTGGTGAGGTAAGAAAATGGCAATGACAAGACTATTCTGAACAAAAGTGGTGAGGGTACACCATCCATTGTTGATTTTTAGGGATCAAATCATAGAACAACCATTAAAATTTTTGAATTGTTATATCTAGATAACTCTTCAAAACACACACACAAAATTAAAGGACTCCTTGAAAGGGTATTGGAATTTTATAGTGGAATAAGCCCACTATAAAAATATGATACAACTGAATTTGTTCTATCTACCCCATATTAACTTATTGATAAGCTGAATAGTGTTCCTTCTACAAATAAATGGTATGGCCTGTTTTATATGAATTGTTTTGGAAAGGAGTAGCTCCAAGGATTATCCTTCTCATAAGGCCCTGTGCTACAGAGACTGGCATGCCACTTAAATTCTCTTTGTCAGTTCTAATGATGTGTCTAGACATGCAGAAGGAAGTAAAAAATTGAAGCAATCAACTACATAATTTGGACAGAAAATCACATACAGCTGAAATATTGATTGGATAAAAGAAAATAAACTTCCTGCTAGTCCTCACTTTTCACTGTCTGCTCAGACACAATTCTTATCTGGAATGCAATACCTGGGCTCAAAATTGGCATAAACAGATATTTGAAAATGTATGCAATCCATCTAAATTGTTGATTATCAGTGCATCCTCACTACAGAAATAGGGACCACTAATCACAACAAAATAAACCTCCAGTTCTCTGTGGTCACAATCCTTAGCCATAACCTAAATTTGCAAGGACATTACCCCAAATAACTGGATAGGAATTGGCATTTTGACCAAATATGCAGATTGGCTGAACATGCAGATATACCATCTGATCTTTGGATTTTCAGTTTTTCTACATATTTACAAAATATCTATTAACTAAACCTTTTTCTACAAATGCAAAAGCAAGACTGTAACTTCAGCATTTCAGTGGGTTTGATTGGGCAGACAAGAAGAAAAGAAGGTTCCAGGAACCCTACATGTAAGTTATTTCATGTAATCCTCACAAAAATTCTTCATTCTTCCATTCAACAAAAAATGACTGAAGGTCCACTATGACAATGCAGTTAAAATAAAAAGAGAGATGGCCACTCCTCTCGCAGAACTCACAGGGAGATTGACACAGCAAATAATCACCATTAAGCTCAGTGTTCTAATGAAAAGAAATATAATTCTCTGAGAGTATATGACAAAGGAAAATGATTTAGACTATGCATTTCTCATTTCAGAGATGAGACTACAGAGGTTAAGTAACTTGATCAAGATTACACAGCCAGGGTGTCCTGGAGGTAGGATTCCTTCCCAATCCTGCCTGACTCCAGAGCCCTTGCTCTTTTCCTTGTTTCTCTCAGTCTCATTAAGACAACTGCATGAGAAACAGCAAGCCGGAAAGATTCTTTACAGTGAATTATACTTCCTTTTCTTCCAGCCCTTCTAGTTTAATATTTCCTTAAAATGTCCCTCTAAGTTTGAGGAAAAGGTTTGCAAATCCTTGCAGTATTAATTCTGCTTTTATTTAGATACATTGCACCTCTCTGGCTCCAGGCTGGGACTTGACGTGGCTAGCTGAGTCAGTCCACAAAATCTTGGTCAGTAGTTATCATGTGTATTATAAATACCAGGCAGGGGATAATGATGAAAATAGTCCTGAGACCTAGAGCAACCACAGGTCTTATGGTAGAGAGCATAGCTACTGCCCTTTTGTGTAAATTAACATTAGAATTTAACATTCAGTTGATTTCACACTTCCTATGTTAGTATTGGAGGTAGAACATATTGACCAACTTTTTCACATCTTGGTACGTCACCATTAAGGTGACCGACTGGTCCAACTTTTCCTGGAACTTTCCTGATTTTAAAACCGGAAGTCCTGATCTTGAGAAGCTCAGGCCCAGGCAAACAAGGATGGTTGGTCACCCTAGTCACTGTGTTACTCAGGGATGACAGAGCTATATATTTATTTGACGATTTATTTTGAAAACACTGGCAAATATATACTTATTTGATGATATTGCATTAAAGTACAAGGGGTGCTCAATGCATACATGAAAGTTCAAAGCACTGCCCCTCGTTAGCAATGCATATCTCACTACAGTATGCAAAATAGCAATGAATGTCGTATATTAAATGCAGGATTTCCATCAATCCCTGCATACACGTACACATACCCATCTGTAATGCGTTGCCTCAGATGATTTGTACCTTTGCTATTTATTTTAAATAAAACTGTGCCTTTTGCCTACCCTGGAAGAAATAACCATGAGCTTCATGTCTGAGAAGCACGCAACCCACTCCACACAGACACATAGCCCAGCACAGTTTTGGCAGACATCATCCCACCAGTCCCTTAAACAACTCCAGGGAACTTTCCCCCAACTTTCCCCCAGCAGAAAAGCAGGAACTTTTCCCCAACGCAGTAATGACTGTGTGTCTTGACAGAGTCAACCATGGTGTGCTTCTAAACTTCATAGCTACACTATAAAGTTTACCAATTGGCAGGTAAAGTTTTTTGTTTGTTCTTATATTTTCCTAGAGAAAACAAAGTTAAAGGGTCAAAATTGGTACACATTTAATTCATGATTCTCTGCTTAGTTCAGTTTTACCAATACACAAAGCTGCAAAAATGCTGAATACCAAAGCCAAATTGTTGCATTAGTGGAATTCTACAGCTTTGACAAACTGAGAATCGTATTATCAGTTTCTTCCAGGGCAAAAAAATTATAATTATGACAGCAGGAGCTCTAACAGATGAGAGGGCACGTACGTGACTACGTGTAGTCATGCTATAGTCCACCGTGTGAGTCAGCATCTATTTTCCAACAGGCACAATTTCCAGATTCAACTGGGGTATTAAGTTACGGGCAAAATTCAGCCTTTTGGAATCTTAGCACACCTCTAAGATAATCAAAAGAAATTGTACACAATCAAAAACAGACTTGGGACTAAAGTAAGTAATTATTCCAGGGTGTTACAGGAAAAAACCCCACGGCCTGAAAAACATGTTCATCATGATTATTATAAGTGATTAAGATATTTTTCTCTCTTCCTTATGAAAAAAAAAAGTATAACTATGTCAATAACAATGTTATTTTCTTAGTGTTGTTACTTTTGGTATTTGATATAAGCGAAAAACAATATTTAATAACTCTTGCTATTAAAAATAGACTCAAGTCCCCATCTTTACATCCAGCTTCATCAATCAGAGAGAAAGTCAGTCAAGCCAGAATCATCCTAGAAGGAAGAGCCAGCTTGTTTTGCTGTCAGTATTACTCCTCCTGCTCAATGCAACTTACCAAAGGTCCTTTGAGGATTCATGTTCAGCACACTTCTAAGCAAGCAGAGCATATATTGTTGGCTTTGTTATTAATTCAACAGCTACCAATTACGGAACACTTAATGGGTACCAGGCTTTGTCTCAGGCAAGCTGCATAAATTGTCATAAATCCTTACAACTATTAACGGTAGGAATTGTTTTTTTTTAATTTTACAGATAGGGAAAGAGACACAGAGGGTTGATTAACTCTGCAAAGACCATCCAGGAGGAAGCAGCAGCAACTGGATCAGAGCATGAGTCTGTGGGATTCTGTCCATATATCCATGTATACAGCACGATGCTTTAAAGTGTTAAAACACAGCATAAATTAATATTTTGCTTCTCTCAGAACTCTCTTTAGAAAACAGAAAAGTTCTAAATTTTATAAAACACTGGTTTTTGTTTCATTTTGTTTTATTTTTTAAGTGCGGCGTGAATCAGTCATCCAGGCTATTTTTCCTGTGATATTTGAAATATTTTAAACACTCGACACTACAATAAAAACATAAGTAATACATAACATAAATTGACATAATTTATGTCATAAAAATAAAATCATTTTGCTTGGATGCCTCCTAATGTCTATGAAAAATCTTAGGAGTTGGAGGCTTACAGCATTCTTTCATGTTACTGTTTTGTTTTCATTATTCTCATCTTCTAAAAACCACTTGAAGGTGATCAGAATGTTAAAGTTCAAATAAAATAAAATAGCTAATTTTTTACAATTGTAAAATGACTCGAAATCGATGCGTTAAGTATCTAGAATAAGATGATTATGGAAGTTAAGCACTAAATTTAGTTTTGAGTTTCTATCAGTTATAGAAAATAGGTAAACAAGTGAGAATATAATTCTCATCATTCATTCTATTAAAAAGCAAACAAGTTCCTCAGAAGAGTCAAATATTTTTCTGACAGTAACTCTTGAAAGAGATTTTTTCAAATTACTACCATTTAGTGAGTGTCCACCCTGTGCTAGGCCCTGGCCTTGGCAGAACACATCTATTTCCTTTTAAGAAGAACAAACATTATTTCAATCTTTCTAATAGGCTTATGGAATAAAATAAAATATCTTTGACTACAGTTTTTTAATTGAGTCATTCTTCAAATGAGTATTTTTTAATTTGCCTTCTATTTTTAAAAAAAAAGACGATATAGCATTAACTATTTATTAATGCAAGAACAGCATTTCTGGAAATTGAGACAAATAAATGATAACAGCCTGGCAAGGTCTGATTTCTGAGCTGGCCTAGCGCAGGAATAGAATGAAAAAAACGAGAGAAAGGAAGAAAGCTAATCCTTTCACCAGCTCTGTGAAATATCAAACACCTTAGGTAAACCTTTGACATTTGCAAGACTACAGTCAGTTTATAGATGAATTCCTTAATATGTTCCTGTTTCATGGTGCTCTTTGTTGCCAAAAAAAATCCCTGATATGCAAAAACTAGTGTTAGAATTCGGCAGTATTGCTAAAAATTCTCATGAGTAGAAGCTGTCATCCTGCTTTTGTTTTAAATAAGCTGATGCCTATTTTGTAACTTTAAATAGGTAACATTCACTTTAGAACTTGAAAATACATACCGTTTTTAAGATGGGAAATATAATTACTTAAGATGCAGTTTATATCGTTGCTGTAGGTAAACTTTGAAATTTGCCTTTGTATTTTATACTCCCCTTCGGTTTTATTTTCAGCATTTAAGATAAGCAAAACCTACTTTCTGTGATTCTTTATTTCTTTGTGCTTTTTTAAATGAAATGAAGCAATTACTAATAAGGCATTTTCACTTTTATATTTTTTGCATTATAACATTTTTATGTTTAGACATAATCGGTCATCCATTACAATACTTGAAGGAACTCAAAACTCAAGAGTTTTTGAAGACCACAAATGGATTATATAGAAATAAATGGAAAATATACCATCCTAGAATATTAAATATATACATTTACGAAGCAGTTAACTTATGCTATATTTATATATATTATGAAAGTGATTCAGAGTGTCTAGTTTCTGGTGAGAACCAAGACAACATCTCTGCTCTTGGGCCTCTGGACTCCTCCTTTTCTGGGTTCTGTAAATGTTTTCCTGCTGTGTGACTCAGTTCTGAACTTGCGTGTTTTGATCTTGTATTAGGATGCTTATTACAACAGACAGAAAACACTTAGCTTTTCACGAATTTGCTCAAAGCTCATCTGGAGTCATTATTTGTAACTGATGTGGGGGACAGTTTACATTCTCCAGAAATCACACTCAAATACCTCCCACTGCTTATTCAGAACCAAGGCGGGCCATTTTCTCTTTAAATGGAAAACAATGACTCCTCCCCATACGTGTTGTACTTTGGGGACCAAGGAAGCAGCCCCTCCCAGATCTCTTGCAGGTGGAGTCTGAGCTGACACTGGCTTCTCTCTTTTCAGGACCATGGAGCCCTCACATGTCTAGGTAACCCAGCTAACTCCACTCCGCAGCTGGCCTTCCGCTCAGGGCCTCTCTACTGTAAGCTACTCCGTATCTGCCCGCTGGAGAAGCATGTTCCTCACGCTGTGCTGAGCTCCTCTCCTGGGAGTCCCGTAGCTGGATTCTACCGTATTACTTTCAATTTATCTGAAATACCAAATGGCTGGTTTGAGAGAACTGAACACTATCCCACAGCAGTGCCGTGTCCGTGAGCTCATTTCTTCATGTTCACAAGCTCATTCCCATTGGTCAGTGCTTCTCAAAGAGTGGTCCAAAGAGTGGTCCACATATCAGAATCTCCTGGTGAGTTCATTAAAAATGTAGACCTCCAGGCCCCACTTCTTAAAATCTTTCACTAGTAGGAGTAAATCTAGGTGTGTGTTTTGTTTTGTTTTTTTAATTTCCTAGGATGAATCCCAGTTTATCCGTTTACAGTGTGTCTTCAGGAAAGTTACCTAAACCCTCTCAGTCTCCCTCAGCCTTAGTCTTGTCAGCTGCAAAATGGGAAGACTAAAAACTATCATTCAGGCCTATTTGGTGTAACCTTAGTAGGCAGTTTGTGTTCAGTTCAATAAATGATAGATTTTTGTTTTTGTTTTTTTGCCGGATTGCTATTGGGTTTGAGGTTTCAGAGGGCTTCCTGGTGACTATGGGCAGTTCATACTCAGCAGCCTTTGCTGCCTGGGAACTGAAATGAAAAGAACAAGGCCAACTGTTGTTCTAACTCCCTCTATGCACAATAAATTGTTTTAATTAAATTTAACTTATTTTTTTTTAACTTATTTTTTTAAAAACCAAGAAGCACAGGGCTTCCCTGGTGGCACAGTGGTTAAGAATCCGCCTGCCAATGCAGGGAACACGGGTTTGAGCCCTGGTCCGGGAAGATCCCACATGCTGCGGAGCAACTAAGCCCGTGCACCACAACTACTGAGCCTGCACTGTAGAGCCCATGAGCCACAACTACTGAGCCTGTGAGCCACAACTACTGAAGCCCGCGTGCCTAGAGCCCGTGCTCCGCAACAAGAGAAGCCACTGCGATGAGAAGTCCACGCACCGAAAGGAAGAGCAGCCCCCGCTCGCCACAACTAGAGAAAGCCCGCGCGCAACAACGAAGACCCAACACAGCCATAAATAAATGAATAAATAAATCTAAAAAAAAAACAAAACCAAGAAGCACAGCGGGTTGCTGATTTAAACTCCAAAATGAGCTAAATAAGAGTCATCAGTAAACAGCAAGTACTGGCCTACACAAAGGGGGCTGGTTAAGATATTAGCTTTTAACTTTATGCGTCAACTTAACCGGGCCACAGGGTGCCCAGATATTTGGTCAAACATTATTCTGGCTGTCTTGGGATGAGATTAACATTCAAATCAATGCACTTTGAGTAGAGTGCCCTCCACAATGTGAGAAGGTCTCCTCCAACCATCAGAATAGGACAAAAAGACCAGCGTCCTGTGAGCAAGAGAGAATTCTCCAGCACGCTGCCTTCAGACTTCATCAGCAACAACGGCTCTTCCTCCAGCATTCTACAGCAGAATGCGTCCGGATTCAAACTGGAACATCTGCTCTCCTGGGTCTCCAGACTGCCAGTCTTCCCACTGGCATTGTAGCACTGGCAGCCTGCTGGCCCACCCTGCAGGTTTTAGACGTGCCAGCTTCCATTAATATGTAAGCCAATTCCATGGAATAAATCATATATATATATCATATATATAGTCATAATCATATACACACACACATATCCGATTGGTTCTGTTTCTCTGGAAAATACTGACAAATACAGAGGCCTTAGATAACAGGCCAGGTCACAGAGCCTTTCTTCTGTAGGTGACGGGAAGATTTTTTTTTTTTAAGATTCTGGATGATTTTAATTTATTTATTTTTATTTTTTGTGGCTGTGTTGGGTTTTCGTTTCCGCGCAAGGGCTTTCTCCAGTCGTGGCAAGCGGGGGCCACTCTTCATCGCGGTGCGCGGGCCTCTCACTATCACGGCCTCTCCTGTTGTGGAGCACAGGCTCCAGACGCGCAGGCTCAGTAATTGTGGCTCACGGGCCCCATCGCTCCGCGGCATGTGGGATCTTCCCAGACCAGGGCTCGAACCCGCGTCCCCTGCATTGGCAGGCAGATTCTCAACCACTGCACCATCAGGGAAGCCCTGGGAAGATTTTAAAGACTTCGGAGTCCAGGAGTGGCATGACCAGGGCCGAGCTAGACTGTAGGAGTCTGAGAGTGGAAAACGGGATCCTTTAGAAAGGAGGAACCAGAAGCAGGATGATCAGTTAGGAAGTTACTATGAGAGTTTAGTGTGCTGGCATTAAGGAAAGAGGGAGAGAGATGGAAATTTTTAGAAACAACAGAACTTGGTGACTAATTAGAGGTGATACCTGAGCAAGAGTGAGGGCACAGGTGTGAGGACAGGGATCCTGAAAAATGGTGATGTCCTTAACCTGAACAGAAGTGCCAAAAAAAAGAGCTGGTTTGTTGGGAAGCGTTTATGAGTTCAGGTTGGAAATATCAAATTTGATTTGCCAGTGAGACATCTAGGACATCTGGAAAATTGAGAGTCTTATTAAAAGAGAAACAGTAGTAAAAATTTATTAATGAATTGCTGCATGCTAGGCACAAGGCACAACACTTTACAAGCCTAATCCATTATAATCTTCCCAAGCAACATGAGACAAAAAATCTCAGCTATACAAGTATCTCCTTTGTACAATGGAAACAGAAGAAGCTTCAGGAGGTTAAGCTGCTTAGGAGACAGTGAGTCAGAGGAGCAGTAAGGCCAGTGAAGCTGGAGAGCTGTGAGCAAGAGGTGACAGGGGTAGAAAACGAGACTAAAGACATGCCAGGAGCCAGGTCAGGGAGGGCCTCTGCAAGCTATTTGCCTTGATTCTAAAGGAGATGAGAAGTCGTTGGAGGAGCAAAGGACTTAGGTTCTTTTGTTTTTGTTTTTGTTTTTGTTTTTGGGCTGCTCCGTTTATTTATTTATTTATGGCTGTGTTGGGTCTTCGTTTCTGTGCGAGGGCTTTCTCTAGTTGTGGCAAGCGGGGGTCACTCTTCATCGTGGTGCGCGGGCCTCTCACTATCACGGCCTCTCTTGTTGTGGAGCACAGGCTCCAGACGCGCAGGCTCAGTAATTGTGGCTCATGGGCCCAGCCGCTCTGCGGCATGTGGGATCCTCCCAGGCCAGGGCTCGAACCCGTGTCCCCTGCACTAGCAGGCAGACTCCCAACCACTGCGCCACCAGGGAAGGCCCCAGGACTTAAGTTCTTAATGTAATTTAATGTTTCAGAAGAATCACTCTGGCTGCTGTGTGGGAATAGACTGTAGAGGGCAAGAGAAGCAAAACGCTAAGGTAGAAGGCTCTCGGGGGAACCCAGGCCGGAGAAGATGATGCTCTGGACCAGAGAGTAGGGGAGATAGGGTTGGGGTGGGGATAAATTTTGAAATTAGAGCCCCCAGGCTTTATTTAGGAACTCAGTGTGGGGTAATAGAGGAAGAAAGAAATCAGGGATGGTTCCAGGATCTCTTGACTCAGCAAGCGGGTGCCTGGCAGTACCATTTACCAATGGGGCGGGGTGGGGGGGCAATAGGGAGGGGAAACCATGAGTTCTGTTTTAGACATGTAGAAGTTATCAGTATCATTTAGCAAAAATAACAATATCCTACATTGTTATAGGGGCTGAGCATAGGCTGACAGAGTAGAATCTGAAATACTGAAAGGTGCTCTAGACAAATACTCTCTCTCTATTGTTACCCCTGAATGATCATCACCTTGGGGGCTGAATCACTTTTATGTGTGTATCATAAACCTAACCTGACCCTCACTATCCCACAAACTGTAAACCAAACAGAACTGCCTAATATGTTATATTCAAGCCCTAAACAAAATCTTGGAGGCATGCAAATGATGGATGAGAGGCTAACCTTTCCCTCCTGGATAGGGAGAAGCCAATGGAGGCTCTAGAATAACAGCATGGACCAATATTTAATGGGGACTTACTGGGCTAAATCTTTACCTGAATGTTTCATTTAACCATATGGTAGTATTCTGGTCCTCACTCTGTGGCGAATTCAACTAAGCAACATACTGCAAAGATTTATTTGGTTGCAGTATGCTAAACAGAGTAAGGAAAGAAAGCTGAAACCAGGTAACCAGTTATAAGTCTAGCTACAATAGCTCACATTTATTAATGAGGGATGGCAGTGATAGTGAAGAAAATGGAAACAGCATGGGAGAGATGCTGATTAGAATGTAAGCCCCAGGAGGGCAGGAACCTCACCTGTCTTGATCACATCTGTCTTGTTGCACTCTGAGTGGGCACAATGACTGGAATACAGTACACACCCAATAAATATGTGAGAAAGGATGAAAGGAAGAGAGAGAAGGAAAAAGGGAGGGAAGGAAAGAAGGAGAAAGGTAAGGGGATAAAACTGTTTTTTTAATGTGTGTATTTAGGAAGAAATTACACACTGGGAATTTTATTGCCCGATTTCTCAAATTTTCTGAACATCTGTCTCATTCTCCTTACGTAAGCTCCAGTTTCTCCATTTAAACTTGCCACCTAGTATCATGTTTATTTTTTCAGTATTACAATCAAATAGGTGTTGGAAATTTAATATAATTACCATTAGGCGTTCCTCAATTTCTTCCTTATTCCTCAGAAATGCCCTAAATGTTTGAAGGTATGTAGGGCCTAATGCAGAGGTAAAACACCCAAACCAATTTTCCATCACAATTGTAAAATTTTTTATTGTTGCTCATATAATAGCTTTACTACAGCTCTCCATATTTTTTCAAAAAGGTTTATAATTACATATGTGTTTGATAATAAATAGGAATTATGCACGAACAGAATCCTCTGCCTAGAGACCTAATATTTTTTATTCAACATGTTTACCATACAAATAATTTATTTTTTAAGGACATAGGTAACTACTTTTGCCCTAAGGACAAGTATCTGGATATGCAAATACATAACTTAAAATTAAAGGATGTACTAATAGAAAGAAAAAATTCTCTGGGAATTCAAATATCTCAGTCAAAACTGTTCACAGGGCTTCCCTGGTGGCGCAGTGGTTAGGAATCCACCTGCCAATGCAGGGGACACGGGTTCGTGCCCCGCTCCGGGAAGATCCCACATGCCGCGGAGCGGCTAGGCTCGTGAGCCACAACTACTGAGCCTGCGCGTCTGGAGCCTGTGCTCCGCAACAAGAGAGGCCACGATAGTGAGAGGCCCGCGCACCGCGATGAAGAGTGGCCCCCGCTCGCCGCAACTGGAGAAAGCCCTTGCACAGAAACGAAGACCCAACACAGCCAAAAATAAATAAATAAATTAATTAATTAATTAATTTAAAAAAAAAAAAAAAACCTGTTCACAATATGCACTGAATTCAAGTGAGTTGTGTTAAAATAAATCTGACATATGTTGTTTTTCTACTCTGTCTTTCCAAGATCTCATTCTGTTGTTTCCATTTTTTTCTTTGTTTAAATTTTTCTCTTCTAACTGTCACTTATATGTGAGTTTAGGACTCACGATCCCAGTATCATCACTCTAGCGAATCCTTAGCACAAAGGAAAGTACTAATCTTCCTGGGGTATTGTCTTCACTGATGGCGCCAACAGTGAACAAACAGATTGTCATAGATAGTCTCATGTTAAATGAAATAAAACAATGTTTCCAAAAAATTGCCTTTGAGAACTTTGGGTATTCTACACTCTACAGAATATAAATTTCATTGTTAGCAAAAGTTAAGATCAGACATGATGCTGTGTTTCGGCAGCAACATGGAATACTGGTTAATGTACAGAATACTGGCCCTGGCATCAGGCTGCCCAGGTTCATGTTCAGGCTCAACTGCTTGTAATTCCTCTGTGCCTCAGTTTCCTCTCTATAAAGCAGGGGTACTGGTGGTAATGGTGGTGCCTAACTCATAAGACTGTTGTGAGGATTAAACAGGCTAATTTATGTAAAGCATGGGGACACCTGAACTTACAATCATTTCTTCCAGAAATACACACTGCTGGCAGGCAAGCCACTTTCAAGAAAGCAAAAAGGTAGGAATCTTTACTGATCTGGGATTTAACAGGCATGAAGATTCTCACCCGGAGAAGCTTTCTGTATTTTCTGACTAGGATGGGAATTGTTTGCTGCCATGATATATAAAGTTCCAGGAAAAAAAATTAAAATTTTTAAAAATGAAAGATCATCTGGGTTTATTTTGGCAAACTTTAGAAGGCTTGGCAAATAATTTAGCTTTTATTTACTTTAATGTCATTATTTTTTAATAATATGCCCCAGCTATTTTCTCGTCCTGCCCCAATAAAACTTTTTTAAAAGTTCTTCTTTGCTAAATGTCCTCTGATTGTTTCCTGTCCTCAACGGAACAAAAAGTTCACTGAGACCTGAAGTCATCTTAGGCTCCTCTCATCTCTCCTCTAGAGCCAAGCAACGTATTTCAGGCTCTCAAAAATCTATGTTGATTGACTGCTAATAAGGCCTTAAATTTGTATAGTCCTTCATAATTTACAAAGTACTCTAGCATACAGCATTTCATTTCATCCTCACACACACAAAAAATAAGGATCATTTTCCAGTTTAGGAAACCAGGGTTGAGAAAAATTAAATAATTTGCCGAAAGTCATAAAAGCTAGTAAGTATTAAAAGCCGAACTCTGAGTTTTGGCCCTCAGGGCAAGTCCAGTGCTCTTCACTCTACGCACTTCCCCACAGCTGGCTCCCCATCCTCAACCCCGACAAGTGGGAACTCCCATGTACGCCAAGCCCCTCGGTTTCACATATTTAGGGGTAAAATGGCTCACCCAAGACCAAGGTTTGGAATTCAGGGTCCTGACTCCCAGTCCAGTGCTCCTTCCAGAGATGAGAAAGTGCATTAGCTGGATATGGAAGGGAAAGGACAACCAATCGGGAAGTAAGGCAATGACCCTCTCCCCATTCACACCTAAAACTTGCCCAAAATGATTGCAAACCCCTAGAATTTAAAAATGTGTATATTCTGTAAAAGAAACTCTGACTAGGCTTTTGGAACCCTGAGTTTTTATAGAAACACCAACCTTATATATTAACTTACGCTTTTTCCTTCTCTCCTCCCTTAATACATGAAATTAATACAATTCCTGCTTTTGTCGGGGCTTACTCAAACATTTGCCTTTGGTGTGAAAGATCAATATTTTCCCCTCAAATCAATTAGCCATGAATCAATTCTAGTGTAACAGATATGAATCTCAGTCCGCAAGCTCAGGTGTTCAAGAAATATTGCTGTTTTACTGCCTTTTAATCAACTTCACCAAGCCTGCATTTCGTCCCAGTCACGAAGAGCACCCCTTCCATTCCCAGGCTGCACCAGATCGATGGGGTCACTTGGAATGCCGAGAAGGCAGGAGGAGCTTTGGCTGAACATCCTCCAAGCCCGGAGTGGTCCTACGAGGGCAGGAGACTTGGCCTCCTTGCCATACGTGGGCACTAGGGATCTTTACCTGCACTGGCAACCCTCACGCTTAATGTCTCTTCTCCCCTAGATGCCATTTTTCTGGGGTCTTCCCAACGCCTCAGCTCTTGCCCCTAAGCAATGCATGTATTCCCGCATGAGACCTCAAACCTCTTACTTGTGAGTTTGGGGAGAATCTTCTGCCTCGATTTCTCCAAGCCCTTAAAGGCCTTATCTATTTCCCTTTTCCTCATAGGACATTACCATTAGCTCTTTTTTAATTGAAATATAGTTGATTTACAATATTATATTAGTTTCAGGTGTACAACATAGTGATTCAATATTTTTATAGATTATATTCCATTTATCGCTATTACAAAATAATGGTTATATTTCCCTGTTCTGGCCATTAGCTAAGGAAGAAAGGAAGGAGGAAAGAAGGAAGGAAGGAAACGTTGCTTCTCCTTTCTATCCAACAAAAATCTCTGAGCCAGAAAACAAAAACAACAACAACAACAACAAAAAACTAGACCAGGCTATATTCCTCAAATAGAGAAGAGGGGAAATAACAGGAGAAAACAATCAGCTAATATTTCAGTAAATTATCCCGTCACACTTTTTTGCTCCTATGTCTTTGACATAAGTAAGGCATTGATGCTAAAGTATTTCACCTGAAACAAGATTTAACAAGACTGGTTCCTCAAAACTATGACAGTGAGCATTGTTGAATGCACTCGTTAAGAAGCATTAGGCAAATACAAACTTCCAACACGCCCTGCAGACAGGCGCAAAGCTGTCAGACAAACATAATCTCTTTTGGGAGGGACACAGGTCAGAGGTAATGTTGGCTGAGACCTTGCTTAACAAGAGTGCAAACCCCTGACACACCGACTGCCGCCTTCTCCCAGATCCTCTCCTGATCCCTTTCACACCTTCAAATATACCCATCTTTTCTAGGGCTGCCCAAAAGGGAAATAGAAATCAACTTTGGAGAATAACACGTATCTTTCACTTTTCCAAAAATATTTTCTTTAGCTAAAGGAAGAGTTGTTGAATAACCATAAAATAATACTCTGGTTGGGGGGCGTCGTGTTGGATGGGGAGAGTAGGGGACGGAGAGAAAGAGGAGGAATGACACCGTCAAAGTCTACTCTCTTTGACACCAGAAAAACACAACTACTCTAGCCTGATTTTTCTAAGTGAAAGGAAAAAATAAAGACTCTAAAGGATCAGCCAAAACACAGTATTACAGGATTGCAAACTAAAAAATCACTTAAAACAAACGTGAAAAAACTTCAAGTTTTTCAAAGTAGAAAGTTATTGGCGTTGTTTTTATAGTTTTTGAAGAGAGAATGTTTCCCTCCAACAACCCTGACTTCTCCATGTTTAACTTGTCATCATTAGGTGTTAAGATTTCTTGAGGATATCCCAGGTTTTTTTTTCAAATTAACGTTTGTTTTGTTTACCATCAGACACTTTGGTTTTGACCTGGGATTGAAAAATGGATTGGACTTTGGAATTATTTGCAATTCTTCTGCACAGATTTGCTTAGTCTCCCTCCATTTATTAATTAATCAATCATGTATTACGTCAGTATTGGTATTTTATTTATTTTATACTTTGAGTTTTAGTTCAATATTATTTTATTAGTCATTGCCCAAACTGTTCCAGCACTGTAAAACAAGTTTTTTTGTTTTTGTTTTATAAGTTTATTTATTTATTTACTTTTGGCTGCATTGGGTCTTTGTTGCTGTGCGCAGGCTTTCTCTAGTTGTGGCGAGCGGGGGCTACTCTTCATTGCAGTGTGTGGGCTTCTCATTGTGGTGGCTTCTCTTGTTGCAGAGCATGGGCTCTAGGCGCACGGGCTTCGGTAGTTGTGGCGCACGGGCTTAGTTGCTCCGCAGCATGTGGGATCTTCCCGGACCAGGGCTCGAACCCATGTCCCTTGCATTGGCAGGCAGATTCTTAACCACTGCGCCACCAGAGAAGTCCTAAAACAGGTTTTTGTAAAAACCAAATAATAATTTTTAAAACAGCAGTATAAAAGGCAACCCTATAAAATAGAGACTATTATATCCCCACTTTACAAAAGAGAAACTGAGGCTCAGAGATCTTAAGTAATTTTTCAAAAAGAATGATTTGAACCCTTAACTACAGGGGTCCAAGGCAAGTATAAATTTTACACTGTTGCCACTAGTGTCCAACAGAAAAAACTGGAGAAAAGCCAAACTCGATGGTTGCATTGCACTGAAATGAAAAATCTGATATTCTACTAAAGCAGACTATTACAAGGCAGAAATGTAATATGTAATACATGTAAAATGTAATATGAGCCAAAACATAGTCATTTAATATTATTCTATCTGGACATATATCAGATCTTACCCATTATCGAAGAGCAAGGAGATGCAGAAAAACACCAAATAAATGTCTACAAAGAGCGGGCTTCCCTGGTGGCACAGTGGTTAAGAATCCGCCTGCCAATGCAGGGGACACGGGTTCGAGACCTGATCCAGGAAGATCCCACATGCTGCAGAGCAACTAAGCCCGTGCACCACAACTACTGAGTCTGAACTCTAGAGCCCATGAGCCACAACTACTGAGCCCACGTGCCACAACTACTGAAGTCCATGTGCCTAGAGCCCATGCTCCACAACAAGAGAAGCCACCACAATGAGAAGCCCACGCACCGCAACAAAGAGTATCCCCCGCTCGCCGCAACCAGAGAAAAGCCCGCGTGCAGCAACAAAGACCCAACTCAGCCAAAAAATATATATAATAAAATAAATAAATTTATAGAAAAAAAAAAAGAATCCGCCTGCCATTGCAGGGGACACGGGTTCAACCCCTGAAAAATATATCTACAAAGAGCAAAAATAACTTGGAGGACTAAAGTGAAGCAAGACTAATACTGCTAATCCAGGCATCACCACCTGGCTCCACGTCTCCAAATTTTAATAGGTCAACAGTGACCGATTTGAATTTTCTCTCCTATTCCTCAACTTCTACCTGTCCCATTTTTAAAAGCTCCCCTTAAAACCCCTGGATTGCAGAGATGAACTGAACCAACAGGGCAGAGCTGTAAATAGCGATTTTGGAAACTTTACAATTCCAAGTCAAATCTAAATCCCCCTGCTCTGAGTAGGAATTGTCCACAGTCCCCTGGCAGAGAAGCTTGTAGCGAAGAGGGGATGGGAGAGGAAGGGTGTGTTCAACCTTCATTTTCTCAGCCCCTCAGGGCACACAGGACCAGCCAAGCAGCTCTGCAAGAGGGATGCTTGGCAGAGGGGAATTCTAACTCTACTCTCGCACCTGGGATTCCTGCTTTCCTGTGCACTTTTCCAAAGCCCATAGGCAATCTAAATCCTCCTGGTTAGAATCTTACCTCAGAAGACTGGAGTAGCAGAGCCCACCCCTTCACCCTTTCCCTCCTACATCTGCCCCTACATCTGCCTCACTACGATGTGTTCTCACTCTGATCTTACCTGGTTCAGTCACCTTGTCTCCCACCCATCGTGCACCTATGTGTCACTTCACTTTGGATCCAGAGGATTTGGAATCTCAACTTTATTTCAAATTCTACCCAATTCTCAATGCTGCTCACTAATTGTTCTCTCTACCAGCCAAGTATAAGTGCTTTTAGAACCATCTTTTATATATATATATATATATATATATATGGTTGTGCAGGGTCTTGGTTGCAGCTTGGGCGCCTTAGTTGGGGCATGCAAACTCTCAGTTGTGGCAGGCACACGGGATCCAGTTCCCCAACCAGGGATCGAACCCTGGCCCCCTGCATTGGGAACATGGAGTCCCATCCCCTGCACCACCAGGGAAGTCCCAGAACCATTTTAAAATAAGTCACTAACTCAGAATTGAATCCTTCAGGAAATATCCCTATGAAAAGACAGAGAACAGATTTCCAACAGCAGCTGTGCACTAAAATCACCTATTAAATCCTGAGGCCCAGGCCATGATCAGGACCAATTAACTTAGAAGCCCTGGGAGAGACACTCAGGCACTGACATTTCTAAACATTCCGTCAGTGGTCCCAGTCGATGGCCACGTTTGAGAACCACTGTGTGGAGACTCAGAACCTGCTGGTAGAAGCTAAGCGAGGTAGACGTTCATTTCTACTTTGTTTCTGGAAAGAAAAACCCCACCAATGATGTGAAGCAAAAAGCCACTTTGGCTGCATTTGTAACACTCTTCTATAACATCTGGGGGTTTCCACTCATGTCCCTTATGGGTAACTCTAGATTAAAAACCCCAGAATTTGGCAAAGGTATGGCTGCAGGTTGTCATGTCTAAGGATAGTGCTGGAGGAGAGATCCAAGGGTGAGAACTACTTCTGTGGAAGAAGGAGTACCCAGAGTCCTTTAAAAGAATGAAGATGTACATTAGGACCTCCCTCTCTCTCTTTCTTTCTCTATCTCTCTCTCTCTGAAAGAAGTCACACCTGAGAGCAAAGATTGTACCTAGACAATGTCTATTAGAAGACTGCATCCCTCCCAAATCCAAAGATTTTAATAGTTTGGTCTTTTCACAGTTTTCTTTTGTAATCATTCCCTCTGTGGCAGAGATTGCTAACTATTCCTCAATATTCATTCTCCTCTTTTCATAGTAATAGAACCTCTGAGTTTCAGCTGGCTACTTGGCCACCCAGGATACAGACAGCATTCCCCAGCCTCCCTTGCAGCTAGGCAGGACCATGTGACTAAGTTTTGGCCAACAGGATGGTTGTGAGAGTGACGTGTGCAACTTCCAGGCCATTCCTTAAAAAGACTATTAGGATACAGACGTGATGATGCACCACATTAGACCTTACGTGCAGCTGCCTTACGATGGCACAGCAACAAGGCAGACGTCTGGGCCCCTGTCCCTGTCATGAAGGAGAGCCACCCTAACAGCTCAGACTTTCATACAGTAGAGAAACTCCCACCACAGTTAAGCCATTACTAATGGTGGGTCTCTGTTTCTATGATTAAACCTACATCCAAACTAAGATAACCTCCGGTTTATTCCTTCAGTAATGTTTCGTGTTGGTGATATAGTAAAGAATTAAGAAACAGAGCAGTAAAAGATACTGTGTCCTTCTCCACACCACCATTCAGCTGAAGCCAGCACAATGGCAGCAGCGTCGTATCATGAGGACAACGGTTGTAGTGTCCAAACAGTGACCACCCATGAAATAAGCAGAACCTCAGGGCCAAGCTGAAAGAAGTGAGCAGGAACGTGTGCTACGGAGAAATAACTCAGGGGAAACGTGAGATAAAACCACCTATCCCTAAATATACTAAAGGAAGAGAAGTCTTCGAGAGAGACTGACACTCGGGTTACATTTCGTTTTGAACAAATGGGGATGGGAGCAGATGGGTTAGTGCACAAACTTTTGTGAGGGAGAGACTTGAGATCTGTTGCTGACAAGCTGTATGACTTTGGGCAAGTGACTTGACCTCCCTTACCTGAGTGTCCTCTCTGGATTTAGTAATAGCTATCTCATAGGGCGATAAGATGGATTAAGTTAAACGATGCACCTTAATACTTGACACAATGCCTGGCATGTAGTAAGTGCTCAATAAATAACCTTAAAAAAAAAAACTCCAGCCAGGAAAAAATCATTACATTACCTCAAAAACAGACATTATTAATTCCTGCTTTGGGTCACAACACACCTCCACTTCTAAAGGAAACTCTTCTTCCCCTCCCTGCAGTTCAAGTCCAAACAGAATCTGACCTTCCTCGTCAGGCCTTAGCTGATCATCGTCTCCCTGCTCTGAAGTATATGTAGATGTATCATCTTGTCTGTATCACTCACTGCCACTTAATCCCACACTGGTTTTCATTATAACTTAAGACTTTCATGTTCAGCAGGTCTGTCTTCCATTAGAGTCTAAATATCAGAGTCCTTTTCCTTTAGTTCACACATCCTATTTAGCCCAACATGGTGTGCTCCTAAAATACTCATTAAAGGGATAAATGATACCCTTCAAACAAATGTGCATGTGCAGCTTACAGAGAGCCAAGTAGAATAAATGTCATTCTATTCATATACTGAGTAACCAAATGGCAGAATACCTTAAACTTTAAAAATCAAATTAATGGAATTTTGACATTTGCAATCATCCATGAAGCCAATACCATGTACTTTAAATTTTTCCTTGACAGGAATAGATGTTTTCCTTGACTTACCTCCCTAACAGCAGGTAAGTTCTAGCTGAAAACTCAGCTCCCCGCACAGCTGTTTCCCCTGCCATTTCAAAGCCCATCATGATCCTATACTTTACTGGGCTCTAATGAAATAATATTCATTAATTTATTTCTCAAACAGTTGTATGCCAAATAATAACTTGGGATATCAAGAATAAATAATTCTAGGAATTTCCAATCTAGTATAGTTTGCTACTCCCTTCTTGGTGAACTTTAATATTTGTGCCTTATATCCCAAGAGCAAACCCAGGAGAGAACAAGAGACACCTGCATCTATTGTTGGTCTAACTTCATGAGACGGTATAAAGTGTTACTCAGCACAGGAATTGACTGGAATTAATGTTTTGAGTGCCTAAGTCAATCTGTGTAAATCACTTTAAAAAATCCCTGGCAACATAGTAAGTACTTGACAAGTGTTAGCTACTATTAGTAGTAGTATTCATATTATTAGTGTTATTTACATTTAAAATCACAATATTCAATGCAATCTCAAAAATAATTCAACCCCAGCTATAAGTACTGACAATATTTGAAACCTAGCAAAGTGTCGAGGTAAAAAGCAGGAGTGCAATGAGCCTGATGCAGTTGTCCATAACTGGGAACTTATCAATTCGACGTGCAGGACCCAAAATTAATTAGGAACACAAAACTTAAAGTGTAATGAATTTATTATGTAAATGTATTCCTTATATGTGTTTTCACCTTTATCACAAAACAGCAAAAAGGAAACAAGAATGTTCCAGTAGGATATATATAATGACTGATACATGGAGCTCTATACGTTTATGAAATATCAGAAATATAAAAAGAAATAAATGTATTCAGATTATTTAGCTCACAACCTTGGAGATTTTAAAAGGATAGACAAATGGTTAAGATGGTAAATTGTATGCTATGCGTATTTTATGAGAAAAAAATCTTAAGTGTATGTAAAACAATGCAATATTCTCAACAAAAGGCAGCAACCACGCTGATACCTATAAATTTTTGTAACTTCTATATAAACAAAGTTTATGCAAAAGTGTTAGGAGTCGGCTTCCCTGTTGGCGCAGTGGTTGAGAATCCGCCTGCCAATGCAGGGGACACGGGTTCGAGCCCTGGTCTGGGAAGATCCCACATGCCGCGGAGCAACTGGGCCCGTGAGCCACAATTACTGAGCCTGCGCGTCTGGAGCCTGTGCTCCGCAATGGGAGAGGCCGTGATAGTGAGAGGCCCGCACACCGCGATGAAGAGTGGCCCCCGCTCGCCGCAACTGGAGAAAGCCCTCGCACAGAAACGATGACCCAACACAGCCAAAAAATTAATTAATTAATTAAAAAAAAAAAAAAGTGTTAGGAGTCCACCACAAGAGGAACTGATTTTTAAGCAAAATAGGATTAGGAAAATTGACCTGCTGACAAGCCTAAAAGGAGAGAAATTTACAGGTACACAATCAAGATTTCCTCGGCTTTAAAAGGAAGACCTACCCTAGATGTATAGCTAACTAGAATCTTCCGTTCAAGAAAAAGGGTACTGAGTTGAATTTGAAGAGGTATGAAATATGATGTCATAATATGAAAATACCAGCTATTCAAAAGCAATGTCTGTTCACTAGTGAGACGAGTGGTGTGCACCTTAAGCACCACAGGAGTGTGACGTGAGGGAGATGGCGCTGGAGGTGAGGGAGGCTTTTTGAAGAGGCAGGCTATGAGCTGCGTCTTCTGGGACCACAGGCAGGCAGGAATAAGAGATGACACTGTACTTCAGGGAAAGGAGATGGAAGATGCAAGATTCTGAGGTGCAGTGAGCTCACAGAGAATGAACACATTAAAGTCTCACGATGGAGTGGCTGAATTTATCCATCCCCTTTCCCCTCCAATTTCCCTTTCCATTTCTGGTGGTTTTAGCCACGTCCACGCGGTCCTGGGAGAGCTACCAGTGTCTCGAGATTTCCACCCTGGCTCAACCCCCCAACGGGCCCAGAGAACAAAAGAGGCTGAGAGACAAAAGCAAGAGCATAAAGTGACTCTTTACACATGGGATGCCTGCCAAGTCTTACAAACCCAAGTGGCGCTCATTGCTTCAGTCAGTACTTTATTTATATTACTTTTAAAAGAATTAAAAATTGCATTAGCGAAGTAACCTCAGTGGAGTGATACACCTTAACAGCAAAGCGAGTCGCTGAGGAAGACAAGAGGCGCTTTTCTGTGTTTCGATTGTTTGTGACTAAGCTATGGCTCCAGGGTTACTGTCTCATGCCTGGTGATGGCTCCCAGCTCCTCCAGGCAGCCAGCTCCAGGAGTCCTCTCTGCTTCCCCTTCCATCACAGCCCTGTTGGACTCCAGTTACAAATCTCTTTACATTTCGGTCCCCCCAACTAGGCTAGGAGCTTAGGGCAGGGACCCTGTGAAGGCCCGGGTTCTGGAGCCAGAACGCCTAAGTTTGAATCCTGTCACTGCTATTCTCTACCAGTGTAACTTCAGGTTAAATCACCTAACCTCTCTGGACCTCCCTTTCTGATTTATCAAGGGAGGTTGTGAGTCTATGAGGTAACTCATAAAAAGCACCTTAAACAGTCAGTGTCTGCCCCCAGTGAGCATTCAAAATGTCAGCTGTTTGATTCATCCAGAGCCTAGCACAGCATCTGGCATATAGTGTGCGCTCAGGAAATACTTGTGGAAGGAAGGAGGGAGGGAGAAAAAAATTTGTTTACTGGGTGGAAAAACACTTGTATTCTTCTTTGCATGTCTCCCAGAACCTAGCAGTGATTCACAGATCTGTATTCAAAGAAAGGCTGCAGGCAAAGATTCTACCTAAAATGAGGAAACAAAGCCATTGGGTGGCATTCCAGATCCCCATGAGATTTTTTTTTTTTTTTTTTGATCAGAGATCTTACCTTCAAGACGTTCTATTCAGGCATTTCTTTTTTTTTTTTGGCTGCGTTGGGTCTTTGTTGCTGCGCGCGGGCTTTTTCTAGTTGCGGCGAGCAGGGGCTACCCTTCGTTGCAGCGCACGGGCTTCTCATTGCGGTGGCTTCCCTTGTTGAGGAGCATGGGCTCTAGGTGCGCGGGCTACAGTAGTTGTGGCACCTGGGCTCAGCAGTTGTGGCTCACGGGCTCTAGAGCGCAGCCTCAGTAGTTGTGGCGCACAGACTTAGTTGCTCCGTGGCATGTGGGATCTTCCCGGGCCAGGGCTCGAACCCGTGTCCTCTGCATTGGCAGGTGGATTCTTAACCACTGCGCCACCAGGGAAGTCCCTATTCAAGCACTTCTTTAGTTATCTACTAATCCACCAACACATGAGATACCCATAAGATCTCTCTGAACTTCACCTCCTACAGAGGAGGGGTGAATATAAATGGGAATGTGAAGAGATCCACTCGCATTCCTGAAATACGGACTTTCTACAATATGCACAATGCTGCCACCACACCCCTCCTGAAGCTTTGGAATCATCCTTTCCTAACAATTCATAGAAACATTAGTATTTTGGAGCTAATCATGGGCTTGTGAAACACACTCAAGAATGAGCAATTGGCAGGTTACACCTGTCCAGGATTTTATGGGTGGAGTATAGGTGGTGTGGACAACTTCACTTGGATTAACATCAGTGTTATCTAAAAACAACTTACTCCCCACAAGATTGCACTGGTTTTCCATCAGACATATGGACTGTATCTCACCTAAACACTCTAATACATTGAAGAGAACTTCCATAAATGTAAGATGAGACTTCAATTTTAAAGACTAAAATATTGAAAAAATTGCCAAAGGTCAAAAAAAAGTCAGGATTCTAGCTCTAGTTCCATTCCCTTCTGAACCATTAGGCCAGGGACAAGTCATTCAACATCCCTGAAATGGTGCAGTAACCCCTGCCTTGCCTACACTGGGGTATTTTTGTAACCATTTATTCATTCAACAAGCATTTATTGGGTACCTACTATGGACCAGGCTGAAAGTAAAGCACGAGGGTAAAAGATACACTTGATGAAATCTCCCAAAGAAATATGTTTATATAAACTGCAGAATGCTATAGAATGGATAGTTTTATTACATGATTATAAACATAGTTGTATTTATTATTTAAGGATAATAAAAATAAAATCTTTCAGGTGTCCATGGATTTTTTCCTAGCCTATTCCACAGGAAAGTATTCACTTTCATCTCTATTTCCTCTGTATTTTAGTTCACCTCCCCAAAAAGGCCTCCCCTGACCATCCTAAGATATCCCTTCCCTCATTGTTATTTTTTTTAAACCAAAACACTAGGGTTTTTTTCTTCACAGTAAATATTTTTAATTACATATTATTTGTTTACTTGTTTATTATTTATTTCTGCCACTAAACATGCATTCCATGAGGTCAGGGATTTTGTTCTTGTTGTCATATACTCAGCAGTACCTAGTAAAGTACCTGGAGCATATTAGGTGCTCAATAAATATTTGTTTCATAAAAGAATGAATGGAAAACCAGTCATGTCATAAAGAACCAGCCCAAGTGAAGAGAAACTAATGAGATGGCTTAGAAGTAATGAGACAAAAAATGAATTAGTGAAGATTTTTAGACTCAAATTCTTGGTTAGTGTTAGTCTGTATTTGTTGTTTATTCAGAGGTATAAGAAAGCAAATGTTTCACCATATATCCATTATTTTGTTCAATTCTTATAAAAACAACTTTTCCAAGTACATATTATCCTCATTTTACAGATACGTAAACTGAGGCTCAGGGAAGACACTGGCTCAGATGGTGAGTGACACAGGTTGTTGCGCTGTGTTGTGTTGTGTTTTGCCTTAACCACTTCCTCCCTGTAGACTGATTATGAAGATTCCAGGAATAGTGGAGGAGAGAAAGCGGGAGGAGAGAGATCAAGGCACCAGAGTTCTTGCAGAGTAAGGAGATAAGAGCTGACAAGACACAGTAAAAATTCACCTCCCCAAAGATCCAAAAGCACTGAGGCAGGGTCCTCATCCTTCCCTATGTGATGAAACCCAGGCTTGCTCAGGGCAAGTGATTTGTCCAAAGTACTTGCACTCTGGGTTTCTCTATAGGTCAGCAGTGATTCCCGAGTCCAGACAATACCCTCTCTCTCTAGCGCTCTTTCTCTGCTTTTCGTCTGGTCTTTTCGTTCTCGGTAAGAAAGCTGTTTAAAAGGCACAAAGACCAAGCAAGAAGAGACAGTGTCGCTGCATTGACAGAAACAGGATTTGGCCTTCAATACAGCCTGAGCTGGGTGCTTTACAATCAGGTTTTCGTGTGTGTATTAAACCCCCGCTTTGGAGAACTGACTTCTGGCCCAGAAGACTGCAGGAAATCAACTTGTTGCAATTTTTTTGCGGAAAGCCACAGCCCTCCGCTTTGGTAAAACAGAAACTTCAGACTGAGGCAGTTTGCAAAAACTTCTCTAATGGTGTGCGAGCGCCATCTGACGCCCAGAGGCAGGGGTGGCTTCAGTCTCTAGTTTCAGGCTTGACATCCTAACCACAAAATGTGGTTATCAAAATAAGGAGCCACGCACTCAGATTCCACGGATTTTCTCGTCAATAATGCATAGCCAGTAATAGCCATTATAACCACTAAAAACCTCAGCTGTGAATTTGGTATTCATATTTTTCTTTATATGAATTTCATTCTATATTTGTGACCTGAGTCTTATCAAGGCATAGCTCATATACTTATATGTATATTATGTCACCTCCAATTTCACTGATTCAACTAATATTTGTTAAGCACCTACTGTGTGTGACACCCCATTCTTGGTACTTCAGAGGAAACAAAAATGAATAAGGAGGGCTTCCCTGGTGGCGCAGTGGTTGAGAATCCGCCTGCCAGTGCAGAGGACGCGGGTTCAAGCCCCGGTCTGGGAAGATCCCACATGCCGCGGAGCAACTGGGCCCGTGAGCCACAACTACTGAACCTGCGCGTCTGGAGCCTGTGCTCCGCAACAAGAGAGGTCGTGACAGTGAGAGGCCCGTGCACCGCGATGAAGAGTGGCCCCCACTCGCCGCAGTTGGAGAAAGCCCTCACACAGAAACGAAGACCCAACACAGCCAAAAATAAATAAATTAATTAATTAATTTAAAAAAATGAATAAGGAGAAAAAAGTCTTGCCCCTAGGAATTTCCACTCTTGCAGTAGAGATAAAACATCTTGACAACGTAGGGGGAAAAAGTCAACATTACAGGTTGACTATAAGAGGGAATTGAAGGAAGCTGGGGGAATATTCAGACAATGATCCACTCTCTTCTGGCTGAAAGGCTAAAAGGATCTGGGAGGTTTTATGAAATGTGGATACGAGATCGCCTGGGGCAACTGCTGCCCTGGGGTGGGGGACAGGGAGGGTGGGATGCCTCCCCTTGAGACCGGTGGGCTCAGCACGGGGAAGACGGGTGCAGGTGCAGATCAGCCTGCGACGCTGAAACCTGGGCGCTGCGGAAGGTAGGGGCACCTGATAACAGAGAGGAGGGTAGAGCAGAAGAATGCAACTCGGACACGATAAGAATTTCTTTCTTTTGTAACAGGATAAAACCCCAGGTGCTGATGATGGGCCCCCTCCCTCCCAACCCAAATGTCTGTGGCTTCCAGCTCTGGGCTCCTCACCCAGCAAATTCATCCCCCCAAGTGGGGGCTGAACTGGGCTTTGAATTTAGGAGTGCCTCCCAAGAAAGAATAAAGCCCCCAAGCCTCTGCACGGACCATAAGCTTAATCAGAAGTGGCTTCTTTCCATTACTCTCTGGCTAGTTCACCAGTAGTGTTTTAACTTGGTACAAGTGTGTTAGGACATAGAAAGGCTTTCGCGGGACACATGGGCATGGACACGAGATCCTCAGTTTCCATGTCTTTTCCTAAAAGTGACTGCCCTACACAGGCTCTGATGGAGGGCAGGGTCACCTGCCACCTCCCCTTTCACAAGAAGTCTCCCTCCTCACAAAGGAAAGACTCAGCCTTCACCCAGTCTGACTTTGGAGCATTGCCCCAGGTCAGGAAAACCTCCAGGTCACTAGACCCATGGACAGTTTGAGAAAGCATCTCCCTTGAGGGCAAAGCAGAGCAAGTAAGGTAGGAAATACTGAAGGAGGTAACGCTCATTTCATCTCAGCGACACACTGATGGCAGTCTCTCAGCCTTTGTCTTCTATTGCCGTGTGCAATGCTGTGTGCAATATTGCTGCCTCCACTTTAGGACAAGAATTCAGAAGAGGGATGGCTGTCAAAGGAATGTATCTGAATGGAACTGAAAAAGATGAAGAACACCTCTTTTTTCCAGAAAGATTTGGCTGTTCGGGTTGAAAATGAGGAATAGTTTTGTGGATTAATTACACGGTGGGCATATTTTATGACTGGATAACTCAAATCTACAGCTTCAAAAATATATTTGAAGCACACATGCAATAATCTGGTAACTGCACATTTATAACTACTTAAGCTTATGATTAAAAATGTTTAAATATCAAGTATATATGTGAGAGGGGAGATAGAGGTTTTCAAATGATTTGGAGGCAATTCAAGCAGAAAGAGAGTGAGAGAAAGAGAGAGAGAGAAGGGCTCTGGAGGGTGGGAGCAATTCAGAATCTCTCTCTCTCACCTCACCCCCATTTGGTCTTTATTGTTGATTTATAAACACCTTCCATGGTGTGCATTGTTTCTTTCTTTGTCTTTGTTTCAACTTGTTTAATGTCCTTTAGTCAGAGACCAAATAGCCATACCTCACCCTGCCAGCTTTCCTCCTACTTCTTTTCCTTTGATATTGCAGTATCCCAAACATGAAAGGTATTCCTCCAGAAAGGATTCATGGCATAAATTTGGGGAATGCTGAATACTCTACCCTTCCTCCTAGAGATTCACAGTCTATATTAGCATTGTCTCCCCTTCTAGACCACCAGGACCATGCCTGTGGTGTTCACTGTACCTAGTTCACCTGACACCTAGTAGGTGCTCAATGAATATAACTTGAATGCATCAGGACACCAGAGACCCTTAATAAAAGAGTCTACATACGAAAACCTGTTCAATGTTCTTTAACTCACTTTCCCAGATTATTTCACCCTAGAACTTGTGTGTGTGCATGTCCTGCTAAAACACTTTCCATGCAGAGACAATCCCAGAGACAGTAGCAAATGGCTGACCTGCTAGGGCTCCTGTGGCCTATTTAGGAACAATTTCTTCACCTGGTAACCATGTTGCCTCAGGTACAGCCTAGCTCACAGGGGCACAAGGGATCATAGGAATACTCATCCCCCACATTTTGCTGGCTCTTATACTTAACTACCACACAGTACCCTAAACCCCTCAAGGCCCCCTTGTGTATTTCTGAGAATCCCCTAGCCCTGTCTTATATATACTCACAGGAAAGCCTAGTCAGGTATCAGGTGGAGCCCCCCAGCCCCATCTCCTCTGGTGACATAAGATACCACCACACCTTTGGAACCTGCCTGCTCTGGGAAGCACCGATGTCATCTCCTCCAGGTACCACTGCGTCCTCCAGCCACTGCTGCTGTCACTGAACAGCATGGCCATGCCTGGAACCTGCTTCTTCTGCCAGGTACTGTCCCATCTGCCAAGCACTGCAGCCTGATAAACACCTTGTCCACTGTGCTAATGTTCTGGAACCACTGAGAAACCAAAGTTACTCTGCATGCTCTGGAATCGTTGGTGTGTCAAAGCCACCTTGCCTTCCATCTCCAAGTGGGGAGATCCTCGTTGGGGTTACACTCTGTTGACTGCCTGCCAAGGGAGTATCTCAGCCCCCAGTAGAAATAGGCTCAGATGTGGTCACCCACAGAAGAGCTTCCCAGAGATACATCTGAACCCCAGCCATGGATATTGCGTGGCTTTGAGCTATGAACCACCCACCAAGCCAACAGATAGCGTGGCGCTCACCTCCGTCCTCCCTGCAGAGCTGCTTTCTCCTTTCTCACCTCCCACTTGCACGGCAGTCAGCCCTCCTCTCCCACCCTCCAGTGGTGGAGCTGCTCCTGAGAGGACACCAGACACCTTCTAATTGCTAACATCAGTGCACTTTTCCATCGCCAGCTCACTGGACCACTCTGTGGCACTTGCCTCTCCTGATAACTCTCATCCCTGAGCTGTCTCCATTCTGGTGGCTTTCCATTTTCAGTTTAGCTTCATATGTATTTCCCCTCTCCTGCCACCACCCACCCCACAAAAAAAAACTCTTTATAGTGGCCAGAGTGATTTTTCTGGGCCTTGAAACATTAAGGACCTAAGTAACATATTCATAAATCTAAATCTCTCCAAATTCCAGATCTGTATAATCAACTGCCCAACATACAACTCCATTTAGAGTTCCACAGACATTTTCAACTCAGCATGTCCAAATCTGAGCTTGTGTTCTCCCCTCATCTACCATAGCTCTTCTTCCTGTATTTCCTGTTTCTGTTCATTTACTCAGAAATTCTTCTAAATGCTCTTATACATGTATTGTCCAATCTTCCCAAGAAACTTGTAAGAGGGTTACCATTAATTTCCAGATTTTCAAGGGGATAAAACTGAAATTTAGAAAAGTGACGTAAATTTTTCAAAGTCCCACAACAGGTAGGACACAAAGCCAAGGTTTGCCCCTGGTTCTCTCCAACTCCAAAGTCCGTACAGTATGAATGGACTTAAAAGTCCCTAAAGCTGGGGAACCTTATCTTAATCTTTGTACACCCAGTTCCTTGTACAACTTCCAACACAAAGAAGATGTGCAATAAGTGTTTGCCCCTTAAATTACTAAATATTTGCTTATTGCCAAATATAAGCAAGGCGCTGTGCTACGAATCAAGGGAGAAAGAATAAAAGAACAAGACACGGAGCCTGCTCTCGAAGAGTTATTATCTTGTTTAAAGGAAACAATACAGGCAAGATTCAGAAAGGATGACCTCATCACCACTATTCTTTAACATTATTCTGAAAGTGCTAACCAAAGCAATAAGACGCAATGACAGGGCTTCCCTGGTGGCGCAGTGGTTGAGAATCTGCCTGCTAATGCGGAGGACACGGGTTCGAGCCCTGGTCTGGGAGGATCCCACATGCCGCGGAGCAGCTGGGCCCGTGAGCCACAACTACTGAGCCTGCGCGTATGGAGCCTGTGCTCCGCAACAAGAGAGGCCGTGATAGTGAGAGGCCCACGCACCGCGATGAAGAGTGGCCCCCACTTGCCGCAGCTGGAGAGAGCCCTCGCGCAGAAATGAAGACCCAACACACCCATAAATAATAAATTAATTAATTAATTAATTAATTAAAAAAAAAAAGATGCAATGACAAAATAAAGGGAAAAAACATAGGAAAGGAGAAAAAGTCATCATTATTTGCAATGCTATGATTTGCACAGCTAAAAAACCCAATTTTAAACATTTTTCTAGAAATAGAGAGTTCAGTAAGGGGGTCAGTTACAAAATTAATATATCAAGGTCGATAGTTTTCCTAAAAATTTAATCAGCTATAAAATATAATGAAAAAATCCTACTTTTAATAGAAAATACCCAAGCATCAATTTCATAAGAAATATGAGAAAGCTACATAAGGAAAACTATAAAATTCTTCTGAAATATATAAAATATGACAATAAATTATTCAAAATATTGTATTTCTAGATAGCTCAATATTTTTAAGATGTCAGTACTTTTCAAATTTTATGTTTAATAACACCCCACACAAACGTCCAACATATATATTTTTGTGATATGAAAAAACAATACCAAGTTCATCTGGAAGAATAAAAATACAAGAATAGCTAAGAATTGTAGGAGAAAAGAGTAATGAAGTGAGACCTATCCTTCCAGATATTGAAACATATCATTGAGCAAGGCTATTAAACAAAGGAGAAACAAATCAACAGAACATAATGGAGAACCCAGAGGCAGAACCAAGACAACACATTTGGAATAAAAGCGACATTTCAAATCAGTGGGGAGAAGATGAACTCTTCAGTGATGATATTAGACCATATGCTAACCCTTGGATAAATAAAATAGGATTCCCTACTTCATACCTCAGTTACCTTTTGCTATATAACCAGGCAATCTCCAAACCTTAGGGACTTAAAAACAACCTCCATTTATTTAGTTCATTTTTCTGTGGGTCAGCAACTTGGGCTGGACTCAGCAGAGCAGCTCTTCTTCAGGCCTTGGCTCTCATTCATGTGTCTGCTGCCCTCAGCTACTGCTCAGCTGATATCTAGGCTAGGGACCAACTGGTCTAAGATGACCTCACTCACATCTCTGTAAGCTGACTTGCTGTCAACTGGAGTGATCGAGAGCAACAAGGCCCCGTGCATCTCATCACCCAGCAGGCTTGTTCACGTGTGGCCCAGGAAGGTTCCCAGAGAGCAAGCAGAAGCACAAAGGGTTTCTTAAGGTCTAGCTTTGGATCTACACATTGTCACTCCCATTCCATACTATTGGTCAAAGCAAGTCACAAGGCCAGACTTCAGAGGTGGGGAAACAGATTCCACCTCCTCATGGGCAGAGCTCAACTTGACATTGCAGAGAGGGGTGGTACTGAGAAGCATGGAGAACTGTAGCTATTTTTGCGACCTATCACACCTATTAAACCTGAATAAACTCCAGAATATATAATGATTTCTGTGAAATGATAAAATCACAGAAAACTTAGATGAAAATATGGATAAATATTCATACGAAGAGAAGGGAGAGACACCTTTTTAAGCAAAACAAAACTAGATCCCATAAAAGAAAAGGTGGACAGAATTAACTCTCTAAACACTTAAAATATTCACATGACCAGAAAAACACCATAAAAAAAGATAAAAAGTAAACCGGGTGCAACGTGAAATGCTAGGAAATGGTTAATGCATAAAGAGTTTTCATAATTTGCCAATTTAAAGAAAACAAAGAACAATTCATAAAAGTAAAAATTACAAATTATCAATAAAGATGTTCATCCTCAATAGTAACCAAAGATACATAAACTAAAACGGTAATAACATATAATTGTCCTATAGGATTGGCAAAGATCTTTTTTCTTTTAATAAGACAGTGTTATCAAGGGTTTGGAGAAAGAAATTAACACACTGTTGGTGAAAATGTGAACTAGAAGAATCTTTCTGGATGGTAGTTTGGCAATAGCTGGCAAACATTTAAGGACATATACTTGAACCCAGCTATTCCTTCTCTTACTTTTCTTTTTTTTTTTTTTTTTTAAACGAATGAGGCAATTTACTAACCGAGCATCACTTGCTGGAATGCTCCTTGTCGTCAGCCATCACCTTATCCGGCGACCCCGTCCAGACCTCTCTGTTCCTGCGGTGTCAGTCTGTGGACCCCACCTCGGGCCTTTTCCACCATTTTCAGCGCCACCAGAGCTGGGAGCACCACGGGCCACGCTCTTGGAGCCTGGGCTGAGGCAGGACGCCGCCTCCCTGCGGCTGCCCCCTTGCAACTCGGTCACTGAGCCGCCCCAGCGCCGCCCCGGAGGGACAGGTGCCACGCGGTGTGCAGAACCAGTTCTCATGGTCGGGAGCAAGCGCTTTAGGCCTGGCCGGCTGACAGCGCCCACCCATTCAGGCACTTTCGGCCTCCTGGACCTTCAGGAAGGCTGCTAGGGCTCTGACGGACTCCCGCGGGTCTCTCAGAGTCACTGAGCATCGTGCTGCTTTCGCGCCGCGGGCCAGGAAACAGGAAGCAACGAGGCCTTCCCGCGCGCCGTTTGGGGCTTGGCTCTCGCGAGAGTTCCGAGCGCTCCTCCCGCAGATCTCTCGGGAAATTCCGCTCGCTATGCATAGCCACAGGCAAGAATGGGTAGGGAGAGACATGAGTTGGTGGCAGGTGTTTTTCCGTTTTAGCTAGGATGATTTTTTTCTTAAAGAATTTTTTTTTACTATTTTTTAACTGAAGTATAGCTGCCGTACAATATTATATATTACAGGGGTACAATATAGTGAACCACAATTTTTAAAGGTTATACTCCATTTATAGTTATAAAATATTGGCTATATTCCTCCTGTTGTACAATATATCCTTGTAGCTTATTTTATACTTAAGAGTTTGTACCTCTTATTCCCTTACCCCTTTGTGGCCCCTCCCCCTCCCCTCCCCCCACTGGTAACCACTAGTTCTCTGTATCTGTGAGTCTGCTTCTTTTTTGTTATATTCACTAACTAGTTGTATTTTTTAGATTCCACATATAAGTGATATCGTACAGTATTTGTCTTTCTCTGTCTGACTTATTTCACTTAGCATAATGCCCTCCAAGTCCATCCATGTTGCTGCAAATGGCAAAAATTCATTCTTTTTTATGGCTGTGTAGTATTCTGTTGTATATATACACCACATCTTCTTTATCCACTCATCTGTTGATGGACTCCTAGGTTGCTTCCATATTTTGGCAATTATAAATAATGCTGCTATGAACATTGGGGTGCATGTATCTTTTTGAATTAGTGTTTTTGTTTTTCTTGGATGTATCCCCAAGAGTGGAATTGCAGGGTCATATGGTACTTCTATTTTTAGTCTTTTGAGAAACCTCCATAGTGTTTTTCACAGTGGCTGCACCAATTTACACTCCCACTAACAGTATAGAGGGTTCCCTTTTCTCCACACCCTTACCGACATTTGTTATTTGTGTTCTTTTTGATGATAGCCATTCTGACAGGTATGAGGTGATATCTCATTGTGGTTTTTTTTTTTTTTTTAAAGATTTATTTATTGATTGATTGATTGATTGCTATGTTGGGTCTTCGTTTCTGTGCTAGGGCTTTCTGTAGTTGCGGCAAGCGGGGGCCACTCTTCATCGCGGTGTGCGGGCCTCTCACTATCGCGGCCTCTCTTGTTGCGGAGCACAGGCTCCAGACGCGCAGGCTCAGTAGTTGTGGCTCACGGGCCTAGCTGCTCCGTGGCATGTGGGATCTTCCCAGACCAGGGCGCGAACCCGTGTCCCCTGCATTAGCAGGCAGATTCTCAACCACTGCGCCACCAGGGAAGCCCTCATTGTGGTTTTTATTTGTATTTCCCTGATGATTTAGCTAGGATGATTATTGAGAAAGGGACACTGGAGCAAAGCCCTGAAGCTGTAAGGGAGTTAGAAATCTGGCTAGAATGATCCATGCAGAGGAGGACCACTGGTCAAATTGCCTAATTCAGAAGCACACCAAGGGAGTTTGAGGCTCAGCCCAGAGGCTGGTGTGGCCGGAGTGGAGTGATGTGGAGGAGCAAGAGTAGTAGTAGCGATGAGGCCAGAGAAGTTATGGGGGTGAGGCATGGAGGGGGTGACCATGGAAGAGGAAGGGCATGGAGGGACTTGGGGGCGACTTGGAAGGGTGTGGCTTGGATCAATGGGATATGGAAGAGGGTGGGGAATAAAGAAGGCAGATCTTTTAACTTCTGAGTGAAATGGGGAGTCATTGGAGTGTTCTGAAGAAAGGATAACATGATCTGACCTACTTATAAAAAGGACCTCTCTGACCAGTTTGTTAGAATAGACTGAAAGTAAGATTCAGAGGCAAAAAGAAAGCCAGGTTAAGAAGCTCCTGAAGCAAAACAGGAGAGGAGATGATAGTGGCTCAGCCTGAGGTGATAGCAGTGGAGGGAGTGAGAACCGGTCAGAGTGGACAGAGGGTGTGAGACAGAGAGGAGGCAGGGATGATTCTGAGGGTCTTGGCCTGAGTAATCAGAAGGATAGAGTTGCCATTATCCAGGGTGAAAAATGCTTGGGTGGAGCTGGTTTGGGGAGAAGACCAGAAATTCACCTTTTGTCATGTTGAGTTTGAGGTGTTTATTAGACAAGCAAGTGGAAATGTCAAGTAGACAGTTGATAATAGTCTGGAGTTGGAGAGGGAGGGTCTAAAGGAGAGATGGGTTTAGGCGGGGGGCCAATAACAATAAGGGTCTCCAGCACCATCGCAAGTCAAGCTGCCATCCAGGAACTATGGGACATGGATTAGGCATGTTTATCATTTCGTGGCCTTCTCTAAAGTGTGGGAAGAGAGGTTTGGACTAAGATAAGCCTCAGAAGCCACAGTCTTCACCGTAGTTCCCTGTGTTTAGCCTCACATTGGCACGAGAAGCACTAGCTGAAAGTTGCTATTGAATTTTTTTCCTGAAACAGCACGTACAATTCTCCAAAGCTGTGTACCAGAAACCGAGAATCTAAAGAAGGTAGCAAACACATCCATGGAAAAGTTAAAATCTCTGAAGGAAACCAAAGCTTTACAAAGTTACATTGCCCTTTAAATCCCTCCTTCACATGTGAGGGCTGGACTTGCGGTTCCCAGAAATCCTCCATTTCTAGAGCAGTTTTGTCACGGCCACACTGATGTGCTTTGTATCTAGGAAGTCAGCTCTTCGGATTCCAATTTCCTTACCTGGAAAGGAAAGCGAATGGACTATGTTACTGAGTTTCAAACCTTTTTCTGTTTTGTTTGAAGCAGGGCACGGTGAAGGCTGGTAGGGGCACTGAGCACCCCTAGTTTGGCTCTCCTCAGCTTTAAGTGCCAACTCTGTGCAGGCTGCTTAGGGCACTGTAGGAGCACAGCTTGGAATTCCTGGACTAGCTGGTCCCTCCCCAGCTCTGAAGGTCTCTTTTTCTCTTTACAGCCTTCGTGTATATGGCGGTAGGGTGAAGTCAAGCAATGGTGAGGATCAGGAAGGCAGAGAATACAGCAGCACGTGGGGGCCTTTGAGAAAGGAAGTACGGTTACCACAAGTAGGAATTCTCCAAAACAAAGTAACGAGCTATGTGGCATTCCAGACAGTTATGGAGATGCCATAGCAGGTGACAGAGTAATCTGGCCTGTGACACTTAACGGATGGGGTTTTTCTCTCCTTTAAACAAAGGTACTTTGAGGAAAGTCTTCAAATACTAATTCAAGTTCATGTTAATTTCTTACATGCCTATTGTGGACGCATGACTGACGGTTGGAGGCTCAGCCCTACATCTGGTTCATTCAGATCACACTGCCCTTACCAGCGACTGTCCCAAAATACTTAATACAAAATAAATTCAAATTTTCCACACATATTTTGTACTGAGGCTTCAAAAGGTGAGTCTCCTATTCTATTTGACCTTCACATTTTTTGGGTTTAGGGAATTTCAAGTGCCTACATATACAGAATTCTCAACATTTCATTTTGCAAATTGAAATGGTTCTTATGCCCCAAGCAGAGGAGTATGGAGGGGGCCTCTCCAAATGAGCTGTTGTCTCTAGATGACTTTCCCAAATAGGCAGCCAGTGTCAAGGACTATAAGAAGGGACCTGCCAAAAGGATCCACCACCCCCTGTACCATATTCCACCACCCTGACACCGCTTCCTGCAGTGACTGCAGAGTTACGGGAGGGTCTGTATCTTCCTTAGCATCTAAAACCACAGCAGCCATTACACTGCTTCCTCCCACTTCCTCCTACATTTTCCCCAGTGCTGCAAACGCTGATCATAAATATGTAAAGAAGCATCAGAAAAGAAATGCACAATTCTCTTGTCTTCGTTTTATCAATATAACCACTTTGGCTGTGACCTAAGAATCTAAGTTGACTTCATTCCAGTGAATATTCTCTGCCTTTGAGGTCAGAAGAATAAGTTGGAAGAGTGTTGAAACATCGTATTGATTTTCTTGATAATGCACTAGTATTTGAAGTTGACACATTCAGACAGCTATTGGCTTTACTTCTGCATAGTGCATGAAAATGAATGAATTGACACGTACTTAGTAAAAAGATGACCTACAAAATTACAGAGCTACTATTATAAATTTCATACTGCAAAGAGATCTGGGGAAAAAGTCTTTATAAAATCAATTGCTCAAACTTGAATGGGTTGTTTCTTCTACGCTATATGCTTGTGAAGTTTAAAGCTCTCTCTCTCTTAAAAAAGATGTTGTTAAATTTATTTTTGTATTTTATAAAGTATTAGCTCATTTCTCATGGGCAAGCACACCAGGAGACGAAGGAAAAAATCATGAACAAATTACCAGCCAAACAAATCACCCCTTTATGAAAGCTGGTAATATGTTCCTAGATCACTTTCCTCTACTTCTCCTTCCCTAATTAGAGGAAAATGACTCCTGTTTGGGAAAGTATCTCCATGGAATTGAACCTTGCTGGTGTAGCCAGCATCGACATTCCTCCCACCTGAGGGACTGGGGTGGAAGGGGTTGGAGTGAGGAAGAGTATGAAAGGAAAAGAAGCTTCATGCAGAGAGCGCTGACCTTGTCATTTTCTCCTGTCTCTTCTTAGCTCTCAGGTCTTCCCAGATAATCATGCAGAGGAGGAAGAGCAGGGACAGCCCCAGCCATCAAGGCCATCAGGAGGACCTGACTTAGAGTCGCTCTACTTATACACATGTCATGGCTGGCAACACTGAATCAAGGAGGTGACACATAAAAGCCAAGTGTTTATCTGAAGAGAAAGAAAAAAAATTAAGAAGCATAAACGTTAAGAGAAGGAGCAGCAACATGAGTGAGTTTCAAAAATATAATGTTGGGGAAAATAAATCAGGTACCGAAAAACACAGAGAGTATGATTCCACTTACATAAAGTTCAAAAACAGGCACAAGCAAGTTTATCATATTGGCGGTGGTGATGGAAACTGGACCCACAAGAGGACTTGCCGGTAATGTAGTGTTCCTTTTTTTTTTTTTTTTTAAATAAATTTATTTATTTATTTATTTATTTTGGCTGTGTTGGGTCTTCGTTTCTGTGCGAGGGCTTTCTCTAGTTGTGGCGAGTGGGGGCCACTCCTCATCGCGGCGCACGGGCCTCTCACTATCGCGGCCTCTCTTGTTGCGGAGCACAGGCTCCAGACGCGCAGGCTCAGTAGTTGTGGCTCACGGGCCCTGTTGCTCCACGGCATGTGGGATCTTCCCAGACCAGGGCTTGAACCCGTGTCCCCTGCATTGGCAGGCGGATTCTCAACCACTGCGCCACCAGGGAAGCCCCGTAGTGTTTCTTGATCAAAGTGCTGGTTGGATGAGCATGTTCTGTCTGCAGAAATCAGCAAGCTGTACACTTGTGATTGGACATTTTTCTCCACGTATGCTATATTTAAGTGAGGAGCTAAAAGTTAAAAACCTAAGGAGTGGTAGCTAAAAACATGGGCTGAAGTAGGTTGTGTCTGGTTAGAAAAGAATCCCATCCCAAAGCAAATATTTTAAGAGAAAATTGAAGATATCTCATGGGAAGGAAATTCAAGAGTTCTACTCCAGCCGTAAGTCATGACATTTTAAAACAACAATTAATCATAGGTTTCCCTTATCTTGTATGTGTTCTTGCTTCTCTCTGTTCTGTAGCTGTGTATTTAAGAACGCCTTCCCATACCTAGGCCAGGTAGGAGCTCAGAACCATAAACTTGTAAACCCATCTCCAGTGGTTTACTTTACAACATTAGAGAAAGTACATTTGGAAGGACAATCCATCCTGGTTGACAGAAGTTTCTTCTTCTTGGTTCTACTATCTATAACTCCTTACCAAGAGAGACAAAATTGTCTCCCAGGACAATAATCGTCTGAGCAGTGCTGATTCTGGAGGAAAAGTTATCAAGGTACAGGAGACATTTAAAGGCTCTGCATGAATCACTTGAGACCAACTTTACTAGTAATTGTTCTATTTTTTATTTAATTTATTCTTGACACTCACTAACAGCTACAGCATACTGCATGCTTAACACCAAACAAAAACAAATTAAAAACACTGCCTCTTAATTGTGCATTTCCTGAAAAGACCAAAAAAAAAAAAAAAAAGATGCTACCTTTCCTTTGCAAATTTTTTTCTAGGTGATGATTTTAAATGTCTTAAATATCTTCATTGACCCTACATCCAAAGTGGGCTTTTGGGATGTGTGCTAATGCCTTGGCTGACATTCTATGAGTCCAGGCCCCCGCTCACTACAACGGGCCCACCTGATACAATATCCATTTAGCCTGTACATCAAAGCTTGCTCCCTTTCAGCAAGAGCTACTCCACACTCTGAACCAAGGAAGAATCTGAATTCAACAGGCTAAGATAATAAAACAATAGATCTACTGCCGGTAGAATGAAGTTGGGCATTCCTGAACCAAGAGAAGAGATGTAAACAACACCTGCTGAGGCCACTGGGGTTTCTTGTTAATGTTTAAAAAAAAGAAACAAAAAACAGAACTCACTCTTACTGGGATGTTTAAACTTCAGGGGTTAGAATGAGGTCCTGCCCTCAAAAAAAGTAGGGGAAAAGCGATTTTATGAGAGTTATGAAAAATCTGAGGACCAAGAACTGTTAGGACAGTGGAATGGGAACCACCAAAGGGACTGAGTGTTGCCTTCTCTGGAAATATGAACCCACAAGGTATACTCACCTCTTTAACTCTTTTCATCTTGCTACTATGTACTCCTTAATATAGTCTGAATGAATAAATATTCTTTTGAATACTCATGATAAGGGCCGGGTTCACACAGGGGTGGGGAGGGAAGAGAAATATAGAACTGAATAAGAAACATTTAAATTATATATTTTCTGAGGCCACATCTTTTTTATGTCTCTTCTGTATCCTAGCACAATAATAAGCACACAGTAGGGCTTCCCTGGTGGCGCAGTGGTTGAGAACCTGCCTGCCAATGCAGGGGACACGGGTTCGAGCCCTGGTCTGGGAGGATCCCACATGCCGCGGAGCAGCTGGGCCCGTGAGCCACAACTACTGAGCCTGTGCGTCTGGAGCCTGTGCTCCGCAACAAGAGAGGCCGCGATAGTGAGAGGCCCGCGCACCGCGATGAAGAGTGGCCCCCGCTCGCCGCAACTAGAGAAAGCCCTCGCACGGAAACGAAGACCCAACACAGCCATAAATAAATAAATAAATAAAATTTAAAAATAATAATAATAATAAGCACACAGTAAAGGCATAATTTTTGAAAATGAGTAAAGAGTCATAAAAATAAGCATGGAGTAATAGTGTATGATTCCACTTATATGAGGTACCTAGAAGAGACAAATTCATAGAGACAGAAAAAAAAAAATAAAGGTTACCAAGAGCTGGGGGGAGAGGGGACTGGGGAGTTATTGTTTAATGGGTACTGTGTTTCTGTTTGGAATGACAAAAAAGTTCTGGAAATGGACAGTGGTGATGGCTGCATAACAATGTGAATATACTTAATACCACTGAATTGTACACTTAAAGTGGTGAATTTTATGTTAGGTACATCTTGTCAGTGTAAAAAATTGTTAATAAAAATTTAAAATGAGAACGCAAGCAGAGAATACTTGGCTAGATAGGAACAGTGACCTGTGATGGCAGGAGGCTCTGATCACCTCTTTACAGAAGCACCTGGGGCTGGGCATCTGGCACGTGGGAGGCTCAGAAGAGAAGCAGTGCTGGCACTGGGGCTGCTGATGTGTGGGTGAACAGAAGCCGCCTCTCCCATTTGAAGGTGGTACATTTTCTTGTGTAGAGTTCTGCTTCAGGTGGAGGACTCGTTTATATACTTGAAGACAGTAATCACATAACTCTACACGCGAGGTGGGAAGCACCTCAGAAGATCTGGACTTTGGTCTCAAATACCTCACTTGCCATCTGGGTAGCTTACCCTTCTCAGGTCTCACTTTGTATTTCTGCAAATTAAAGCATTGAGACCACATGATACGTGGCCTCTACAGCCTCATCGCTCTACATCATCCCTTCTTTTTTCGAAACAGTTCCGATTTTAAGTTCAGGGAAGAAAACACAGTTTTTCATCTCTTTAGCATTGCTATTCTTTTCTGGACTCTCCAGTATCTTACTATTCTGTTCAAAGGAACAGTGTTCCAAAGTGAACCTACGAGTTTCGTGAAGCTATGGTGAGTGCAGAGCATGAAGAAACACCACTTGTAACTTCTAAATTATAATGCAAAATCTCCGTGGCCTTTTTTTTTTCTTTCTTTCCTTTGTTTTTTTTTAAAGTAATAATACTATACAGTTGAAAATCACTTTCAACCATTGATAAATTACGGTCATTAGGAATCGAGCTATGGAGAACAGTATGGAGGTTCCTTAAAAAACTAAAAATAGAACTACCATACGACCCAACAATCCCACTACTGGGCGTATACCCTGAGAAAACCATAATTCAAAAAGAGTCATGTACCACAATGTTCATTGCAGCTCTACTTACAATAGCCAGGACATGGAAGCAACCTAAGTGTCCATCGACAGATGAATGGATAAAGAAGATGTGGCACATATATACAATGGAATATTACTCAGCCACAAAAAGAAACGAAATTGAGTTATTTGTAGTGAGGTGGATGGACCTAGAGTCTGTCATACAGAGTGAAGTAAGTCAGAAAGAGAAAAACAAATACCGTATGCTAACACATATATATGGAATCTAAGAGAAAAAAAAAGGTTCTGATGAACCTAAGGGCAGGACAGGAATAAAGACACAGACGTAGAGAATGCACTTGAGGACACAGGGAGGGGAAAGGGGAAGCTGGGACGAAGTGAGAGAGTAGCACTGACATATATACACTACCAAACGTAAAATAGATAGCTAGTGGGAAGCAGCTGCATAGCACAGGGAGATCAGCTCGGTGCTTTGTGACCACCTAGAGGGGTGGGATAGGGAAGGTGGGAGGGAGACGCAAGAGGGAGGGGATATGAGGATATATGTATGCATATAGCTGATTCACTTTGTTATAAGGCAGAAACTAACATAACACTGTAAAGCAATTATACTCCAATAAAGATGTTAAAAAAAAATAAAGTAATAATACTATACAGTTGAAAATCACTTTCAACCGTTGATAAATTACGGTCATTAGGAATCGAGTTACATAGTAAAAGTAACTATTTTCCTTTTCCTAAATTGGTTGGACAATAAAAAGCAGCCTGATTACTCTTCATAGGAAAGGATAAGAATATGAACAGAGAAACTTTGTATACTACCTTGCACTATTTAGAAGCAACAAGGAGCATTCAGTGGTGTTTACCTAACCTTGTAGTTCCTCTAGTCAAATTCATTCATTCCATTCAGTTATTCCAAGCTGCTGTTAAAAAGTTCTAAAGATTTTTTTTGACATTTAAGAACTTTTTATGTACAATTCACACCATTTCAAATGAATCAAATGTGGCTGCATTATAAACTGCACATAAAGTGGTTAAGGTAGGTTCAGTTTTAAAGGAGGTTTTCAGTTAAATGTCTGGGTTTTGCCTGAATGATGCCAAATAATCAGTCTGATTGAGCAATTCACTCTTCAATCTATTGATTTGGTAATAAATAAAGTAGAAATACCAAAAAGCCTAAAAGCACTTGAGTATTAATGGATGAAGTTACCCTAAAGAATAAAATGGTGTGAAAACTAGAAATCAGCTTTCCAAGGAGGGAAAAAGACTGAAATTAGAGCAACCAAGTGAAAATTAAGAACATATCTATCTATTCTCCGTCCTGGGGAATTCCTTGGCGGTTCAGTGGTTAGGAATCAGTGCTTTCACTGCCGTGACCCTGGGTTCAATTCCTGGGCAGGGGAGTAATAAGATTCCACAAGCCGAGCGGTGCAGCCAAAAACAAAAAACAAAAAAACCCCATAAAATAACATACCAACAATATTCCAATTGACATGTCTTCATTAGATTATTTATTTTTAACATTTTTTCTTTTTTAAATACATAGTAGACTGGAAACCTAAGTCAGGCTTCCAGTATATTATTATCAGGAAACCCAGAAAGTTCCAACACCGTAACATATTTTCTTTAGATGATGATATATCATATTTCAAGGATGCATAGAGGGAATCCAATAATGCTCCAAATTCATAAAACCATAAAAACAGGTTTTATTTAAAATTAAATGAGAAGATAATATGCAAAGATACACAAAATCTTTATTAAATGACCACATAGTAATCTGATATAACACTTCCTGATACAAGAAAAGGGATTATGAACTAGTTCATAGTATATTAAAAAATTTCCAAAGTAAAACAAAATTTGCAAATAAAATATGTCTACACACATTGCCATTTCCTTTTATGACCAATTCCCCTCTATTTGGACATCCACCTTTCATATACCTATTGTCCTGTGCTGTTCCCTGCAACATGTTCCTCCTCCTGGATGGTGACGCATTCCCTACAAGGTCTCTTCAAAACTATACCACCACCACAAAATTCCTTTTGCTACCAAGCTCTGATCTCAGCTGGCTCTCCTGGAAAATGGCAATAAGGTAAATACACAGTAAGGTGGTTTCAAGGGATGACAGGCCTTTTATGACCTGATTATGTACGTTATGTAGATGGTTACTTCCCCACACCAAAAGTGAGTCATTCCTAATTCTCATTGTCTTCTATATAGTCAGCAGAGCTAGTTACCTAGAAGAGAGAGAAACAGAGAAAGAGAGAGAGATAGAGAGAGGGAGGGAGCGAGAGAGAGAGAGAGAGAGAGAGAGAGAGAGGGAAATACATACAGATTTATTTTTAGGTTAAGAACAAACATCCTAAGATATCTAAAAATTCCATTTTGTGTCAGGGAAATATAACTGAAAGAGGGTGGTGGTTCAAGGCATTAAAAAGTGTCTGTACTGACGGGGTTTTGTATAGGGTAGCCCAGAACTGATGGTGATACCCAAGCAAAATGCAGGGGTACCAAATACCTATTAAAATAAATTGTAAACAAAAATCAAGCACAGATTAGATCTGAACAAATTCTTTTCTGCTTAAGACACTGACCCGCAACTTAGAGACCACCAGCCTCTACCAGTTTTCAAGTGATGACAAGTAGTCCTCAAATTCATATACACACCCAGCCAATAGACTAAATAAAACACATGCTTCTCAACCATAGGGAAGACTATTCCTCAAATGTAAATAGTTCATGATGTGATTAATAAAATCCAAATACATTCAAAGAGAGTATTGAATTCATAATTAGCTTATCATTAAGTATTTTCTCAGCTAATATCCATAAATATTCAACTACTCGTATGAGTGAGTCCTTGAAATTTTGGGCTTTATAAAAACTATCTTCACGTCAACAAAAGGGTTGAGAATGGCTAACCTAAGGTTCTATACTAAACTCTCCAGAAAAGGTTAGATGTACCCGGGTTCCAGTGCCTCCGTATGTACAACATACGTAAGCTGATCTCCCTACTTCCTTCCACAGTGATGAATAACCAAAATACAGGCATGGCACTAAGTTTCAGTGATGTGCAAAAAAAATGGATTTTCCTTTGGAGTAATAAATTTGCAGTAACAAAAGGAAAATAAACAAATATATACACGTGACTAAAATCCATACAAAGATATATTAATTTAATTTATCAGATCCCCTCCATAGATAACCTGCACAGAGTACACTGAAATGTTCCCTTAGCATGAATTGACTATGATCTTATCAGCTAAATGAGCCCACAGGGCTGCTTCACACCTGCTTTCCCAATATCACTCTGTAAAGAGCTCCAAGCTCATTAGCCAAGTGGATCTTCTTTAAAAACAGCAAGAATAACATGAAGAGCAAAGAATGGATATGAACTCATCAGCAAATCTAAGGCAGGTTGATTGCCTGGTCCTCCTTGAATTTGGGGATCTTCTTAAACTCACTTTGCTTGAAGAAAAGCTGGGCCAGGATGTGGTCTACTGTGGCCTGGAGATAATTGTCCATGTCAAGGGTTTGCAACTGATAGTAGAAACAAAAAGAAGATGTATCAGCACCAAATTACTCAGGTTCCTACAAAGATCTTACAGCCATCAAGGCATTTTCAAGACTGTAGGTACATAGCTGTGTAACATTAGGAGCTATGAAATCCTGCGAATGGTCCCCTTGTACACTTGTCTTCTCTTGCCATGGGGGAGCTCACCACTTCAACTCTGGGAATAAGGAAAGTCTGACTGATAGCTAGAGACGCTGAGGCATCTGAAGCTTTCTTAGAAGGGACCTCCATCCCACTGGGAGGTAGTTCTCTTTAAAGAGGGAGCAAGACCTTTTGTCTACTTGTAAGCAGGGACCAGTGGCCAAAGAGCCTCTCAGAGCTCCATGCCCAGAGGCACATGATGGAGGCTAACGTGGCTGCCAGGTAAGTAGTCCTCCTCCTGCACAGCCAGAGGCAGTCGTTAATCTCTGCCTATCTGGCCTGGCTGTCCAGTTGGCTGGCTCTGAGTCTGTCTGTCTGTCCTTGTGCCCTCTCTCTATCACGATCTTACTGTCCTTTCTGCACCCCTCCCCCTTGACACTACCACTCTTTCTCAGCCAGCCTCTCAATTTCTGCATGTATGTGGGTCTCTCTGGGTCTCTCACTGTGTTTCTGTCTCTCTCTGTGTCTGTGTGTGTGTCTCTGAGCTTATCTGTCTCTGAATCTCTCTCCTAACTCTTTGTGTGTGTGTCTCTAGGTATGTCTGCCTTTCCCTGCCCCTCTGTGTATAGGTCTGTCTGTGTCTGGGTATGTATGTATCTGTGTGTCTCTTCTTCTGTGTCTCTGTCTCTTTATGGGTCTCTGTCCCTCTCTGTGTCTATGTCTGTATATCTCCTTCTATTTGTGTATCTGTGTTGTTCCTCTCTTTTTCTCTGTGTCTGTGTCATTCTCTTTGTAGATCTCTGTCTCTGTATGTCTCTATCTCTATGTATCTCTGGGCATGTATGTCTCTCTCTGTGTCCCTATGTCTCATTCTGTGTTTCTCTCTAGGCATGTGTTTCTGTCTCTCAGCCTCTCTTTATTCTTCCTCCTTCCTCTTTCCCTTCATACCCCTATGCAAAATACATCCCCGTTAGAAACACCCCTATACCCCTTCTAGTGGGTTAGTCGGGGTTATGCTCCCTCAAGATGCATATCAGACATTCCTGGCGGTGGGGGTAGATGTAAAAAAAATTCCTCCTACCCAAAATTCTGATTCATTTTTTCCTTCCCTGTTGTGGATCACTCCCTTAAATTGCTTCTTTTCATTAAAAAAAAAAACACAATAAAAAACCCTCTACTTCTTTTCTCTTTTCAAAAGATTTATATTCTTTAATTCTTGACTTGTATTTAATAATTTCCAATTGTTATTTTTATCCTTCTTTCATATTTTTAAGTTTTAATTTGTTGGTATTAGCCTTTCACATCAATCTTTAATTAATTTTTAAAATTCCCTTTTCTTGATCTTAATTTTTTTAACTCTAAATTGCTGTTTTAATGAGTTTTTCCCTTCTTTTCCTATTTATATTTGATTTGACTTCATTTTGCTTCATGATTTGTTCTTATAACAGCTGTAGAGAATGATGACCAAGGGGGTGGCAGTAGCGGTGAGCCCCACACCAAAAGCAGGGGACACTGGAATCCTCTTCCCCCCGAGAGTCTACAGCTAGCTTTCCATTGCACCTCCTCTCACAGAGCTCTTCAAAAACCTCATCCCAGGTACCCCCAGGAAGGTTCAGAGACCCAGAGAAGCAGATGCTGGAATTTTCCAGTGTCCCTCAAAGAAGGGAAGTGTCATCATGGGAAATAAGCACCACTGAGCAGGATGGCATAGGTTCTGTAGATGATACTGCTGAATTCATGCTGTGCTCGCCCCTGGAGATCTTGTTGGGTCTCCATGTAGGAAGAACCACGGCCAAGAGAAATGTCTGTCTGTTCCTGGATTTGCCCCAGGAATACCCAGACTCTTATAATTCTCACCCAGTCTCAGCAGGGAACCTAGTCCTAAGGACTGTTCAAAAATCTAAATTCCACTATTTATTCTTGTTTTTCAAACACATTATTCTATCTAATTAAGGAACACTGGGGTGAATTTTTAAAAGCAAACAACTATTTAATACAATAAACAATTCCTCTTAATGTATGTTTTATACTACAGATCACGATATATCAGATTTGCTTAAAACAAAGAATGATGGGAAGGAATGCTACTCCTTCTTGGTAGCACTGCTCTATCATACTCAATGTTACTTCACTTTACTTCTCCTAAAGTTTCTTTTCATATACAAGAGACTCTTCTTTTCCTCTCTCTGCCAAGTAAATTCCAGAAGAATAAACTAGCCATGCTCACTTCAGCTCCTCCCTCTCTGTCTGGGAACTGGCAAAGCTTCAAAAATCATGCTCTGCTTCTCTACGCTGTAAGGTAGTACAAGGGCCCACCTCAACGTCGGAAGGCCAGCCCAATTCTGGAGATAGATATTAGGAAACCCACTTGCCCACAGATATTAATCATGTTCTCTAATACCTGCTTGATTAGTAATAGAAATGATTTCCTGGATCTCTATATACTGCTCTTTGGTCTTTTTTCTCAGCTGGTTGAGAATTGGGGGAATTAAGAGGGAATGTGATGTATTGGATCCCTTTATAACTGAATGAAAAGATTATTTGATTCTTCTCTTCACACATTCGTTCAGCCAGTTCATTTATTCAATCATTTATTCAACACACATATACTGAGGGCCCCCTATGATGCAGATACATTGCTTAGCAGAGTATTCTGCACTTCACTGGCACTCAGCAATCTCTCTTAAACTGGCTTATTCTCACCTGGTCTCCAGTGCTGAAGGCAAGAATGAGAAGCAATTCCTTATCGCATGTACTCTTAATGTAATGCTGGGTTCCAGTGGGGAAAAATATCACATCTCCAATGTGAACATTAAACTCTATGGTACACTGAGCATTGATAATGCCCACCTAAGGAGGGGAAAAACTATGCTGAAGTTAAGCAAATAAAATCAAATATTCATTAAGGATAAGTATTCATAGTGAAGAACAGATGGATAAAAGCATATGGTTATAAAGGGACTTCTCAGAGAGGGTAAATAGCAGAAAAGAGGCAATCCTTCACATTAACTCTCCTGTTTCTGAGACAAAGTCCCACAAAAATTAAAAGATGCTCTATTTAAAGTAAATGTCCCTCAAAATGCATTAGTGAATTCAATAGTGTAGAACATCATGCAAAAAGAGCATTAATCACCATGTTCTAATTAAGGGTTATCAATTACATTCCCTAATTAGGCAGAGGATTTAAATTGCAGTGTTTTACCACCTCTATGCCCTCCTTTCTACTTGCTTGGGAAAATTCAGCCTTCTGCGAGAGCAGCATCCTAATGGTCTTTTAAAAAAGAGTTAGAGACTAAATGTGCATAAAAACACACACATATGAGCACAAAGCACACCAAAAATAAAATCTGATCCTTGAAATTAAATTTGTGGAAGATTACAATGCCCTTTTCCAATTTATTAAAGCTTTCACTTCTAAAAACAAAAAACTTTTGCTATGGGTGACATAAAAGGTGAATTTCATCTGGTCTGACTCTTTCTGTCAAGACTGATTCAGGTACAAGCTAGAGAAGCCCATTTTACCTGTAAATCTCCCCAGTAGCCCTGTAGTAACATGCTACTTCGTGTGGTTTTTCTGAAGAATCAAAGGGGGTGATATTAATAACTTCACCAAGATGACAAGTATGCATCAGAAGGATCCTGGATAAATGGGGATATATGGCCACCCTGCTGGCGCTCCACACCTCCCCCCCACCACTCATCTTACACTGAGAGGCAAAGAGCCAATTTCACAGTCCCCAAAGTGGAGCACATTAAATGCTTGCATTACCTGAGAATGCAAAACTCTGAACATGTAAGCAGGTATTCCAGCCTCTCACCATTAGTGATAAACCTCTTTATCAGTTCTGAAATGTTCTTAGCCCCTTCTCATGCTAAGAGCAAACTTGGAAGTTACCTAGCAGGACCTGCATGGTATCCTCTGTGGAAATGGCCCAGAAAGCCATTGGCACAGAGTCCTATTATGTTACCAACAAGTGAACCAAAACAAAGAAATACCTCCAGTTTGCTTCTTTCTGCATTGAAAAGGAAAGTTCAAAAAAAACCTGTTCACAGAGAAATTACCTTTGCACATCCACTTATTACATATCCCATTTCGTTTGCATTAAAATGAAAATGTGGCTGTCTTAAGCCATTGTTATAAATCCTGAGTGTACTCAAAGTGAGGGCATTTTGGTACTTGAGAAAGAAAAAGAAACATGAAATCCAGTTATTTAGCCAACATTCAACTCAGCAACTTAACAATTCATATAATCATAATAATAACTAATATTTATGAAGCCCTCACTGAGAACATGCAATTTTTTATGTCCTTTACATTTATTATGTCACTTGTCCCTTATAATAACCTTATAAGGTTGCCACCAACCTTGAGATGAAATTAAAATCTAGGTTGGTTGAGTATACTAGGGTCACACAGTGGCAGAACTGGGATCTGAACCAGGGAATTTGATGCCACAGCTGTGCTCTTAGTCATTAAGCAATACAGCCAGTTGAGCATTTAAAACAAATGAAAATGAAAAGAGAAATGAAAAGAGAAATCTCATGAGCATCCAGTCTCTTTGTTAATGTAACCACCCACGCCAAGAAGTTAAGCTCCCAAATTCACAATGAGGCCTCAATCAATAGTTTGCATTGATCAAATCAACCAGTGTTTGACTAGCTCTTTCCTTTTCCTTTGTCCAGAAAAATGATGAATCCAATCTAAATCTCATATTTCATCCATTTTAATAATAATTAAATAATAATAATTAAATAAATAATGTTTTAATAATTTCAAAACATTTTTCTCAATTACCTGATTCAGGAATTCACTAAAAATTTTTTCATTGTTGCTTAGTTCACTTCTATTTTTCCAATATTGTGCCAATTGTATTATTCCTCCTGGAAATTGATACTCTTTTGAACCTGAATCAGAGGAAGTTTAAAAAACAAAATAAGATAAACTACTTCAAAATGGTACTACAAAAGAAGAGTCAAATGCAGTTCCAGTAAGGTACATAGCCCTTCTACAGTCACAGAAAGTTTATGTGGTAGGAATTGCCAATACCACATCCTATGTTCCCCCAAGATATTGATCTGATACTGTCAGATACTATCCTAACTTCCCAAACTCTCCTGAAATTTCTAACATAGAGTGACGTCTTTAAGACAGACATTCAAGTCAGGGGACCTGGCTGGAAAACGTGAGTCATCCTAAATACCAATCCCTACCTCTCCCCTCAATCGGTCAACGAAGCCCTGTCAGTCCTGCGTCTCTAAATTCTCTGCTTCTCAACAATTCTTTCCCTCTCACATAGTGCAGGCCACCATCATCCCCTACTTGAGGGACTGCAGAAGCCCCCTGACTCATCACCCTGCCTCTCACCTGGCCACTTCCAATTATTCTCCACAATCCAGCTGGATTGGTCATCACTTCAAAAAACAAAACTAACACCAACTCAAAAAGATATATGCACTCCATGTTCATCGCAGCATTATTTACAATAGCCAAGATACAGAAACAACCTAAGTGCCCAAGCTCACAGATACAGAGAACAGAGTGGTAGCTGCCAGCGGCGGGGGTAGGGGTGGGTGAAATGGTTGAAGGAAGTCAAGAGATACAAACTTCCAGTTACAAAACAAATCATGGGGATGTAATGTGGAGCAAGGCAGCTATAGTTAGTAATACTGTATTGCATACTTTAAAGTTGCTAAGATCTTGTAAGTTCCCAGTGACAAGGAAAATATCTGTAACTATGTATAGTGATGGATGTTAACTAGACTTACTGTGGTGATCGTTTCACAATATATACAAATATTGAATCATTGTGTTGTATACCTGAAACTAACATAGTGTTGTATGTCAATTATACCTCAATAAAATAAATAAAATGATAAAAATAAATAAATTAAAAACCTCATTGTGTCACTCTCCTATTTAAAGCCCCTTAATTGCTACATGATTGGCCTCTCCTCTCTCATAAGCTTCTTCTCCTACAGCATCCCCCAGCCCCAGCACACCCCCCTCACACTCTGAATCTTTTTTGCACATTCTCTTTTGTTTCCAGCCCTTTTCTCACATTTCCTACTCTGTTGAGAAATGTGTCTTTTCAAACTTCTCTTGACTGTGACCCACTGTAAAAAACACATTACATCTCAATCCAATACACCTATATAATCATATATATAAATACTTAACTAAAAAGGCTTCACAAAATAACATACTATACCTTTCAGGTCATAAAATTATCTCCACACAAGGCTATCTGGAGACTGTGAGCAATCAGCATTGACAACCAGTTCTGCCAAGTTGGGAGGAAGACTGACCCCCTCATCCTCTTTTTGCTTATGGAATGTTCTAATGAAACGAATTCCACCTTCAGGCTGAAACACATAAGAGACCATATAAGATACTTGTGAAACGTTCTACACGTTTTAGCAATAGAACGGGCGGTAGCTGAGGATAGGGCAGCACTGGCACCAGTGTGGTTTTCAGTGGCCCAGTCAAAAGAGCTGACCTCGATTAGCCTAAGGCTTGTGATCTTTATGAAAATCTTCCAAGTATTCAATGTATGGGCATTGGTATTTCATGGTCAATATAAACTCCTGCAAAAATATACACTGGTCCCCATGCTTACCAACACTCTCACTAATGACTCATTTCCTCTACTTCTCCCTGTAACATTAGAGCAGGATCTGCTGCAAGATAAATCTCAAAATCTTACTACTTAGATTCCTAAATTTCCCACAAAACCCCTTCCGGGTGCCACTCACGGGCCATCACCCACTTGCACAGTCAGCACCTACATCTGACCCTCTATACCCAGCGTTATCAGCAGTCCCTCCAGTGGTAGTGTAACTACTGAAAGAGATCAAAAGTAGCCATTCCTCGGGAAGACTGTGGGAACCTCTGCATTAGACTAGGAAAACACAATTACATTACCTGTAGCAAAGTTACCCCTGGATGAGCATACGGCTTTTCAGAGGTGAAAATTATAGTAATTTTAATTAACTATATCTTAACCTTTCTACCAATTCACTACACAGTAGCTTCCAATAGCAGTCCTTCGTAAGGGAAAATAAAGAGCAATTCACCTTCAGTGCTCTTGAGCCCATTACCCAAATGTCACTCTGTTGACTGCTACCTTAGAAACCCGAATATTCATGCCCTCTTTGTACCTATGTAATGCATACCCTCATGGGATTTGTTCTCAGCAGTGGTACAGACCTCAGGTGACCTGGAAGCAATGTCCTCAGGTATAGAAAACCTTACATCATCAGCTTCCAGGGTCTGAAGTTCATGATGTGTAGAAAAGAAGAGCAAGAAAAAGCAGTCTTCACTCCCCACATGCTCTATCCAGTGTACTGTGTTTTTAGGGAAGAAGATCACTTGGCCAGCTGTAACACTGTACGTGGTAACGACAGCACCATCATCAGCCACCGCAATCCATGCTGTCCCCTGAAACATAAACGGAAGAGCTCATCCAACGTTACTTTAGAGCAAGGTTCCTCAACCTTTTTTCATTACCTCCCTTCTAAGGTACCACGTTAGACTTTTTTTTCTAATCACCACCCTATGAAATGTTAACACTACAGAGGTACTGTAGATCTGTACACTGTATACACATACTGCTCATGTACTACATGTACATCTATGCTTTATACATAAAAAGAGTAATATTTTTACCCTGCTAACAACCAGTTTTTGCCCCCTTTTGGGCAGTACCACCCCCACTGAGCATTTAGAGCTCTAAGTTCACGCTAGTTTGATAGTCTGAAAAGACTGCAGGCACATGTGTACACACATGCATGTGTGTGCTTGCGTGTGTTTGTGTGTGTATGCATACAGAGGCGTATGTATTTTCCAGATAAGAAAAAGTCTGCATACAATTTTGATAATAATAATAGTAATAGTAATAACATAGTGCTTTTACTGTGTGTCCAGGTATTCTTCTAAGAAGGGTTTAATCTCATAGAGATAAAGTTCTAATCTCTCTTCTTGTTGTAAATTTTAAAATCAAGTGAATTGTCCAAGTATAAAAAAGGAGTTTTATTAACAACAACAGAAATATGTCACACACAAAAAACTGGCTGATCTATTAATAAGATCATCAGGGTAAGACCAAACTCTGAAAGTTCTATGAGAGCTTAGTCACTACAGCTTCCCCAGTGTCTGGAATACAGAAGCCATAAATACATTTCAGAATTAGTGACTTATTTGAAATTCGAGTAAGTACACTAATTTCACTTCCAAAGAATTCTGAAAGGTCTTAACCACAAAAGGGCATCCAACTGGCTGATCACAGAGACTCAAGGCGGAACATCAGCAAACTAGTTTGTTATTACAGTCACTGCTTTATTCCTTAAAGGGAAGCTGTAGTTTCTTTGCTCATTAGATCACAGCTACCAGTTTTAGCTTTGGCTCAAAGGATGGAACAGTGGGGATTTCCCTGGTGGCACAGTGGATAAGAATCCGCCTGTCAATACAGGGGACACAGGTTCGATCCCCGGTCCAGGAAGATCCCACATGCCGCAGAGCAACTAAGCCCGTGCACCACAACTGAGCCTGCGCTCTAGAGCCCGAGAGCCACAACTACTGAAGCCCGTGCACCTAGAGCCCGTGCTCCACAACAAGAGAAGCCACCGTTATGAGAAGCCCGTGCACCGCAACGAGGAGTAGCCCCCGCTCACCGCAACCAGAGAAAGCCCGCGCACAGCAACGAAGACCCAACGCAGCCAAAAATAAATAAATTAAATAAATAAATTTATATATAAAAAAAGGATGGAACAGTGATCTTAGCTTAACAATGTATGAAAAATGATTTCATACTGAAGAAAGAAGTTCAAAGTGATGCCAAGAATAATTAAAACAAACAGGTTAATGCTTCAAGGCGCTGATAACTAATCTGAGTACACAGCCAAAGCCTGGATGTTGTCTATCACTTATTTAAGTAGGTTTTGCAACAACCTAAATAATAGCCTGAGGACACACAGCACAAATGCTTAAGGGCAGAACGTGGGCAGACTGGTGATACCTGTACAAGATAGCCGTGTTCGGAGGCCATTGCTTTTTATTCTCAGGGTCCCCAGAGTCGTCTGTGATCTCTGACTGTTCAAGCTGCTGCCAAAGGCCTCTTCTTCAATGCTGAGATAGTCTTTGACATTGTTCCTGTACCAGGCCCACTGGATTGCACCACCGGGGAACTCAAACACCTGAAAAGCCATAAGCAAATCATCAGCATGGAGGCCATCTCCTGAGGAACGTGAGGCCACCACAGCCTATGGAGTAAGCGGGAAGCACAAGGGAAAAGGCAGTGGTGGTGTGGTGAGTACTGGAGCCCCCAAAAGGAAGAGAAAGAATAGGTCTGCAAGACTCCAGGAGACAACGTGGTACATGCAGTGCTATCAGTCTCTGTTTGACATAAAAAAGAACACCTATCTTGGCAAGAGAACAGGGCTATCCGCACTTCTCCCCTGCAGCCAAACATAGAACTATCTACTAAAGAAAAATTCTGCCTGGAGCCAATAGCCACCCAACTTTCCCCCTTCTCTATCCCTCACTTCCCTTCCTCCAAACAGCCCGCAGCTGCTTCCTTCCAATGAAGAGAGAACAAAGCTTAGAAAACAAGCAATGGAAACTTTGTTTTGAAATCACCATTTATAACAGATGATTCTTTTTCCTAATACGTGTGATCCATACCTTGGATTTAGGTAAATGATTAAGAAACTTGAATTTTGGATCAACAGCCTTTTGCACCATGGGAATTGCTGTTTGCAGAGGCTGGGCTCCAGGTTCTGAATGGGGCTGAGAGTTGTTAACATAAACCAAGAAGAGAATCAGGACTCCAGATGCTGTGGTAATGGTGCAGGCCAAGAGACACACCTGGAAAATGCTCGTCAGTGACCACTGCCTCTTCTTTTCCTAGGAGGAATTATGAAGCCATTATTCTCTACTCTTGATGCATGAGAAATATTGCCTCCTTTCTCAGTTTGGTTTATTTTCTCTTTACTTAAAAAAAATGCATTTGTGGGATAAACATACTGAGTAAAATACTACATGTGTAAATAAATACACACATACGTACACTCACAGTATGGTCAGGCCCCATAAGACGGCTGCTTTCTTGCTCTGTGTACACCCCCTGCCCCCCTCCCCAGCCCTGCCTCACGCTTACTTATGCGCATGACTGCCTCCCCTCCTAAGTGGAAAGTTTAATCAGTAACCGCCTGCGTGATCGCTGCCCCCCCAGCTGCCCCTGCTAACCACTGTTCTAGCCCTGGGACCAGACCAGCTCCAGTACGTTCAGTCATCAACAGGAGAGCACGGCTCTTGCGACGGTTGCTAACCCAAAGAGCTGTGTGCAGATGTGTTCCACGGTCCCCCGGGCAACCAAGGAGCCCTTTTGATGTCATGCCCCCTATAACCTATAGCCTCTTCCTCCCCTGTGCAGGGAAGGTTGCTGTCGTGTCCTGTCTGCCTGCCCATACATGGTGGGTGTCACTCCAGGACCTCGGCCTCTGACTTGTAAGAGTCCATGTCCGGTGAACCACTGATGTCTCTGCCGCTGACTCAGGCTCTCTCTTCAGTCTAGCAGCTGGGCAAGTGCAAGGACTGCAGGCTGCGGGGCACAGCCCCACACTCACACACACCCCGTACACCCAGATGACATCCAAATAAACAAGGATAAAAATAAAAATATAAGGAGCTGGGGCACAGAATAATACTAGAAAATTAAGTACCCAGTTAAGTTTGTATATGAAATGCATTCCAAGTCAGTCAGCCCCTATTTACCGGTTTCTTCACCTGAAAATCAAAGAGGTTATAAGTAGCTTTTTCTAAGAACTTTTTGGTTCCAGAATGTACAAATGCATTTACCTGTACAGCTACATGCATGGGAATAAGCAACATAGCAGTAATCAATGGACCTGACAGGTCTCTGTCTCTCTCTCCCCCTCCCTCCTTCATTAAATAGCTTCATTAAATTCCCTTCCTCCTGTGTATTACCTACATGAGCCTCCAAGTCACCACCCATCTCCAAGTCACAATATTTCCACGTATTTCTATGTTACTATTTCCTGGTTTCACATCACAAATATATGCTATAAACAGCAGTATTATTTCTGAGTTACAATCCACATTACTGAAAGCTGCCAAGAAAATACACACCCTAACCTTTGGACCAATTTGCCCTCACTCCTCTGACCGCTAAAATGACGTTTATAAGCAATGATGTCCAGGACTCCTTTTCCACTGCTCTCTGAGTTCCTGGTCTTTCTCTCTGAGCAAGCAAATCTTTGATCACTAATAATTCTAACAGACATTCTTACTTTAACAATCTTAAATATTCAAAAGAACACAAATAACAAATGTTGGTGAAATGTTGGTGAGGAGAAAAGGGAATCATCGTACACTCTTGGTGGGAATGTAAACTGGTGCAGCCACTGTGGAAGTATGGAGCTTTCTCAGAAAACTAGAGATATAACTACCATATGACCTGGCAATTCTGCTCCTAGGTACATAATAGTAAAAAAAAAAAAACACACTTATTCAAAGAGGTACATGCACCCCAGTGTTCATAGCAGCATTATTTACAATTTCCAAGATATGGAAGTGTCCATCAACAGATGAATGGATAAAGAAGAGGTGGTATATATACAATGGAATACTACTCAACCATAAAAAGGAATAAAATTTTGCCATTTGTAGCAACATGGTTGGACTTGGAGGGCATTATTGCTAAGTGAAATAAGTCTGACAAAGACAAATACTGTATGATATCACTTATATGTAGAATCTAAAAAATACAACCAACTAGTCAACATAACAAAAAAGAAGCAGACTCACACATATAGAGAACAAACTAGTGGTTATCAGTAGAGAGGTGGGGGAGGAGCAATGTAAGGGTTGGGGAGTGGGAGGTACAAACTATTGGGTGTGAGATAGGCTACAAGGATGTACTGTACAGTACAGGGAATATAGCCAATATTTTGTAATAACTAAATGGAGAGTAATCTTTAAAAACTGTATAAAAATTTTTTAAATTATCAATTCTTAAATGGTATATTTTGTATAGCATAATCATTTACCAACATATTCAATTTAACATTGTATAAGGGTAATATATTGAACAACTCATTAAGGCCATGAACAACAATTCATAGAAAGCTGGGCCATTAAATAGCTAAAGGAGTTAAGAGTTTATGAGAGATGGCAAGTCAGGAGATATTCAGAGCAGGAGATGCTACCTTTCTGAAGAAGGTCACTTGAAGAGAGCCGGTCTAAAGAGGGACTGTTTCCTGAGCTCTGCATAAAGGTTATGGGGGGAACTAATCTCACGATGTAAGTCGCCATTTACATTCTTACCATTCTGGATATGGTATTCATCTTCCCCACAGACACAATATTCTGCTTTGCATCTTCATGCATTTCAAATGCTAAGTTGTCCATTGGCATAGATGGGCAAGCAATTCACTGAAAAAGGAAAACAGGGGAGGGATGTAGCTTTAGCAAATGGAGAGATCCCTGAGAGGAGAAGAATGATAATTCTTAAGGAAGGAAGTGCTTATATAGAGCGGAAAGTTAAGGAAATGAAACAAGGAAGTTGTTTCTTAAACAATAATCTCAGTTGAAAAAAAGAAACAAACCCGTAGAAAGCATTGCCAAATCAGAGACCAACAAAACACTTCTTTTGGTCCCCAACTGTTTGCTCACTGATGGCACATACACAGATAATAACAACAATAGCTGACTAACATTTACTTCCTCCCTTCAACAAAGTACCAGGCACAGTACTAAGTGCTTTCCATACATCATGGGATTTAATTCTTACAGCAATCCTGTCAGGTACTATGATGATTATTCCCATTTTGTAAATTAGGAACCTGAGGCACGAAGAGGTGCGATACCTGCCCGAAATCACACAACTAGTTTTAGTGTAGAAGCAAAGCACCCTTCAACAAAAGATTCTTCCATGGCATTGGTTCTCTGCAGAGTCTGATGGTGGGTGCTCAGTCTAGCACAACCTTTTATCACCCAAATCAGTCCTGCCTCTAGATAATGTGACTGATTTTTCTATGTGGTTTACTTATTGGATAATTTTGTTACCTGAAAGTTAAATCTTCATTTAAAATTCATTTTGCATCAGCTTTCCTGGTGGTGAGCTGTGGCTTGAGTAAGCTAAAAACTACTACTGTAATCCACGAAACAGTCACTCATCCTCCTTTCCTTTCTATCTTCCTACCTTTATTCCTTCCATAAACATGGTTGAATGCCTACTCTATTCCAGGCTGTATACCACTCTGCACATTACAAAGCCTTTTATTACCTTATAATCTAGTAGGAGAAATGGAAAAGAAAGCAAATAATTTCCCCCAAAAATGTGCTGTGTTCTGATAGAAGTATGTACAAGATCTTGCGAGGACGGAAAGAATAACTGTGTTTGAGATAGGAAGAAAAGGCAAGGCCCCTCTGAAACCATAATTTTGAGCTAAGTCTTCGAGTCCCAACACTGTTTCACTTGGTAGGCACACTTAGTCAGTTACATTCTATTTCATATTTCTGGCTTGTCTGTAAGTAGTTTAGTAACAGACCATGTGGTAAAAATATAGATTCTATCTGGGTCAGGCAGCTCAAGCTCTGACAAGGCTGAAGGTTAATCTATGCTCAAGTGATGCGGAGTGACTTTCTGGCTTTCCTACCATATCTCATCAAATCTAAGACGCGTCAGGGACTCATATCAATTTAGCCTTTTCTCACAAAGACCTGGAATTTAAATGTATGGCATTGATTTTTGAGGTAATAAAATACAAAATAATTTATCTGTGGAGCCAGCAAGGTGATTTTCTCATCATGCTATCAGAGTACCATAAAACATATTTTTCCTATTAAATTTGCCTTGTGCATTTGTTAGAATGAATTCTACATTTTAACGTCTCTAAAAATGGGATGTGCTTTACAATGAGTGGTCTCTAAGACTCAATGGAAATATAGGTGGTGTGACCACATCAGTATATACTAGATGAATATCAGTCCTGCCAGTGGCTAGAACCAGGGCAGAAGTTTGTAGTGTATGATTAAGAGTGAAAATCCTAGAGCCAGACCACCAAGGTTTGAATCCTGATTCTGCCACTTATTAGCTGTGTGACCTGGGGCAAGGTATTTAACCTCTCTGTGCCTCAAGTTCTTCATCTTTACAATGGGGCTAACAATGTTGCCCTCATAAAGGTGCGAGAGGACTGAGCTAGTTAATATAAGTAAAGCACGTAGCACAGTGCCCATACATAGTAAATGCCCAATGAATGTCAGCCTTTGCCTTTTTAATAAGCACAAGTAGACTCACTACTTTAATAACACCCTGATTTTAATATGGTAGAAGGACATCTGAATTCATAAACCACCTATTACCCCTCCTAGTAAGTCAAATTACTACATTCTCACCCATTACCTTGAATCATTTATAGAATTGCCCTTATTTTGCAAATTAGAAAATCGGAGTGAAAGACCTGCTTATATTAAGATAACAGAATTGTAACTAAAACCAAGGTTTCCTTATTGCCATTACAGTGAACTTCCTATCTAGACCATACCTAAGTACTACTGGCAATATATTTCTTATCTTTTAACCCCTTCATCTTCTTCTAACCCACCCTTTCACCATCTAACATCATTTAAACCATGGTCACTTTAGTCTCCAAAATGGGCAGTGCTGGTGGGAAGGCAGGAGTCCTTAATATCTATGTAAGATATTCATCAGATATCCACCAAAAATATATTTTTTAATGAAAGAAACAGAAAATCACCATTAGATTATCATAATAATAATTGCTTCAAGCAAGATCCCTTGGTGGGTGCTAAAATTACTGGTTGAAAGGTTAAGCTGAAAACAGAATATATGCATATTGTTTCTGTTAGAAAACCTGAGCCAGCTGGATTCTTCCTTTATGCCATGCTGGCATAGAAGAAAAGGCAGTGCTTCTTTGTTTCAATAAGAACATTTCCCCAGCCGCCCTCATTTCCAAGTTATCTGCCTTCTATGATTCAGGTGGAAAAAGCTGATAAGATAAAGTTGGCAATTATTTGATTACTTCCTTTGAAATGTCTACCAGTAACAAGATTGATCAACACTCTTCTTATGCAAATGTTTCTTATCTATTGCCAACTTTCAGATGACCAGACACTGGAGACAGTTATCAGTATCATAGAAGATATAGACCCTTGTTGCCTCAAAGACAACAATGTAATGATTCACACCAGTAATAAATACACAAGGAAAATTAAACAAGAAAAAAACTATGTTTTATAGTACCCTGGTAACAAGATGAGGAAATCCCCTTACTGGTCCCACAGATAAAACTTAATTTATTTTAAATATTTTGTCACCTCAAAATCAATGCCATACATTTAATTTTCAGACATTTGTGGGAAGAGACTCAATACATGTTCCCACTGATCCCATAGTTCACCATTACCCACTGCAGAATGTTCTCAGGAAGAACTCTAACACTCACAGGTGTTATGTGGGTATGGGCTCCTAAAATAAGTGTCAGAGAAGGGAAAGAGCTGGGAAGGAGCTCTGAACTTGTGAAGAAAATGAAAATATTCTATTCACGCAGCTCTACATGACAATCTGATCTTGGACAAGTTCCTTAACCTTGCTAAGTCAGTTTTCCTCATGTGTATAAAATTAAGGCTAGATTAAATAACACTTAGGACTGTCTAGCTCTACCCACTTGAATTAGAGATATAATTATTTGGGGAAATAACACTGCTGGATTCCCAACACTCCCATTGTTTTCAAGATTTCATTGACATAATAATTCAAGATATTCAACATTCCAGCTTTTGTTTGTTTGTTCCCCAATATAAGTGCTTCATATGTAATTTTTAGTGCCAATCCAACAGCATTTTAGAACAGAAGGCTATTGAGCGGTGATATGAACAACAAAATCAGCTGAGTCCAACTCCAGAAAACTTCTGTTACAGCTCATGTGCATTCATTCTACAAATATTGACTGTAATGGTTTATATCAGTGATATATCTGTTTAGAAGGGCATAGTTAACTTCTCCAAGAAGCAGACAACAGATAAATCACGAGAGATAACAATGATCTTAAGTTAGTTAAGTATGAGCAACACTCTATTGCTCCAAAGCAAAAGAAACATAGAAACATTATACCTAGTGACTAATAACAATAGTAATAATGTAATAGTTAACGTTTATCGAGGCTTCCTTTATGATCTGTTTTACTGTCCCATTAAATGCTCATGACAATCCTCTGATGTAGATACTATCACTAGCCCCATTTTGCAAATGAGAAAGGCAAAGTGTAGAGAAGTTAACTAAACCAGGGTCATATAGCTAGCATGTGGTAGAGCATGGAACACAGACAGGTCTGACTCCAGAGTCCCCACTTAGCCCTTGGAAACAAACAAAGAAACACCCAACATTTCTTGTCACACACAACCTTTGTTTTCTGAAATATATGTAACTATGAAGATATCTTGGTCAGCATTTAAGGATGAAAAGATACAATGTAACAGAGGCTGTCAACTTCTTTTTGTCTCCAGACACAACCCAGTGATGGAGTTGAGGAAGAAGTACCACCCAGCTAATCCTGATATACCCACCTTGAGAATTCCACAGTATACATACTCATATCTTTATTCATAAGCAACACTACATATGGCTCCACCCAAATCTTGCTTGTGGCTACAAAAGATTTTTAAATAAAATGTATATTCAAAGATTTTTGCCACATTTCTCTCATGCAAGACTCGTGTTAAAAAAATTTCGTCACATAGTTCAATAGCAGCTTATAATAAAGAAAACTGAATTAATAAAAAAAAATTTAAATGATATATGTTTATAAATTACAGGTATATTATTTCTATATAGATACTGCAGTAAACTAGGGAAGAGAACAATGAGTAAGATGGGTAATCCAGGGAAAGCAGATACTGAACCCAAATCAGGAAGGACTGAGACATAGTCACATATAACTGGAAGGAAGAAGGTTCAACAATTAATCAAGCTAGCAAAAGAAGTATAACAGGGCTTCCCTGGTGGCGCAATGGTTAAGAATCCGCCTGCCAATGCAGGGGTCATGGGTTCGAGCCCTGGTCCGGGAAGATCCCACATGCCACAGAGCAACTAAGCCCGTGTGCCACAATTGCTGAGCCTGCGCTCCAGAGCCCGCGAGCCACAACTCCTGAAGCCTGGGCGCCTAGAGCCCGTGCTCTGCAACAAGAGACGCCACTGCAATGAGAAGCCCATGCACCGCAACAAAGAGTAGCCCCTGCTTGCCGCATCTAGAGAAAGCCCATGTGCAGCAACGAAGACCCAACGCAGCCAAAAATAAATAATTAATTAATTTTAAAAAATTAAAATAAAAAATAAAATACATTAATCACCTCCAATTGAAGACAAGGCAAAAGCCCTTCAATTGTACAATTAAATAGATTTTTAAATTGGAAATCTTTGTACTTGCATGGAGGTCCAAAAAATGCTGCTGAAACTTGTGTAGCTTTAAAATCAGTCTACTGCAAATTTGTGGAGGGAGATCTTGCTTCTTGTTTTAACACTTGAAAGCATGACAAGTGTTTGACATTACTTAAGATTCAAGCAACATTAGTTGCCATCAAAATGACTTTATCACATATAAAATTTGCATATAGTTGATGTTTTGCCTTGCAACTTTAGGTTGAATTCATTAAGAAACTTATCTGCCTCAAAAGCTAATTTCCAATGCCATTCAGTGTTCCATAATAGAGGAACACTTTTTCTTCTCATTAACAAAAATTTCAATTTTGGTCCTAAGATTTTAAAAAATCACAATAAAATTTTACCACTGCTGAGTCATCAAGCTGATGTGTGGTAGGGCAAGAGAGAAGATTCAGCTTCTATTTCTGATAAAAATTCACAGAACTGATAAAGGTTAAGTCCACAAGAGCAAATGAAACTCACCATTAACACTACTGGCTCAGTAACACAGGGTAGACTCAAATATTGTCTGCAAAGCGCCTGCTAATGAATAATACCGCATATAAGCTATAAACATCTTACATTTTCATAAGACTTGTAAATTTGTACAACTAAGCTTTTTTCTCTGCTTCACACATTTTTATCACTGTAAGTTGTAATACATCTTAGTAGATTCCACTTCATGTTTACTGATTAATTTTTCTCAAATTCTTTGAGCTATTCCCTTTTTTAGTTGTAACATGCAGACTATTCATATAGGGTAATTCTTTTGTCAATTCAAACTCAGCTTTGACCTTTGGAATAAAAAAACAACTTAGTAGTATCAGTAACACCTTTTGGACTCAAGAGCCAAGAAAAACCAAAGAAATCATTTGCCCTGATTTTTAACTATTAATGTTGCTCCCAATATCATCAACTCTTTGGTCAATTATTCTCCCCAAGAGGTTAATAGTCTTAAACAAGTTTATTTTCTCTGGACACATTCCTTCAGTTGTTGCAGTTAAGCAGAATTTAATAAACTCACTATCAGTAAACAGTTTTCCTTATTTGGCTAAGCCATTCTAAACTTACTGTGACTCTCATTTTCATTTTTTATATTTTTGAAGAAATTCTGCTGTTATGATTAAAAAATATTTTTTTCCTAATTGGCTTTTCTCCAAGTTGGAAATATTGTGATGAGTGCTTGGTCTAGTAATGTCGATAGAGATTGTATTCTTTATGTGTCATAGAATATTCATCTTTTAAATTTTCTTCAACCATTTAAAAACATAAAAAACATTCTTAGCTTATGGACTCTACAGAAAACCAGTGGGAGGCTAAATTCCAACTATGAGCCATAGTTTGCCCATCCCTGCTCTAGAACACAGATGTAATTTCTTCCCACTCTCAGATTCAGAACCTAGGATTATCTAGAAAGGTGTGTGATAAGAATCAGTTAGTCATCAGGCTTCCCTGGTGGCTCAGTGGTTAAGAATCCCCCTGCCAATGCAGGGGACACGGGTTTGAGCCCTGGTCTGGGAAGATCCCACATGCCGTGGAGCAACAAAGCCCGTGCTCCAGAACTACTGAGCCTGCGCTCTAGAGCCCGCGAGCCACAACTACTGAGGCCGTGCACCACAACTACTGAAGCCCACACACCTAGAGCCTGTGCTCTGCAACGAGAAGCCACTGCAATGAGAAGGCCGGGCACCGCAACAAAGAATAGGCCCCTCTTGCCACAACTAGAGAAAGCCCGCGTACAGCAACGAAGACCCAACGCAGTCAAAAATAAATAATGTTTAAAATTATATAAAAAAAGAATCAGTTAATCATCACTTATTAGCTTCTCCTCCAGGTAGGGTGGATCCTACTTTATTAAAAGGATGACTACTTCTACTAGACTGTTTATAAACTAGTTCCTGTACAACCAATGGTTGCTCACTTTTTTTTAACATCTTTATTGGAGTATAATTGCTTTACATTGTTGTGTTAGTTTCTGCTGTATAACAAAGTGAATCAGCTATATATATACTTATATCCCCATATCCCCTCCCTCTTGCATCTCCCCCCTACCCTCCCTATCCCACCCCTCTGGTGGTCACAAAGCACCCAGCTGATCTCCCTGTGCTATGCAGCTGCTTCCCACTAGCTATCTATTTTACATTTGGTAGTGTATATATGTCAGTGCCACCCTCTCACTTCGTCCTAGCTTACCCTTCCCCCTCCCCGTGTCCTCAAGTCCATTCTCTATGTCTGCGTCTTTATTCCTGTCCTGCCCTGGTTGCTCACTTTTAAAGTCAGTAGTGAAATTTGTCATCTCTAATTTCACCCCTTATCTCAACTCTGCCAACATTAAAAGCATTCCTACCTTGCCCTCTTTTTATTCAAGGTCAGAATATGTGGTTCTTTTCTTTTTTAAATTTTATTTATGTATTTATTTATGGCTGCGTTGGGTCTTTGTTGCTGCATGCAGGCTTTCTCTAGTTGCGGCGAGAGGGGGCTATTCTTTGTTGCAGTGCACAGGCTTCTCATTGCAGCGGCTTCTCTTGTTGCGGAGCACGGGCTCTAGGGGCACGGGCTTCAGTAGTTGTGGCTTGCGGGCTCTAGAGCACAGGCTCAGTAGTTGTGGCGCACGGGCTTCGTTGCTCTGCGGCATGCGGAATCTTCCCAGACCAGGGCTCGAACCTGTGTCCCCTGCATTGACAGGCGGATTCTTAACCACTGCGCCACCAGAAAAGCCCAGAATATGTGGTTCTTGGACAAGATACTGTTCAAAGTACTGAACCAAAGCCCTCATTTGTGTCATTCTTGCCAAGTGAGGCCTTCCAACAGCCAGAAAGGCCCCTGCTACACAGGTAATGCTAAGAGTTTGGACTTTTCCACTTGAACCTGAGACTATGGGGTCATAGAGAATGCTATAAAAACTCCATGCTATAAAATCTAGACATTTCTAGATCCTAGAACTGGGATACAGAGACATCAGCTCCTAGCTTTACAATTCAGAACTCTACAAAGATGACTCAGAGGGGAGTCCCCCTTCTATCCTGACCAGACAATAGAGAATGCCTAGCCTCCCAGTCATCCTGGCAGATCCTCCCCTCTACTCCTCATCCCTCACCTCTATACCTCACTCATCCTTTCACATTTGGGGGCTCCTCTTTGTGACCATGGCTAAGTAGAGACCTGACATGGAAACTGAGCCCCTCAAATTTCACATTCTACTGTATACAGGAAACAAGTCACATGCAAACCAGGATACGGATGTTATAACATCTCCTGTAAAGTTACTTTGTAGGCATGGTCACCAGCTAGGAATCTGAAACTTCTACTAATCCATGAAAAAACTAACCGAAGCAGGGTCTGTTAGTTCAATATAGTGATGCTATCAAAGTTCGTGTTTCACCTCGTTGTCCCTTTCTGTTTTTACTCGTTCCCCACCTCACACCTTCTCTTTTCTCCAACTTGAAGTGAGAGTGTTGGGGAGGCTATGGCCACTGGCTTAGTCTACCAGCTAAACTTGCTTTAATCATATGTACGGTGAAGAGGTCTAAAGGATAAGTAACAAGTGTACTTCCCTTGAACCTCCACGCCCAACTCATGATGTCAAGCCTATACCTTGCTGCAGACCCAAAGCGAAGTATTCTTTCAAGGGCCACCACTTTACAATGGCAAAAGCATGTGCCTAGGCTCAAACAACCTTCCATTATGTGAGTGTGGGGACGGTAACTAGGAGAGACGGAGCACAAAGGACATCAGTGGTCTAACAGGAACCCTGGGCTGAAGCATCCTGAAGAGGAAGAAGAGAATTGGGATCCTAATCATAATGCTTACAGTCTAAAAAATGTATCTGGTCTACAGAATGGAGAGAGACGTTTCTTTCTCCTCAAAATAGTTATACCTTGGTGTGGGAAGGGAGAGGGAGATAAGAGCATTTCTTAACATATTCCAGCACAGTTTTCAAGAGTTGTAACTGGTGAATGAATGCCAGGGGCTGAGTGCAAAGCCAGATAAATGGGTAGCAGGCCAATCACACAATTTATCTTGTTGCTGCCAAAATAGTGCCCTCTAGCGGGAAAAATTTTAAACAGTCCTTACTAACACTGACCAGCATCTATTTCTACAAAATATCCACACACAGGCAGCTAAATGGCAACAATTATAACTAGCTGAAACTCTGAAAACAAGTGCTGACATAATTGCATTTATCAATAACAGCTAACACTGGGCACTTTCTATGGTGAGGCACTGTGCTAAGCAAACACTTTACAGGCATTATCTCACTTAATTCTTACAAGTGTGTGAGGCAGCCCAATTGGCTCTGCTTTATAAAGTGAATCTTACAGCTGTAACTTGCCCAAGGCACCCCAACTAACATGGGGGGAAAATCTGACACTTAAATTTTAAACCCTTGTACGAAATCTGACTCAGAAAAACACAAAGAATGAGAACTACAGCAGAAAGTTGGGAAACGTTTGCAAAACTTTGTTCGTTTTTAATAGAATATTGATTCTGCTGTAACTGGGAATAATAAGTAAATCTCTTTCTGAACAAAATTTTTCATATTTCCCCCAGGTCCCAAAAAAAAAAAAAAAATCAAGACCGAAATGATCTGAGGTCCTTCCAGGGCTCCTGTCATCAGGGCTTCTGAATCCCACTCCAAGAGACTTCTTTGTGCTTCTTTCTGTTGTCTTCTTATACTCATGTCCAAAGGGCAACATAAATCATTCAGTAAATCAAATAACATCTAGTACTGCAAACTAAGACAAATAAATAGCTGTCTAAATATTATTATAAAAAAAATAAAACCTATATTCTAGGGACTTATTTTACAATATCATAGGAACCTCAGTAAAACTGTATTTCTGAACAAAAACTAAATAAGGCATACTTTCTAGCTTTATTTCCTGAAGAAATCACTAATGTAATGCATTTATGTCACGGTATCAGGCTTTAAAGACTAACTACTGGAAAGAAGGAAAATGGTATTTGAAAAGAAGTTCAAGTTGACTGCGGCCACAAATCAATGGAGGGACTAACAGCAACAGTAGCAAAGATTAACATTCACTTGAAGCTGCAGCAAAACCACTGGTCCCATTCCTTCCGCCTACAGAATGAAATCCAAAATTCTTGGGGGGCCATCTGAGGATGGCCCCCCAAACCACTTTCTCAGCCTCATTCATTCAGAGAAGAACTATTTATGTAGCACTTTTAATTACCCCTAGGCATTATTCTAGTTGTTGAGGGGTAAACAGTGAATAATGCAAAGCTCCTGCCCTCAACACTCGGTGAAGAAAAATAAGGTAGGAGGTAAAGGGGAAAAGCATACCAGCATGGGGCCTGGGCGGGGAGGGGTCAGGGTAGGCCTGTCTGGTAAAGTGGCATTTGAGCAGACACCTGAAGTGAGGGAGGGAATCATGGGGTGTTTGTGCAAAGTCTGACCAGATGGGAGGAAACACTGCAAAGGCCTGGAGGCAGAGGCATGTTTGTAGTTACCTGATAACAGCAAGACCAATGTGGCTGAATCAGAGAGCAAATGGGGTGACAGGAAAGGTCCCGGCCTTGCAGGGGTGAAGGGAGAGGTGTTGGCACACCTTACTGGGCTTTCTAGGCTAGGGTAGGAACTTCACAATTACTCCGAGATGGGAAGCCACTGGAAAGTTTGAAGAGGTACAACATCATCAGACACGTTTTTCAAGGATAATTCTTGCTACAATGTACAGAGTAGAATGGGGAACCACAAGGGTAGATTCAGCCTTCTGTCTTATTCCTAGCGCCTCCCCCCACCTAGGTGTATTACCATTATTAGCAGCTAGTGTTTACTGAAATCACATGTGTGAGGCATTACCATTTAATTCTTGAAACAAAACTGCCAAGTACCTACTACAAATGGAAGGGAAAATTTAAATAAAGCCTCAGGCAAGATCAAGGAGCTTGTTTACAACAAAGAGCTAATAAATGGAATCATAAAACAAATCTGCCCATGTTAAAGCACTGGTTTCTTCCACTACAACACACAACATACCCTTCCAAGTCAGTAATTTTGTATCAGACCTTTTTAATGACTCAAGTCTTTGAACGTCTTATTCTCTGCCTAGAGCAAACACCCTTTCATCCAATTTCTTTGACAGCAAATTTGTTCATTTTGGAGATCAGCTCAAGCATTCCCTCCTGAGCAAACTCATTCCTGATTCTTCCGGCCATTTAGCTGCTCCATCGCCTGTGCCTTAATAGCAGTTGCTCCATCTTCGTTTCTCTGAAACAATACTTACCTGGGGTAGTGTAACTGTATCCATTTATATATTTCCATCGAGTTCCTCATGATAGCCATACTTTGTCATCATCTCTCCCACCCTTACACTCCTCTCTCCTCCTTCCACCGCCACACAGAGCAAAATAAATGAATGCTGAATGGAATAATAAATTATCAAGGAACAATATGTAGATCCTTTATGCATCTACTCTATGCATCTTGGACATCTGATGCCACATTTCTTAAAAAATGAAAACAACTCACCAAAAAAAAGAGAGATAAATATGAGGTGATGAATGTATTAACAAGATGGAGGAATTTTTTCACAATGTGGGTATATCAAATCATCATGACATACACTTTAAATATCTTACAATTTTGTCAATTATACCTCAACAAAGCTGGAAAAAAATTAGCTATGGGTGGCAGTAAGAAAAAATACAGGGCTTCCCTGGTGGTGCAGTGGTTGAGAATCTGCCTGCCAATGCAGGGGACACGGGTTCAAGCCCTGGTCTGGGAAGATCCCACATGCCGTGGAGCAGCTGGGCCCGTGAGCCACAATTACTGAGCCTGCGCGTCTGGAGCCTGTGCTCCGCAACAAGAGAGGCCGCGATAATGAGAGGCCCGCGCATCGCGATGAAGAGTGGCCCCCGCTTGCCGCAACTAGAGAAAGCCCTCGCACAGAAACGAAGGCCCAACACAGCTATAAATAAATAAATAAATAGATAGATAGATAGATAAATAGATAAATAAAATTAAAGATGTTTAAAAAAAGAAAAAATACAGTGGATGGATGTTAACTAGACTTATATACAAATATCAAATATACAAATATCAAATCATTATGTTGTACACCTGAAACTAATACATGCCAATCATATATCACTACGAAAAATAAAGTGCATACTCTAGAGTTTTGCTGTTAAGTAGGGCTCTAGATCATTTGTACAATACAGACATTTAAACAACACAGGGAAAGCTAGACAGCATTCAAAAAAAGGTGAGACAATAATGAACATAAAACTTTGTCCAAAAAAATAATTTAGAAACTAGAAACAGCCTGAAAGATGGAAGTAGCATTATTTTTGTTGGTTTCAATATTAGAAAGACCAAACTGTGCATGTGAGATTGTCTTGAAAGGCAAAATTAAGAGTAATATGTGGAAGACACAGAAAAAATCATGGCTTAATTGAAGCAATATACTACAAAACAAAGCATTCCAATTGCAGGAAACGCTCAAAAACACTCAAATAAGTTATGTGGCACCTTGATGAAAAACAATTGAAGGAATGCAATCTACTCCTCTGATATTCTGATCTTCATTCATATAATTCCAGAATATTTATAATAGTCCCAGATTTCTAGTTCAGATCCGTTTCCTTTTACAAAATTATCAGATTCATTAGATTTTGAAAATACTGGCCCAAGGTTTCTTACTGGGCCTGTTTTCCAAATGACCTGACATTTTTGCTATTTTACCTTTATTCCAGGTTCTTGGTTTGGACAGGCTACATAGTATATTGCAAAACAGGGAGGTCAGAGTTGGACAGGTGAAGCATTTATTTCCCTTATGATGTTTTCTCCCACCAAAACCTTTCTAGAACCTGACGAGTTTCCATGCCAGTCATCAATTTATAGTCTCTCAGCTCCAAATTCACCCTGACGGGGCTCACCTGCTGCTTTCTGGCAGCTCCACCATCAGTAAACAAGGTGGGTATAAAGACACCAGGTAGTTCTCTGCCCCAGTCACAGTCCCAGAATGTATGGCTCTCCTTGGCGACCTCACAGACCTGGCCCAGGCTGGTGATCACCTTCCTTCAACTTTCCCAATACAAACCCCTAACGCCCCAGGTGTCCAGCCAGCACTGTCCAGCACGCAGAAAGAATCCTCACTCCCTCTCCAGGCCCACACCCAGACACCACCTGCAGCTTCCCTGAGCCTTGGAGAATGGCTTCCTGCTTGCCTAGTAACTGAAAACCGACTCTGGTCTGGGCAAACCAGTAAACTGTGCCATCAAGTGAACTGCAGGTACCCCTTCAACAAGCTCTGAACCCAAATCTTAGCTCCTTCTTACAAGGTTGTCCTTCCTTGAGTACTCTCCCTTCTCTCTGGGGTACCATATAGAGCTCTCTTGTGTCTTATCTCTTTTGTCACAATTTAAAACTTTTTTTCCCCCTGTGGAACCCGGGAGAGAGGGAGGCAGCCAGGTCCAGGGAAACACCACTTCTTCAGCTGCTGCAAATGCTGAACTCCTGGGAGTCTGACCAGTTTAAAACTTTTTTTTATATTAAGCTTCTCTTGTTTACAATCACTGTGTGGTTTCTGTTTCTAGATTGGACCCAGACTGATAGTTTCCCATCAAGCCAGGCTCAAAGAAGCAACACAACGAAAACCAGCCACTGAAAGTTTCCCCAGACTTAGTCCTAGATCTGTAAAATAGCTCATGTACCTGATGAAATGCAGAATATATAAAAACTCAAAAATCTTAAAGTTTTGAGGGCTCAAGAGGTTAGAAAGCTTATAGCCAAGTCATCCAAAATACAAAAATGTTAATCTTATTTGATAAACTGCAATATCAAAAAAGAAATCTCTTCCATAATAGGTTTAATTTACCTCATTTTAAAAAGAATTTGCAGGACATCACATAAACAAAAGACGTGGTTTCTCCTATCTTGAGCTTACAACCTGATATAGGAAATCAGGCTTAGAATTATCAATTAACACTTTAAATTTACATGTTTCTGGTTATACATCATTATGTGTAGGAGACACTATCAAGGAGACAAAACAAAATCAATCATCTAATATTTTTTGAGACATTTTCTCCCCTAGGGATACAAATTTGCTACAAGAGGAATATCAAAAACATAAACAAGAACTATAACAGCTAACTGAGCAATGGGGAAGGAAAATGGAGAGCCAACCTACCAGAGTTTGGAAGGTGAGAATGTTTGGAAAAGTAAGTATAAACTCTGTCAGAGCTTTAAAGAAATGGCAGAGTAAGCTTTAAATAACCAGAATGAAAGAAAACTGAGTATTTCAAGTATGGGAAATAATATGCATAAAGGTGAGAATATACATAGAAAGTCTGGGAGAATCTTGAGTAAAGCAATTTAGCTGCAGCAAACTTGCTGAAATAAATCAGTAAGATTACAGTGGTGGTGTGTACAACAGTATCTTGTAAACACTAGTCAGGATGTCTTTGGATGTATGAACTGAAAATGCGGGGAAGAATGGTTAAGGGTGAAATAAATATTAGGAGGCAAATGGACTAGTCTCGGTTAATGTAACGAAGTTGCTACATTGTAAAAAAAAGTTGTTACACAGACATGTCTGGTCTACAGGTAAGGACAATGTAGAATTAACTGGGAGGGTAAAAAACTAATTTTTTTTGTTCAAAAAAGGAAAATGATCTTAGCCACTGATGAATTTTGTTCCCTTTCATGCTACTTGCCTATTGTCAAGTTTACTTCTTGAGAGCACTTCAAACAAAGAGGTTTTGAGACACAGTGAAATGTGGGACAGGAAAAAAGGAAACAAATTCAAAGGTATCAGTGATTCCACATATTCAAAACAAAGGGGGAAAAAATCTTGTCATGATTTATCTTCAGGCAACATTTTGGTATAACTGCATATGATTTAAAAAGACATTATCCCAAACATTAAATACAAAATAATAACCCCCAAAATCCACATTTATAAATTTCAACAAGAAATAACATAACTAGAGAGACATATAACCCAAACAAACCCAAGAAGACAGAGTTCCTCAGTTTGGTCAGAAATCTCTATGAAGCTGAAATGAATTGTCCCAGAAAAAACTGAGAGTTCTTACTGATAATAAAGAAAATACAGTTGAGTTTCAAGTCTTCACATATGCATCACACTTTTATCCCTTGATCTCAAATAATTTTTGCAATTAGGTTAAATTTTTTCATGCTCAATTAAAGATCTGAAATGTCTTATTAAAATTTTATCACTTTTTCTATTTAATATTTTTCAATATACCTAAAAGAGAGAAAAAGGTTGATAAAACTTTATATTCACAATTCTATTTTTAAAATCTAATTGTTCTCATCTGCTTTAAATTCCCAACTCAGCAGTCTCAATACGGTTGTCTCCTTTTTTTCCTCTGGAAATCTCAAAATAAAAAATACTTAAATATTTAACAATTAACTAAATCAATTCCTTAAAGAATTTATTGAACATTTATCATTTACATTTTTTTCTTGTTTGAATCTCCTATATATTTTTTTGAAAGGTTAGAATTAATCATTTAGATAAAGTTCTCTTTTTTGCTAAAAAACTTAAACTTCCATATTTAATACAAAAGGGTAAGTATAATCAAGTTTCTTAAAATACTAGTTATAACAAAATTTTAGAACAGGCTTATCTTATTTAGTACTGGATATATGTTCTTGCAAATGGGAGCACTAACCACATCAGTGCTACTCAGAGTCAACACTGCATAATAATCCCTTTGGAGATGCTTTCTAGGTATACTAAACATATTATATCTGATCAACATATAATATGTAATTATCTGATATCTTTGTCTGCTCTGCCTTTAGAAGTCGTTGAATACTGGATTTCGCTGGAACATGCTCCGCTCAGATCTATGTTCATCCACTTAAAATCTATCTGCACTTTTAACGGCCAACCACATTTCAATCATCAAAGTAATGTCTTGTTTGATTGTATGCAAACTATCTGCTGTGAAGCAGAAGACCATAATCAGAAATAGAATGTCTGTGGCAAAAACACCTCCACAGAGTAAACAAAACAAACTTATTAGCAAGTGACTCTCAAACTGGGCAAAAAGAATAGTACAGTGACTGACGCACTAGGCAAGGAAAAAAAGACAGGATTGACTCCACAGTCTTTGGCATGTAAGTTCTATGACAAAGCTCTTAGATAGTGCTTTAAATTGGGGGGAAAAATTCTTTGACCCAATGTACTTAGAAATTCCTATTTGACAGTGAAGCTACTTATTAGCAAAAACGCTCCAATTTGGGTAGTGTTAATTTGTACTATTTGTATACATACCTATTCTCTAATTTCATCAGGCTTTTTTAATATGCTTCGCCATGTCTTATGAATTATTTCTTCATTTTGTTGGTAAAGATGCTTCCTGCTTATTAGACGCTCACTTGGTAGAAGTTGCAAAATTATAGAGCAGTCCTAGCTAGTGACAAACCCTAAAGAAAGTTTGCTTTAAAGAAAGTTCAGCACTTACAAAATAGCTTTAAAATACAGTTACTTTCTGATTTTCCATATTCACTTAAGTTTAGTTATCAAATTTCATAAAGCAACTGGCCACTGATATAGTTTTTACTAGTTTGAGCTAACCTCAAAACTTAAATCTGGGAAATAATATCAAAATATTAAAATCTCAAATATCCCCCCCCAAAATATTTTATAAACTGTCAAGTACTGTCAAGATTATCTTACATAGAATCAAAGCATTAATTAAATGAGGTTTTCCTGGAATTCACAATATAAAACATCCTTTTAGCACTGCATCAATTAATGTTATTTACAAATATAACATATTCTTAAATGTCTGCTTTATGAAACTTGAAAGTAACATACTTCCATATGGATAAGATACACCATAACAATTTTGACATTCCTCAAGCTCCTTAAGTGGATGCTAACTTTATAAAAGAGTCTATTTAAGAGATTTTGGATAGAAACCAGGAAAAGCTTCTTAATGATCCAGAATCAGATGATAAAATGATGAGGATGCTGAAGAAGGTTAAGTCCATGTAAGCCTCAAGAATGGAAATCATCCATCTTCGAATATTAGACATCTGACAGCCTGAAGACCAAAGTCAGACTAGGACATATGGTGTGGGTCCTTCTAGTTCACCTCCTGGTAGTTTGGCACAAAATGAGGATAGGCCACAAAAATCTATGGACATTTTCAAGTCTGGTTTTTAAAAAATATATAATACTTGAACCAATCACAGAATAATATATGGCTTCTAATTACTTTGTCAGTTTAAGCAATAGGAAAAAAAATACATTTTTGTTCTGTGGTGACTATTTATTGGTTAGACTTTTATTTTCCTCTTCACATTTTCGGTGACTGTTTCCCACTGGAATCATCAACCAGGTCTCTCAGGCGAGATAAATGGTGCAAAGCCCTTCATTAAAAAGTATAAAACACGTTATAAACCAATATTAAGGAGTGAATAGGTAATGCAAAAAGAAATGGTGACTACATTGTTTCTTAACTTCAAAATTAGTATGAGAGATAAGTTTATGGAATAGTTTTAGTATCAAAACTGAAAATTTTTCTTTACAAAACCTTTCAATCTGAATAACTGAGGGTTAAAATAATTCATCTAAAATTCTATAAACACTTACTTTAAAAAATTATATGTTTGACATTTAAGGGTTTTTTTTTTGAAAGTGTGCCAAGCAGCCTAATAAGAAACAATAATAGGTATCATTTGTGTCACACTTAAAGCATCTTTTTCAAGTACTTTGCAGAATGAAATGATACCTTCTGATATACTGTGTATAACATTTAAGAAATAAAGGACATAATTCATTTTTAACATGTACATTCAAGGCAGCTAAATTGAAATAGCACTAAAGAATCAGTTACAATTGAGGAAAACTCATTTTTATTGAGCATGGGGGAAAACAAATGACAATTACATTGAATAATGTAGTATTATACCAACAACCTGGTTTTTCTCAATCAGCCCTCAGACAAACCAAGAAGATAGGAGCCCTTAAGTTTCCAGTCTTCCTCTAAAAGTATTCTTCCAGCTTTCCCTCTCCCTTACCCTTCAGATCCTTGAGGATCACTCAGGAAATATCAGTTAATCAACCATATTTCAGATCTCTGATAAATAAGAGTCCAAGAAAAACAGAAATAATATACCAGTAATCTCTAAGGTGAGAAATTAGTGAGAAGTTACTGAAAGGTGGTGACTACAACACCTTATTCTACAGTCTCCAACACAGGTTCAACTGATGTATATTAAATAAAATACATCTTCCACTTTACCAAGGATAAGGAGATGGAGGAAATTAGTAGTGTTAATTACTGCATTACGTCTATTTCCCTGTACTCTATTTCTTAGACACTTTTACTCAAATGTATTAAGAATCTGAATTCTGCCATCCTTTTGGCAGCTTCTGTTAATTTTTGAGATTGTCATCTTCATTAACTAAATGACAATAACTCACCCAGAGTTACTAAGCAATCAGAGGTAAAATTAGACTTTATTATTTCTACATCCTATAGTAATATCTCTCTACTTAAAGAATTATTTTCTTCCTACAGACACATTTATGAGGAAGAAGATAATCTGTAAATATACTTGGGGCTTATCTTCCTTTTCCTTTTCAGGCTGTGATTCAAGAGAAAGAAGATGACAAGTGGCTAGAATCTGATGTTACTGTTTACAAATCAGAGGGTCAACAGATCCTTTAGATTTAGAGGGTCTATGAAATGGGATGGGGAAAAAAATCATCTTTATTTTCACTAAATGCTATCTCTAAATTAGCATTTCCTTCCATTATGAATGTAAGCAACAGCCAAAATCTGTGACCTCATATGCCATAGAAATCAGAGGTATTTTCATATCACATTATAGTCATTGCAAGTATGTTTTATACTCATCACTACTTCAAAATTACAATAGTTATATAATAGTTACAAAATTACAACAGTTATTAAACCCACTGCTAAAACATACATACGTCCTCTAAGTCTTTCTGTCTACAGTCCAAAAGTTCATATGACATAACTGGCCAACTATTAGACAACTTTAGGTCTAGTTGTTCATCCACCAAATAGTGAAGTCTCACGGGTAACCCAGACATCAATGCCTTCCAATATTCCCTTTAATTGTTTGCTGATCAATATGTGAAAGGTAAGTAAAAGAGCACACCATGGTTTAATGCTTTTATTCAAGTTATGCAAAAGGCCTTCACACTAATACATGTTTTTACAAAATGAATTTTAACTTACCTGTATTTTAAATGTATTCTTATTTTAAATGCAATAAAGAGAAGCATATATTACTAATTAGAAATGTATTTTAATATTTTCATAGTTAATTCACTATAACTGGTTTCCTTTCTAATCCCATGTAGTATATTTTATGCCTTTAAAACACAATGTCAGGTAGAAAGGGGAGTGGGTAATAATGGGAAGGAATAAAAAAGCTAAGTAGAAGTGTGAAATCTTCAGTCTCCCTACCTCAGCTATGCAATCAGTTGGCAGTTCCTTTCATCTAACCTCTATCTCCCGTTTTGAGAATTAAGCGATCTGTTTAGAGAAGAGTCTATCAAAAGTGATTGGTATTTCAAAGTTAAGTGTAGGGAGAAGGGAAGGATAAAATTGTAGAAGGAAATTATTCTTGATTTTCTTCTCTCAAAAAGTGAAAAAGCAGGCTAATGGGGAAAACATCAACCTAAGGGTTGTAGTACAACATTGAATAGTCATTCACCTTAAAAACTGAAATTAAAAAACTCATTTCTTATTGTGACAATGTATCTATTGATGATCATTCAAGTAAATACTAATCAACCCACAGAAGCTCAGTAACACTGATTATGTGATGGCAATTTAGCTATAATTTACTCATTGACATCTTACATTTGTTTTTCTACTAGTACTACTATACTGGCTGTTCTCTTAAATACTATGTTTACTGGCCTATATTCAGCCTAGTATCCAGCAAGAACTGAATGAAAGGCTTTTCAGAACAAACTGCCTACTATTTCCTAGATCTAAGTAAAGTATGAGCGCATTAGAATAAAGAAAAATATTTGCTTTAGGGTCAAGTTTTCCAAGTCTGAGAGCTAATTCTGTCTATCCGTAGTATAGAATGAAGACCAGAAAATTGAGCAAGAAAAGAGATCTGAGAAATGAGACAATTTTCCAGCTATCATTAAGTTTGGTTTTCACAGCATGGCCTTTAGTATTGAGAATTACAAAATCTTACACATTCATATCCAAATTACATGTAAAACAACACATTCTGAAGCCAAAAATTTTTGGATGACTGATGATTCTGCAATCGTCTACTACTGCTCACCTTTATAGTATGCGAGCAATATACAATTGCTCATTTTTTACGACCAGCCTAAGCTTACATGACATAATAGAAGATTCTAGAAAAGGCCCTTGCTCAAAAACTACAATTTTTTCACTGCTTAAAGATAATAATTTTAATATGTAAATGCACAAGACAAAGCTAAGTGTTATAGGGATACAAAACAATTACAACTTTGATTCCTACTAAAAGCAAAATCCCTCTGGGAAAAATAACATTTTAAGCTGCTACCAATCATTTTATACTTCAGATCCAATGAATCTTTCTCAGCTATTTCTAATGAGAGAACATAAGAAAACTGAGTTTCCAAGGGAATAAAAAGAACCCACACTAAGATCCTGTGAGTTTCCTAAGGCTAATGAAAGATATTTTAAAACCAATCCAAAAGCAGTTATTTGAGGAATGGGGAGAAACATAATAAGAAAGCACCCAAGGTACAATCCGTAACTTCTGAAAAAGTTGGGTCTATTTATTTTGAAATATGAAAAGACCATAAATCTAAACAAAACATTTTGCAGTCTAGAAAGAGGAATTCTGAGACTGAATTAATTTTAAATTATCCTTAAAACAGTCAATCTAAAGACTGAAAATAATGGGGAAAAAATGTACTAACATGCTTTTGTAAGTCTAAACTTACTTCCTAACAGTACAAATGCGTTACTGATAATATTTTTGAAATGTAAAGTAAAAGCCAAATTAAGATTGCTTCAGCTACTCCAACAGAATCAAAAGCTAAAAGCCATCTAACAAAACATGAATCTCACTCTCTAAAAATGGCAATTCTACATGTAGCAAGACTACTGATTGCCTACGCTAGAAAGAAGTTACTACTATCAAAAAAAATTACAGAAAATGGTAAAAGCACCTATAATCAGTATCAATTTTTGTTGTTATTTAATTACTTATGGCTCAGGGTTCATTTTCACTGAGAAAAACATCTTCCAGGGTATGAACTTTAAGTCGGAAAACACATTTAAGTCTATGACACAAGTTCAGTATCAAAGCTTGAGGTCATCTACTTTGAATTTTAAAGCAGAACGAGATCTTTATCCTAGATAATCAACTGAGGCACTGCACCTAGTCTAAAAGGATAATGCACCACTATCACTAATGAGAGGAGTGTTAGGAACACAGGCTATAGAATCAGACTGTCTGGTATGAATCCCAGTGCTGTTTTACTAGCTATGTAACCTTGGGCAAGTTACTTTATTACTTGATTTTTATTACTTGATCTGTATTATGAAGATAATAATAGTACTTAACCTCATAGGGTTGTGAAGATCACATGAATTACATACAAAAGCACTTAGAACACTGATACTTGGTAAATGTTCAATAAATGTTAGTTATTAGTATCATTATTCACTGAATCCTACTAAATATGAAACACTATATGCAAGACTATGTCAAGCTACAAAGAAAGAGGCATATATTTCTACCCAGAATACTATAAGTAGATGGGGAAAAAAAATCACACATATATAACATATTTTTTAAGTATGAAAACAGAAATGATACATATATATCATGACAATTAGAGTCATAAGTTTACATGTCTAGTGTTTCACTTTTCCACCACTTCCTTAGGTAAGAGAATCCTAAGCAAACTCTGAAAGGACAAAAGGTAGACCGTATTTGTTTAGCCCCACTTACAGTCAAGCAAAATGGTGTTTGTTACAAAGTGAAAAATCTTAAACTCAGTATTCCATGTTTTTAGGGCACTTCATATTCACACAATCAGATCCATAAAATAAATACCCGTCTCTTCTACCAATATCATGACTATAGGAAATTCTTCCCAACTTTTTAAGATATGTAACTAAGAAAATAAGTAGATTAACACCTTAGGGCATTTAGACCTATCTTTATATCCAGGACATTATATCCACTTAAGTTTCTGTGGCGATATGTCAAATAATGATATACTTACTTATGATTATTTATCTCTTCTAGAGGGAATATATGACAACACATTTCACGTACAAGTTGTTCTTCCAGAATATCCACACCAATACTATCTCAAATTGTTGGTATTACTCAGAAATGAAAAGAGAATTTCTCTAGGCCATTCACATCTACTATACTTTAAGTGCTACAGTTATCTCATTAGGTCCTAAGAACATTTTAAATAGAAAATAGCACAAGTTTAAGAGAAAATCTCAGGATTAAACAATATGCTCCGAGAATCTTAAATATACCTAGCACACCTCCTCTTCCAGCTACTTTAATTCCATCCTGTAACCTTCTGATTTCAATCAGAGATGTTTGTATCCATAACATACTCAGAAATTAACAGAGAACACTTACTTTTGAAGTGACCTATTAATAGGAGCCATACTTTCCTTCAACTGTAATTTAGAGAAATCATCTTCTGAAACCTATTATTAAAAACACCAAATATAATAAAACAGTGAAAATATTATATAATTATAAACTTAAATGCTATTTAATATGTGTATTAATAAGAACATTAAAAATACTGTCTGCATTCCCAAGGAAATAATTCTAAGCAAATAATTTTCAGTAAAGCATTAAATATATATATATATACTTTTTTATTCTAAAAATACTACAACTTTTTCATCTTGCAACTGTCCTAAAGTATGCTTCTAAATGTTTGTTCATTAAATATCAAATCTTGGCTTGAAATTATGACTTTACTGAACAAGGCTTTATCTCAAGAATGTTTAAAAGGGGAAGGAAAAGAAGGATGGATTGCACTGTATGTTAGTGTTATGATCATTAGAATGTAAAGAGAAAAATTAAGAAATACAACTTAAGTGAGTAGCATGTGATAGTTCCTAAAATCTAGTCCACTCACTTGTAATGAAAACTGAATTTTGTAAAGCTCTACTGAATAACAAAATAAACAATATCAATTAAAATGTATTAAGTATTTTCCAGGTATTAAGTTTTTACCAGGTGCCAAGCACTATAATAAGTACTTTCTATAGTTTGTTTCAATTTGTCTTCTCAACAATCTCATTTTACAGAAGAGGAAACTGAAATTAAGGAGGTTAAGTGATCTGTACAAATACTGCACTTGCTAGTAAGTGGCAGAATTAGAATTCACAATCAGGCTTGGGAGAACATAAGCTAGGTTTGTAAACACTATACTACTGTGAGGAAAATTCGACCCCTATGAAATATCAGCCCAAAGCAGAAACAGATTTCCAAATTCCTAGGAAATACACAAAAACACAACTACTTTAAAATAAAACTTTACATAACCATATTAAGAGTCAATAAACACATGGTAACAAAATTAAACTTCAGATGACAAAGGTTATGGGGAGAAGTCTGATGTTGAAAGGTTCTCTAGGCCACCTCAAATATAAACACAAGAAGTTGGACTAGACAGAATAATTTTGTCGGGCATTAAAAAACAACTCTTACAATCCTTTCATCTACAGTTTTAATAACATCATATCTAAATACGATGTTGTATTTATAACCATAAACTTAACAGAACAATCCATTCAGGGGTACACAACTGCAAAAATCTTACAGTGTTAAATTTGAGTAAGTTACTTTCTAAAAGAAAGAATAACAGTACAACTCTACGACATGTGTTATATACCATGCTTATTAACATAAAATTAGAGGTCAAGCTAAGAAAGATCTAGGAGGAAATCTTACCCTTCACAGATCTCAATTCACATTCATAGATTTCAATTCATAAATTAAGTTTGTGCTTACTTGTTTAATTTCGCCTTTTGGCTCTGTGGTTTTATTCTGATTAAAACTTTCTTGCACTGCTTGAAGATTAAATAACATTTGCTTCAGGGCTTCAACAGGACCATGATGTTTCCCTCCAGAAAGGGTACAGCTCTAAAAGTTAAAACAGATGAATGATGAACCATCCAAATTCAGAAAGGGAAAAGTTATATTTTGTATTATTTCCCCACAATATAAAATTAATGCAAAATCCAAACAATACACGTCAATAAAGTGTTCCAACAAATCAAAGCTGTAACTCATAAGCCTCCCCTTACCCAGTCACTTAAAGACAATCATTATTAACAGCTTGGCATATCCTTCCCAGTCCTTGTTCTTTTAAAATGAATGGTACATGTTTACATTTGCAATGCATTCACTTAGTACATTTAAAATTATAGATTTTTAGAACTGAAAGGTTCTCAAAGAGCAGGTAAGTCAATATGCTCTTTTCAAGTGTGTATATGATGCTGGTTATCAGCTGAACAAGGACTAGAATTTCAAATATCATATTCTCTGCACACTTCCAAATACGTTTTCACACAGGGAATGCTGGTTTTTCACCGCTTTAAGGACCACACATTCCTTGCTACCTTAAAAACACTCACACCTCGATTACCACTGATCTTATCTGCATCCAAAGAAGGCAACAGCACTTAGCCACATAAGGTGGTCAGTTAAGAGAACCTGTACAGGATATTTTTAAACTTCTTTTTAAAAGTCTTACCTTTATTTTTACATCTTTCAAATGAGTTGCTGTGTCCTGATAATCATCCACAAAGTGGAAAATAGGCCTCTTAAGATGTCTATGATTTAAAATATTTCAACATAGACAGTATAACATATATACGAAGTTAAGCATAGTGGCCAAAAATATTTTAAAGGCACTCTCCACAGTTATATGAACAGGGTATAAGAAACAAGGTGTGGGAACGTAATAAAATGGTGCAGCTCCTGTGGAAAACAGTATGGTAATTCCTCAAAAAACTAAATATAGACTTACCACAATGATCCTGCAACTCCCCGAGTATATACCCAAAAGAAGTGAAAGCAGAGATTCAAGCAGATATTTGTACACCTATGTTCATAGCAGCATTATTCACAATAGTCAAAAGGTGGAAGCAACCTAAGTGTCCATCAACAGATAAATGGATAAACATGATACATACACACAATGGTGTATTATTCAATCTAAGAAAGGAAGGAAATTCTGACAGATGATACAACATGGATGAACCCTGAAGACATTATGCTAAATGAAATAAGCCAGTAACAAAAGGAACGATATAGTATGAGTCTTCTTATACGATGCTATGGATTGAATTGTGTCCCCCCCAGAATTCATGGTGAAGCCCTAACCTGGAATGTGGCTGTATTTAGAGATAAGGTTATAAAGAGGTAATCAAGGTTAAGTGAGGTCATAAGGGTGGGACCCTGAAACCATAGGATTAGTATCCTCATAAAGAGATACTTAAGAGCTCAAGGAAAGGCCATGTTAGGACAAAGTGGGAAGGTGGCTTATATGCAAGCCAGGGAGAGAGCCTTCACCAGTAACAGAATCAGTCAGCACCCTGATCTTAGATTCCCCCACCTCCAAAACTGTGAGAACCAAATATCTGTTGTTTAAGCCACCCAGCCTATGGTATTTTGTTATGGCAGCCTCAGCAGACTAAAACATATATGGTTCCTAGAATAATCAAATTCATAGAGACAGAAAGTAGAATGGTGCTAGCAGAGGCTGGGGGTAAAGGAGGATGGGGAGTTAGTGTTTAGTGGGTACAGAGTTTCAGTTGGTAAAGCTGAAAAAGTTCTAGAGACAGATAGTGGTGATGGTTGCACAACAATGTGAAGGTACTTATTGCACAGAACCATACACTTTAAAATGGTCAAAATAGTAAATATTTTATATATTTTACCAAAATTTAAAAAGAAAGAAAGAAAGAAAGAAAAAGAAACAGGGCATAAGGATCCAGTTCCGCTTATACTCCTACAACCTTGGAGACAGCACCTGAGGCATTATCTCTAAATGATCTGCATCCAGCCACTGGTTTAGAAGAAATTCAGTTGCCTAATGCCAACCATAAAAGTTACAAAAGCTTGCCTCTGCAATTTGCTATGTCTGCCTTGAGTGAACTTTTCGGGCAAAATTGTGGTCAGAATACCAAAAAAGAAAACTACAAAACAGATTATATGAACTGTTCTGTGCCATTCACAAATGAATGTTTAATAAACGTTGGTATGTTTGATAGAATTTGTTCTGAGACTCCTCATTAAATCCTTGTAGTGAATGTCTCTGAGTACGTCTTTTTGTATAGTATAGCTCTGACTCTCAGAACTATAGTAATGTTTCACGTATTCAAAAAACAATTATTGGGCCTTCCTGGTGGCACAATGGTTGAGAATCTGCCTGCCAATGCAGGGTTTGAGCCCTGGTCTGGGAAGATCCCACGTGCTGCGGAGCAACTAGGCCCGTGAGCCACAATTTACTGAGCCTGCGCGTCTGGAGCCTGTGCTCCACAACAAGAGAGGCCACGACAGTGAGAGGCCCGCGCACCGCGATGAAGAGTGGCCCCCACTTGCCGCAACTAGAGAAAGCCCTCGCACAGAAACGAAGACCCAACACAGCCATAAATAAATAAATAAATAAATAAATAAATAAATAAACCCCAAAAAAGTTAAAAAAAAAAAAGTTTTACGTTAAAAAAAAAAACAATTATTTAAACCACATAAAATGTGGGAATAACCCAATTTACACAATAAAAAAATGAGCCACCTAACAGCATTACAAATGAACAACATGACCACACTGAAAGGAGTTGGGCAGAAAATAATTAAGCACGGTAACTTTGGAAAAGAATATTTTGACTGGATATTGTAAGGCAAAAGACAAAAAGAACCATACACAAATAATATAATCTAATTAGTAAATGTGTTTCTTACAGCAGTATGGGTTAGCAATTCTGAAACTATGCATACACTTAGACTGAAAAAATAAGTAAACCTATTATAGATAATAAGAGTAAAGATTCTCACCAGATGAGAAAGAAGTTACAAATAAGGAACAAAGGGGCTAAAACAAACCCTGTGGTATTGGACTGGAATCAGTAGTATCAGTACGAACTCATGATTTTATACCTACATATAAAATATACATATGTAAATAGATATACAAATATGTATGTGTGCATGCATGGCTTAGTAAACTTATGTTTCCTAAGTCTGCCTGCTGAGAAAGTCTAAAATAAATAAAAACCCAGCAGCAATAAGCACACCTAGTGCCTAGATCTTAGTTTCTAAACACCATTTTCCAATAAAAAGAACCATGGCTCCTCAGAGAAGTGCTCAAAAAAGCACAGGGACGTGTCAAAAGGACACAGGAGCAACTCTTTATGGCCTAAACTAAAACAATTTAAGCAACAAAATAAGTAATAATACTGTATTGTATTAAACCTAGAATAAAATAAATATCTATGAGTCCTAATATAAATAGTTTAATAAATAAATGGGGGAGAAGGAATAGCTCTTCATTATACAAGAATTTCAATTAATAATGCAGACAAAAAGTCAATATCTACCAATGGATACTAAATTAGTAGATGAAAGTTTGAGACTACTTGCATAGTCTCACAGTATCTCCCCTACGATATTTATTAATTACCAGGGAAACCATGATTTTACTAAAGAGAAAACCAGTAGGCACCACGTGTTCAAGACTAACATCACAAGTATTAATATATTATAATTTTATATATTACATATTATTGTATTAATATATTGCTCTAGACTGAATGTTTGTGTCCCCCTACAATTCAAATGTTGAAGCCTAATCTCAATGTGACAGTATTTGGAGGAGAGGCTTCTGTGAGGTAACTAGGTCATGAAGGTGGAACTCTCACGAGTGGGATTAGTGCCCTTATCAGAAGAGAAACAGAGAGCTTTCTCCCTCTCTGCTCTCTGCCGTGTGAAGATACAAGGAGAAGATGACCATCTGCAAACTAGGAAGCAGGATCTCACCAGACACCTTCATCTGGACTTCTCAGCCTCCAGAACTGTGAAAAATAAATGTTTGTTGTTTAAGCCACCTGGTCTATGGCATATTTATTACAGCAGCCTGAACTAAAGAACATATCAATATTACCAATGATATCAATATATCATGAACCCTCTGATATGATGCACTGAGAAGGGCACAGCATGATTTCTGTTGCATTCTTGCCAAAAATTCATAACCTCATTCTAATCATGAGAAAACTTCAGATAAACCCAATTGAGGAACTATCTACAAAAAAACCAACTGACCAGTAACTCTTCAAAAGTGTCAAGGTCATGACAGACAAGGAAAGACTGAGGAACTGTCAGACTGAAGTAAATTAAGAAGACATGACAACTAAATGCAATGCTGTATCCTGCAACAAGACATTGGTAGAAAAACTGGTGAAATCAGAATAAGGTCTGTAGTTCAGGTAACAGTACTGGGCCTATGTGATCATTATGATATGAGATGTTAACATTAGGGAAGCTGGGAGAAGGGTGACAGGAACGACCTGTATTATTTTGGCAACTTTCTGTACATCTAAAATTATTTAAAAATAAAAAAACACCATGGTAGTGAGGTTGTGTGTGTAAAGGCATAAGAAAAGGGATTAGTTGGTTAGTATTTAACAGTCATCCATCACAAACTTTGAAAAACTTATGCAAATTTGTGCCTCTACCAGCGCTCCTTACCCAAGTAAATTGCACCACCCAATCCTTTAGTTGCTTGGCTCAAACATCTTGGACTCATCCTTTGAATCCTCTCTATCTCCATCCTACAAGGTCACCTTCAAAATAATTTCAAAATATTTCTGACCACCTCCAATGTACCCACCTAACCCAAGCCTTTACAATCCCTATCCTGGAAGACTGCAAAAGCCTCCTAACTGGGTTCCCTGTCCTTCTCTAACTCCTTTCAAGGTCTATGTTCCATACAGCTGCCTGTTTATATTTTAAAATGTAGATCTGATAATTTCATTCCTCCAAAGTACTCCAGTGACTTCTCATCTCGCTGAAATAAAACGTAAAATCTTCATTCCGTTGCTTACATAGCTACATGATCTGACTCCTGGTTACCTCTCTATCTTACCTCTTAACCATTCTTCCTTGTTCATTCTGATTGAGCTACACTGACTGGACTCTGATATTCCTTGAACATGCCAAACACTTTTCTGCCTTGGGGTGTCTGCACTTACTATTCCCTCTACATGTAAAGTTACTTCCCTATGGGTACATACATGGCTTATTCACTCATTTTAGGTTTTGGTGCAAATATCACCTCTCTAGAGAGGCCATTCCTACCTACTCTAGTTAAAATTTCTCTATCCCAAGTAATTTTTCTTCATAACATTTGTAGTACTCCCTTATATATTACATTTTGATATAGCTTATCTCTCCAACTTGGAATAAAAAATCCAAGATGCAAGGACTCTTCTCTCTTATTTACTATCAGGAATACAGTTCCTAGAAAAGTGCTTGGTATCCAAATATTTGGCAAATAAATATTTGATAATTAAGCTTCACTTAATCAGCATCTGCTATAGTATCTTATACAGAGCTCTAAGGTCAGGGACTTCCCCGGTGGTCCAGTGGGTAAGACTCTGCAGTCCCAATGCAGGGGGCCCGGGTTCAATCCCTGGTTGGGGAACTAGATCCCACATGCATGCCACAACTAAGAAGTCTGCAACCCTGCATCCCACAACTAAGACCCGGTACAGACAAAATAAATATTAAAAAAAAAAAAAAAAAGAGCTCTAAGGTCAGACATATTCTGAAAGCCTCTACTTTCTCTAGTAAATTTCACTGAAGGAAAAGATATATATTGTATTAAAATTTTTAGCTAATTTTTGTTTCGAGTGTTCAATGTCTCAAATCTTCCAGATGTTAAAATATCAAAAGTGTATTTCAATATTTAACAGCCATGGCTTGTATTCCTAAATCATATTATATATCATTCCTTATGTGTATATATATACATTTACACTTCATTTTAGGGTTACTTGCAAGATACACATATGCTGATTTTATAAAACTGGATAATAAATTTCCCATTTTAAATCATAGGGATGTATAATTGTATCTTAGAAACATAACTCTCAATAAGCAACTGCCCTATGGGAAAATATAATTTACTCTATAAGGGTCTGCTTTATATGTTTTCCAGAAAAAAAAAAACAAAAAAACCATTGTAATGACAATTTAGGCTCCTTGTAGAGTTCAATCCCAGGTCACTCTACTTTAGAATACTAAAATAAAATCATCAATAATTCTAGGAGTGATGGTTTTATGGATGTGTGTTGGGGAAGAAGGGATTTGAGTCATTTTTTGTTTTATACTATCTAAATAACTTAGAAATTAATATCTATATATATTAGTCATAAATATTCTTTTAATAAGTTAAAAAGATTTAACATCACCCACCTGATTATCATTATTTAAGAAGTCTTCAAGGAACCCATCAGCATACTTTGCCCTTGAAGTTTGTTGAAGACTATCATCAGAGTTAACCGGAACAGGAGATTTGCTAGGATTTAAGGATACGAGACAGCAAATAAGTTCCCAATTCACAAAAATTAGACAGTATATAAGTGATGGTTATCATTTAAATTAAAGTGGTCACCACTAAATAACCATTAGGATTCATATTGATGCTGCTTGGTGATTCCTTCACCTTCTCCCTAAACTTCTTCCTTCATCTCTCCCTATCTCCTTGCTTCTCCTTTAAAGCTTTAAGGAAAAACTATAAAGAAACTGAAGACATTAGTCTTCAACTAAACAAATAAGCCTTCAAATATAAGTATCCTCCAAAAGCTCATTTGTTTGAAATAAGCAGTGCATTTTTCCAATTAAACATTGTTAGTCAATATTAATACACAAAACTGCCAGAAATTTATTAACAGTTTCTACTGGGATGGCAGTTACATGTTCTTCTACGTCAAAGCAATAGGACAAACTTCTCCCCCAGAACTGGCACATATTAATATAGAGGACAGATTATAAAGTGGGAGAAGGATCAATTCTGAAATTAAAATTCCTGAGTTCAAATACCAGTCCCACTCACTTATATGACTTCACAAAACTTTATCTTAACTTCAGTTTCTACATTTGTAGTCCCACTTATGTCACAGAAGTATTGCATAAATTAACTCTATATACCTGGTACATTGAATAGAGCTCAATAAATAATAGTTTCTATCTTGATGTTCAAGCAGAAGGAAAGGGCATCCCCAGCAAAAGTAAAAATTTTCCCCAAACCAAATTCTATTAGTTACAGAGAATAAAGAAACTCATTTTATCTTTTTCATTTATATACCAATACAAGATGTGTCTCTAACTCAAGTACTCAGATATCTAAGAATCTTCTTAAAACATTTAAATGTCATAATGCTAATTTTTTCTCAATAATTAGCAGCACTTCATTATTGACTCATTTGATTTGTAATTTACTAGGAACTTTTTCTCACTTCCAAGGAGTCTTTTCTCCCATTCTTTACCAAAGAGTTTGTACATCCACTATCATCAAAAAAGCATTTACCTGATTATAGAAGATGGGTGCTGGATACATGGGGAATCATTATACTATTCTTATACTTTTGTATTTGTTTGAAATTTTCCATTATAAAAAGTTAAACCAAAAAAAAAAATTGTCTGGTTGTAGTTATTCTATCTCTCAGTACACTACTTTGAGTATTTCCCAGTCAATTTTGTTTCTGATGACAGATTAATAATTTGTCATTATCACACTGAAGTCAGGTCTATTCCTTCTTCTCACACCATCACTAATTTAATGTAAAACATAACCATCATAATATGAATTTAAACTTCCAAAAATCAACTACTGTACCATAAGGTACTAGGGCAAACCATTAATAATAATTATACAAGTCAGAAGTCATAGTATCTAATTACAAAATACATTTGATGCATTCAAAAATTTTACTCTTAATTTAAGCATCTCTGATATGATTTGCTCACCCATTTTGGTTCCATTTGAAAGCAAAGTATTGCAGCTATAGGATTTTTACAAATACAGGTACAAATACAAATACAACCAACTGATAAGAAAATAAGAAATTAGTAAACATAAGTTTAAGAATTAAGTGAGCTAATTATTAACCCAAGTTTTTTTTTTTTTTAAGATATTAATGAACCAACAAGTGCGAAATGAAGCTAAACAAACAAAAAATATTCTGGATGATCATTGCCACTATTACAATTTATAAGAGAGCATCATAAATCAGAAACTGTCCTAAGTACCTTATATTTACTTATTTTTTTAACATCTTTATTGGAGTATAATTGCTTTACAATGGTGTGTTAGTTTCTGCTGTATAACAAAGTGAGTCAGCTATATGTATACATATATCCCCATATCCCCTCCCTCTTGTGTCTCCCTCCCACCCTCCCTATCCCACCCCTCTAGGTGGTCACAAAGCACCAAGCTGATCTCCCGGTGCGATGCAACTGCTTCCCACTAGCTATTTTACATTTGGTAGTGTATATATGTCAATACTACTGTCTCACTTCGTCCCACCTTACCCTTCCTCCTCCCCATGTCCTCAAGTCCATTCTCTACATCTTTATTCCTGTCCTGCCCCTCGGTTCATCAGAACCATATATATTTTTTTAGATTCCATATATATGCGCTAGCATACGGTATTTGTTTTTCTCTTTCTGACTTACTTCACTCTGTATGACAGACTCTAGGTCCATCCACCTCACTACAAATAACTCAATTTTACTTCTTATTATGGCTGAGTAATATTCCATTGTACATATGTGCCACATCTTCTTTATCCATTCATCTGTCGATGGACACTTAGGTTGCTTCCCTGTCCTGGCTATTGTACATAGTGCTATATATTTATTTTCTAATCAACTGAATCCTCACAACCCCAAAGCAGAAGTAATTTGTACAGAGTCTCAGCAAGGAAGTGACAGAGCCAAGATTCCAAACTAGAATTAGTCAGTGTCCACTTACAAAGAAATAAGATGCTCAACTGAGAAGTAATCAAAAAAAGGATTCAGGAATTAACAGACTCTGTCTATAACAGAATGAAGGCTTAGAAAACTGAAGATAATTATCAGAGCCTAAGGCAGGATACAGGATTACCAAGAATGCATTTCTTATGAATATACATGCAATAATATCACTAAAAGAAACTTTCCTACCTAAGCTCTCGATTCTTCCTCTATACTCACATTCACAGGTATCTAGGTAAACACTTTTTAAATTATTCTGAGAAACTATGGCATAGAAAGGTTAAGGACACAAATGAAAACAATCTTAGAAACTTCAAACATTTACCATACAAGAAAATGTACCATTATTTACAGAAAATAATGACTAAGAAAATAAACTGTAAATGAAATGAATAACCCTAACACATGGAGAGAATATAGAGGAAGAAAAAACTTAAAATAAAAAAAGTAACAAGAATTTCATAGCCTTCTCCATTTGCGAAATAGCTGCTTTTGGTTCTAATTCCTCATATTTAATATATATCAATATTTTACAGTGCAACAAAAGGACCATGTAAGAAAGACAAAAATTATATAATGTACCTAAGGTTATGAAATATTATGCCATCTTGTGGTAACAAATGAAAAATGCAATTTAAAGCAAGCAACACTGAAAGCTATGCTCTACAGAATTACCATGTTATTACCACTGTTAATTATCATTGCTACTTAAAAGATAAATCAGATGTTCACATGACATTCTTCATTTGGAAAACTGAATAGTTTTTCTATTGTAACTTACTTACAAAGTAACAGGAATATTTTCCCATGATCTTTCTGCTTCAAGTTTATCTAATGAACAAGGACTGTCATCCTTTTTCATAGACTTTGGTAATTCTTCAGTACAATGCTCTAGATTTCTCTTGGCCTTCAGGATAAGCAATTCAATTCTGTCACCTAATTTAAAAGATCACATTAATTCTTTAAGAAAAGAAATAAATGCAAAGCACAGCAAAACCTCACAAAGGCAACAAGACTTCAGATAATTTGGAATATACACATATCTGTAATAGCAAGCTATGTTAAAATGTGACATTTGTTGTGACACAAAGAAAAAAAGAAAAGACATTTTCCAGTCACAAAATGCTACATAAATGAAGACCATAAGAGTTCAAAACAGATATATCACTTGATGGTTACATCAAGAATATAACATAAAAACTCCTAGATGTGAGGTCAAATTTACAGCACTTTCTTTGGTTCCTAAAAACAACAAAACAAAACAATTACCACTGAATGGCTTTTCGGATCCTGGGAGAAGTGGATTGTCACACTGACATTGGCTATGTTCAGAATCACATTTATATTCATTAACTAATCCTTTATCATCACTCAAGGAATGTGAATTGTTTGAAGATTCAGAAGAATATTCAAAACAATCTAATTTATTCATTCGCCGAGAAGTTCTTTGTGCCTGGTAACTATGCCTAGGGGAACAGTGATCTTCTTTAAATATTTGATAAATCCTTTGACTATTTGTATCGGGCAGCAAGTCTTGATTGTAGAGCCAGACTGGGTATTTGAAATCCGGTATACTCGTTATCCCTGAAACATTAAGGTCAGACTTCTGGCTAGTGAGCCATCTTGGGTAATTCTTTTCAAGATTGTGTTCTGAACTGTCCCTAAAAGATGATTTCTTGTTAAAAGATAAAGATGGTACAGAAACATATTTATTAGCCTTTTTCACAAGTTTTGGGTTTTTCAGCCTACCACATTGCTTTCCTTTTACATTTGTGTATACAACTGGGGTAACTAAGTTATCCTTGCCCAGGAGAGCGGCTGGTTCTTGAAAAGTTTGATTCTTTTCACTGTTGGATGAACTCAGTCTTCCAGTACGTTTCTTGCTTTTCTTGCTAATTCCGTGACCTGCTCCAACATAAGTGAAAGAAAATGATCCATCTGCTGGAAGTTTTAATAGATCATCAGTTGTTAGGCTAACGGAGTCCATGTCATTAATAGTCTGTCCTCTACAGGATAAGGACAAATCTTTTTTGTCATCAAGATCTTCAAAAGCTGAAAAACAAAGCATAGTTCTGTTTATCTTCCTGTATCACATATAAAAATACTTCATAATATTCAACAGTAAATGATAATTAAGAATTAAGAATCATGTTTGCCATTTTCCCTTCTGGAATATATTACCCACATCTAAGAGTAGAATGTAAACTTTTTCCACACTAGGGGCCATTCTGTAAGTGCTCAGTAAAGTGTTAACTGGATTATCAACAGATGCATTTTCCAAACTTGTATTCATGGAAACCTTACCAAGGAAAAACCCTTAACATCTTGTGAATATTACTATCCCACAGAATACAGATCAGGAAGACTAAAATAGCCCTATCCCATCAATTGGAATTGATCAAGTATAAATTCTGAAAGGCTGAGATTTGTTTAAAGTCATTAAGCTAGTTAATGAAAGCTAGAACCACCAAGTCAATGCTATTTCCATTATGCTATAATAGAATGGCTTAAGGGTTTAGGATCAGCCAGCTACTATTATTAGTTACATTTCATGATCTTCTCGTCCAAGGTCAAAAGGGGATCTTACCTGAAAACTCCTGAGAACCAGAAAATTACAGAATCATTTAAGAAATATATCCAGATCTCAATATTACAAGTCATTTTTACCCCAAAAGAACCAAAAAAAGCATTTAGTTTTCCAAGGCTACAATACATCTCTCAAAATGCTTTAAATCGGTAGGCAAAAAGAAAACAAAGAATAAAGCATACCATTGTTTGGTTTATAAACATAGTTGGTGAATTCTGGCATATTAGCAGAACATTTATCGATGTTAATCCTTCCAGTGCTTGCACCAAGATACATTTGGCTTAGATCAAAATCATCAATATAGGCCTGTAGAGCCTGAGATGCAGAACTGTACAGTCTATCCTTATACTGAAAAAAGCCATCAGAGTTAGAGGAATTACTACCACTCAGGTTGCAGCTTGCTAACAGAGAAGATACTGAAGATTCCCGAGAACAAACTCTGCGCTTTGTATTTAATTTTGCCATGGCTTCCTCAAAATGGGTTATTTCTACCCATTTCTCTTAGAAACAACTGTAATACAAAAACAAGAGGTTAAAGTTCCAATTAAAAGGAATAATAGCTATACACAGAGAAATTACTAAATCTGTAAACATTTTATAACTTTCTTTAAAAAATAAAATCCATTATCTATAAATTATTTTTAGGTAATGCACATTATAGATTATCTGTTTTAATTATTGTGAATTCCTTCATCATCAATTTAGAAAACATTTATTGATCACCTACTATGTGCCTGGAATTATGTACACAAAAATCATCTACGACTATGTATAGAAAGTACCAAGGGAAGAATACGCACTTTTTTTTTTAAAGTCCTAAAAACTACTGATGTACAGTCTTTTCTTATGCTGATATAGTCTATGACATCACAATACCTAACATTCCCCTATACAAAATATTTTTCAATTCTTAAGCCTACCACCATTTGCTGCACATAGTAGGTGCCTGATAAATTTTTAAAAGGCATCAAATGACGTAGCTGAAACAAGAAGGCACAATGGAGAATACCCACCTTCAACATTTTAAATGCCAATATGTAACTTTAGCCAACCCCTTCCCCCAAGACTTGAGAAAACAAAATAATTTACAGTATTCATCTATAAAGAAATAAACTGCAAGTCTTACCATATAATGAGCTAGCAAAATGCTCTTTTCCTAAAATAAACTGTTAATAATCGTTTTCTGACATTCATTTTTGATACTATCCTCACTATTTTCAATTCTTATGTAAAATGGATTCAGCCCACCTCTCTTTCAGAGCAGACTTAATAGTTTGGAAATTGCCTTAATGTATTCATCTGTTTATCCATTATTAAAATTGAGAGAATTCCAGTCTACCTTAATATAGCAACAATAGGATCTATATTTGAAAACCTAAGAAATAACAGAATGAACAGGCACTACTTCAGTAAATAATATGACATTCTTTTAGAATTAAATCAATGGATTTTCTGAAGTAAAAATAAAAGCTTAATGTCTAGGACTTAACACATGCTATGATGTTATAAAATTAATATGTTTAATTTTTGGCTATAATTTTTGGCATGTTTAAGTTTTAACAACTTTTAATGTAATCTTAATAACTGTCAAATTTGACTTTAAAATATTGAGAAAGTTTTCCGTTTAAGAAGAAAAGAGTAAAGGTCAGAGCTGACACTAGTCAGTGCAAGCAGCAGCAGAACATAAGATAATGGTTATTTAGCCTCTGATTTCCCTGAATGCTGTGATACTATTGGTATACTTCTAAAGAATGGCTAGGCCAAGTCAGCTCTGCCTTTCTTCACCCCTCTCACTAATGATTTTAACTTTTCTCAAGTAAATATTGCTTGGATAACAAACTTGACCAAACGTTTCCTCCCTTATTCCAACACAGGACAGGTTACCGATTTTATCATTTATTTTACAAATCCTTGAAAACGAAAACAAAACCCTAAAAGGGAAAGCTGTTGGATTATAGTTCTCAGTAAGTGGGTAAAAGGATTATAGTTCTCAGTAAGTGGGTAATAACATTTATCTTAATTCACAGGAGGCAAAAAGAAAATCCACAACCGAATTTTTATTGTGCAAAGTTCCCAAAAGTACACCAAAGAAGGAAGAAAAGTTTAATCAACTCCTATGCACCCATCATCCTGCTTCAACTACCAACACAACGAAACTCTATCCACCCACTTCTCACTTCCGCCACAGAATTATTTGGAAGCAAATTCCCTGCATCTTACCATTTCTTCCGTTAACACTTCCGGGTGTATCTCCAAAAGGAAATCCATCATTCCGACGAATAGAACGTTATCACGAGTGGCCAGAGATTTCTACTACCTTTCATTCAAAAACAGAACGTAGAGCGTTAAATTGCCAATGAGAATAGCTCACAGGAAATGAAGAACAACTCTTAGAAATAACAGCTCTGTGATTTATGTTATGAAAATGAACATGTGCTTGTTCTGCAGCAAAAAGACAAGACTTAAATGACCCTGGAAAGAGAAGATCGCTGGCGCCCCTGCAGCGGAGCATCTTCGGCTTCAAAGCTTTCGCCCTTAACCAGGAAACACCTCCCTCGGGGAATCCAGCACCCCCCCACCCCACCCCCCACCGCAGTCCCAGACACAAGCTTCTCACAAACCATTCATCAGACAACAAGAGCGAGAGGACAGTTTTGCCGAGGTGACGGCCCTTAAAGCCCAAGACCCTGCCTCCCCGCCCGCTTCTATCGCCGACAGCGCCTCGAGGTCCAGGTCAGGTCCTCTCCGTCCCGTTCCGCGACCCTCCCCCCTAAAGTTGCCCGCTTTCCACCGGGACTCTCATCCCGCCCCCTCCCTCGGGAGACAGCCCTCCCCTCCCCTCGGGCTGTCAAAGTATGGGACGCCTTTCGAAAATACACGCCCTTTTCCGGCAGAACTCACCGACAAAGGCCCGAAAAGAGAGAAAAGCGCACACGTCCTCAACTCTCCACCCAAAGCCCTGGCCTGCCACCCGACGGGAGACGCGACAAAGCACCCCGACCCGCACGCCGCCCGGCCTCAGGCTCCGCTAGCTCGCACGTTCCTCCGCCGTCACAGGCAAGCGCGGCGCCCGCGCTCCCTTTCAAACTGACCCAACATGGCGCTGGCTTGCGGTGCGCATGCGTGGCGCTCGGGCGCTGGGGCTAGCAGGGCGAGGGGCAGGGGGCGGGGCGAGGGGCAGGGGGCGGGGCGGGGCGTTAGGTCGCTCTCCCTGCTGGGAAGTGTAGTTTCTCCCTCTTGGTTTTTCTTGGGCGGGGAGGTTCTCGACTACCTCCGCGTCGCTACCCCGCGTGCCCTCCCCACCTCGGTCACGGCTCTGCGCGGCCGGTCTGCGCGGCCGGTCTGCGCGTATGCCAGGCTGAACTTCCTTCGGCCAGTTTCCTGGGGCTTCGAGACGGGACGGGGTGGGGATGGGGACCTGGGACCCTGGCGGCTGCCGTTTCGGTCGCTGAGAGCCAGCCCTGCGGCCACAGTCCTTCCAACACGCTCGGCCTCCCCGCTTTCAGAGCACCCCCCTCCCCGGATAAGACACCGACTCCGCCGGGGGGGCAGATCCCCCGACCACTTTTTTCCCTCCTCTTCAGCGCCTTCCCCTTCCCATCCCTGAGCCCGGCCTTCCTGGGTTTCCAGCCGGCCCCTCACCCTCAAAGCAGACGCGGGATTGGAGGAGGGAGTTTGGCCAGGGATGGGATTTAACAAACTCCTTGGGGACCTTGATTCCTAGGGAAGAATGGCAGTGACCCAGCACGTATTGGGGACCCAGTCAGGCAGCCCAGAAAGAGGGAGATTATACAAACAGATGTAAAGACCCACTTAACAGCATGTGTGAACCTGTCTACAAGGCTGGGACGGGATATGAGGTGCGAAGAATCCAGTTTCAACTGAGTGGTGTATCAGAAAAAGATGCCATATCAGTGTTGGTTTGTGTTTATTTTCCGCTGACCCTATGGGTGAAGATATCCTTGACCATTACTGCATCTGAATATGTTCCAGCTCATCCGATGTTACATCACCAGGTAATACAACTGTAGTCTTGCTGTTTGCTCTTTTCTTCTCTTCACCCTCTCTAGCCCACTAAGCTTAACCTTCCCTTTTTTTCTTAGCAAATGAAAAAGTCCAGAAGCTACAAAATTTAGTTGAGTGGTTCAATTAAACACGTTTATTGTGGCAGTAAGTAGTGCTAGTGATTTGAAAATGAGTAAGACAAAGTCCCTGCAGGAAGTTTACATGCTAGTGGTATGTTCCAAAAATCTGCAATTTCTTGATCCTTCAATATCAAGTATGTTGCTGGTAGGAAATAAAGAACCGTGTTATATATGCTGGGACAAGCCCAGGTCAGGGACCAGCCAAGGATTGTTAATGGCGTGACCTTAAAAACTTAGACATTTTTATCCACATTCCACCTAAGTATCTTTACTCTGGAAGTCCCACTCCCAACTCTAATTATCACATAGGAAATGCCAAAAATAAGATCACTAAAAAGCCTATCATCTTACAGGTGCTTCCCCAGGTTTATAATTTCTAGTATGCAAAAACAGGCATTTTCCACTGTTTTTTCCTCCCTTATCCTCCTAGTTTACTGTTCAGCAGTACTCATTCACAGAAGCCATAAAAGGCTATAAAATGATTTAGAGACGCATGTTCAAATTAGCATGTTGAAACAAATGCACATTTACTAAAAGGTGTTCATTGCTTCATGAAATGATGATCTGTAAGAAACATAATTTCATGTATCAATTATCCCACATACCAGCTAAAGCTTGCTTGTCAGAAACTGTGAGAGACGAGAGAATAATTAAAATATTTTTAATTTGACTTGGTCACTTTATTCATAATGAGCATGAAGCTTTATTATAGATCTTAGTAAAATATCCAAAGAACCATTCATTTTAATGATCAATAGATATAAAAATATAGTTCTTAGATTCAAATATGACAAAATTGATATCTCTGAAGAGTCTTGAACACAGTAGATACTGAATTGCTCATTGAGTGATAGATTCAAGTATTGAAGACATAGAGATGTTTTATGTTTTCAAAGAGGCATGATATTTACATATTTTTTAAAAGCCAGTAACTCCAGTACACCTCTAACTAGTGAATTAAGATAAGGTACTTTTTTTTTTTAAAGATAGATTTTATTCATTTTTTAAAATTTGGTTCGTTTATTTTTGGCTGTGTTGGGTCTTCGTTGCTGCCCACGGGCTTTCTCTAGTTGCGGCGAGCGGGGGCTACTCTTTGTTGCGGTGCGCGGGCTTCTCATTTTGGTGGCTTCTCTTGTTGCGGAGCACGGGCTCTAGGCGCGCGGGCTTCAGTAGTTGTGGCAGGCAGGCTCAGTAGTTGTGGCTCACGGGCTCTAGAGCACAGGCTCAGAAGTTGTGGCACACGAGCTTAGTTGCTCCACGGCATGTGGGATCTTCCCGGACCAGGGCTCGAACCCGTGTCCCCTGCATTGGCAGGCGGATTCTTAACCACTGCACCACCAGGGAAGGCCAAGGTAAGGTACTTTTTAACTAGTAACCTACCCTCTACCCAAGACACAACTTTAATTATATTTCATAATCTTATAGGCAGCAAAATAAATAATTTCTGCCTTGCAGTCATATAATACCAATAACAAACTTTTCTCACCTTTACAAATGACTGGAAAACGAACAATTAGCCATTGAGTAGACAGTCTAAACCAGGAGTTGGCAAACTTTTTCAGTGGAGAAGCAGAGAGTAAATATTTCAGGCTTTGCAGCTCCTGTGGTCTCTGTTCTAACTACTTAGCTATGCCATGACAGCACAAGAGCACAATACATAAGTAGACATAGACAATACGTGAATGAATAAGTATGGCTGTGTCTCAGTAAAGCTATTTACAAAAGCAGGAAGTAGGCTAGATTTGACCTATGGGACATAGTTTGCCAACCCCTATCCTAAACAGAAGATATGAAAAATCACAAATCCTCAAATGCTGATAAACTTATATGTATATTAGGGACTCTTCTTTCCTCCCATAACAATTTTCATATCCAAGTCATAGAAACACATATGTATAAACTATCCCCCAATGTATTAGTATAATATAGTGAAAAGAGTATGGGATTGGGAAGCAGTCAGAGTTTCAATCATGCATTATTATGAACTCAAACACATTTTTTTTCTCTTCCATTATAGTTTATTAAACAATATTAAATATAGTTCCCTGTGCTATAAACCTTTTTGTTTGTCTATTTTATATATAGTAGTTTATATCTGCTAATCCCAAACTCCTAATTTATCCCTACCACCCCCGCTTTCCCCTTTGGTAACCATAAGTTTGTTTTCTATGTCTGTTGAGTCTGTTTCTGTTTTGTAAATAAGTTCATTTGTATTATTTTTTAGATTCCACATAAGTGATGTCATATCATATTTGTCTTTCTCTGTCTGACTTCACTTAGTATGAAAGTCTCTAGGTCCATCCATGTTGCTGCAATGGCATTAGTTCATTCTTTTTTATGGCCGAGTAATATTCCATTGTATATATATAAATATATATACCGCATCTTCTTTATCCATTCACCTGTTAATGGACACTTAGGCTGCTTCCATGTCTTGGCTATTGTAAATAGTACTGCTATGAACATTGGGGTGCGTGTATCTTTTCGAACTATGGTTTTCTCCAGATATATGCCCAGGAGTGGGATTGCTGGATCATATGGTAACTCTATTTTTAGTTTTTCAAGGAACGTTCATGCTGTTTTCCATAGTGGCTGCATCAATTTACATTCTCACCAACAGTGTAGGAGGGTCGAACACATTTCTTAATGTCTCCAAGTCTCTGTATTCTCATCTGTAAAATGAGAATAATAATTATATAGATAAAGGTTGTGAGGTTTAGGTAAAATACTTTACACAAAGCTATTAGCACAGTGTCTGGCACATATTAGGTGTTTAGTAAATGGAAGCTCTAATTATTATTATCACAAAGCAGCTTGAGGGTAAGAAACATTTTGTCTTGCAGCACCCCTGTAGCCTCAATACCTGGCACATAGTAAGTGCTCAATTAAGTATTTATCTAATGAATGATAAACAGAAAGATGTAAACATTTGAAATTAGATCTCTACCTCATAGCTATACCAATCTAAATTCCAGATGAATTACAGGCTTAAATGTGAATACAATATTTAATAATTAGACAATCTTAAAAGAAAGTCACAGTATTTTAAGACTTTTCCCTACAATAAATGAATGAATGAATGAATGGAGTGGGGAAGACTATGAGGTCAAAACAGGACGTTCCCCAAGACACTTAATTTATAAAGGCATGATTTCCAGCTATGACTTTTCAGCAGGGTATCTAGACTTATTTAAAATGATGTTGTTCATTATATTCAGTTATTCATTAATTACTTTCTAGGTGCTGGTAGTATAGTGGTGATCAAAACAAAATGCATATACTTGTAAAGCTTATAATCTTGACATCTCAAGAAAAAAAACCTCTTAAAGTTAATTTTTCATTATTTTATCCAGCAAATTTGCTCCTCAAGGAGTTTTTAGTCTTTGTAAGAGAGAAAAGTACATAAATACCTATAATACAAGGCAGAGTGGGATGACTATCATAAAAGAATCAATATATGTGAAATAATAATGGCTAACATGTATTGAACAGTTAATACATGCCATGTACTATCCTGTAAATATATTAATTTATTCAGTCCTCATGACAGCCCTATGAGGTAAATATTACTATCTCTACATATGAGAAACCCAAGACTTCGAATAAGTAACCTGCCTAAGGTCAGATAACTGGTAAGAGCTAGAGCTAGAATTTGAAAACAGGTGGGCTGACTCTATATGCTACTCTCCTAACATTTTAATTTTATTGCCTGTGTGTACTAGCAACTATGAAACATCAGCAAAATCAAATATTAAGTATCTCAGCGTAAAGAACTATGCAGACACAGGTGTAAAGTATTATTAGAATTATTACAAGCCAACTTCAATCACGAGAGTTTTTAATAAGTTCCTGTCTTTTCTAGGGAGCTTCTTTCAAATGTCAGGGAGGCTCTGCAATAATATATGGGTATTCTCAGGCCCTACACATGTGTGGAAACTTGATATGTAACAGATAAGGCATTACAAAAAAATGGAAAAGGATGAACTATTTATAATCAATTGTGCTAACATAAGTGATTATTTATATGTAAAAAGTAAAATTAGATGCTGACCTCACACTATCCACCATCCATATACACAAATATCCATTCCAGGTAGATTAAAGTCCTAAATGTGAATACAAACTATAAAATTTTAGAATAAAATGTATGAAAGTAGCTTAATGATCTTGAAGTAGGGAAGGATATCTTGTAGAAGACATAAAAAAGCACAAACCACAATGGAAAATATTGGTCAGTTTGACTATGGTAAAGTGAAACACTTCTGTACCAAAAGAAATAAGTGAAAAGGTAGGCTGTAGCCAGAGATATAATATTTGCAATATACATAATTAATAAAGGATTTTAATTAAAAATATAGAGAACTTCTATATTAAGCATTTAAAATATTATACAAGAAGTATAGCTATCCATATGCATAAAATTTTAAAACAAAGTTTTGAATGAAAAAAGCAAAATGCTTTTGTAAATTATATGTAATGTATGTACTGTTACTTAAAGTTAACTTCCTCTCCAAAATAGAAGAAACAAAGCAGCTGATGCCTAAATATCCTCCATTTCAATATTCTCCATCCCTAATTTTATCATGAATAACTATAAAAGGGTTTGGGCAAACCTTCCAAAAAGAGCTTCAGCACATTATTCCCCTTCTTACCTTGATTTTTTTGTTTTTGCTTTCTATCTCTTCAACACTTATCAAACCATCTAATAATTGTTTGATTATATGTCTGACTCTCTGCTAGGCTGAAGTATATATGTAGTTAACCCTTAAACAACACGGGTTTTAACTTCGTGGATTTTTTCTTGATAAATACATATTACAGTACCGCAGGGTCTGCAGTTGATCGCATCTTTGGATGCGGAACTGTGGATATGGAGGAACCACAGAGACATAGATCCGACTCTAAAGTTATACACGGATTTTTGACTGCATGAGGCTCAGTACCGCTACCTTTCACGTTGTTCAAGGGTCAACATAATAAATAGTAAATGTCTGATCACTCAGTCAATAAAAGAGTGCTATTAAAAAATTAAGGGTAGTCATTATCAGTAAATATATAGTAAGTGCTTAATAAACGGCACCTAATTCGATGTTAGTTAGAAATACAAAAAGGTTAAAAACTCTTTATCCTCAAAATTTACAATATAATTAGAGAGAGAGAGAACAGATTAATAAAAAAAGCAATCTAGGGAGGTATATACAAACCCCTTAACAATAGTTTTGTGCTTAAATTTCAACTGTTTTATATCTGCCTTCTTTTTCAAAGGACCTGATAATTATTCAGGTTGTTTTGTCACTGTCTTCTATAGAGCTTAATAATAAGCTCTTAAAAACTTTGTAGATCTGAAGGAAGGAAACTTTACATACTAAGAAAATTTTAGGATATCTCACAGAGAAAACTAGGGACCAGCTGAGCTTTTAAAGAGAGACTAACATACAAAAAAAATAGTCTAATGACTTACTTGTTTACCAAATCATAAAAACAAGGTTCAGAGGAAGAACTCTTCATAAATATAACAACTATTTTCTGTAATAATAGCATTTAGTTTTTACCTCACTTCCTCCAAAAATTTTAACTTTTTAGAGGTTTAAAATTTTGATTTTACTTAAACCTATCTCCTTAGTTTAGAAAGAATGATTAACAGAGAGAGAAAGTATGGCCAATATTATTCAGATTTCATTTTCATTTAACAACCTACTGCTAAATAGTGGGTTTTAATCCAGTTTTCTCACATTGTCCTAACTTCATTGATTGTGATAGCCAAACCCAATTCTATTGATGGATTAACATAAAGGTTAGTTACTTCTCCAAATCTTGACATGTGAAAAATAAATGAAATTCAGAAGTCAGTGTCTATAAATGGAGTTTAATTGTAACACAAGCATGCCCATTATATATTGTCTATGGCTGCTTCACTGATACACTAGCAAAGTTGAATAGCTGCAACATAGAACATGAAGTTTGCAAAGCCTAAATTATTTACCATCTGGCCCTTTACTGAAAAGTTTGCTGACCTCTGCTTTAGACCACATTACATCCTTCAGTTAAGAATTAAGGCCACAAGATATTGCACAACCACACAAACTTCTCATCAGTTACTGTGGGCTTATGATAAATACAGTAGGTAAATGTTTATGAGAAAGAGTTTAGAAAAATTCTAAATGAAAGTAGCCCCTTTAAAAAGACAGCTATAGGGCTTCCCTGGTGGCGCAGTGGTTGAGAATCTGCCTGCTAAGACAGGGGACACGGGTTCGAGCCCTGGTCTGGGAAGATCCCACATGCCACAGAGCAACTAGGCCCGTGAGCCACAACTCCTGAGCCTGCGCGTCTGGAGCCTGTGCTCCGCAACAAGAGAGGCCACGATAGTGAGAGGCCTGCGCACCGCGATGAAGAGTGGCCCCCGCTTGCCGCAACTAGAGAAAGCCCTCGCACAGAAACGAAGACCCAACACAGCCAAAAATAAGTAAATAAATAAATAAATAAATTTTTAAAAAGACAACTATAGAAACATTATAAACAAAATTTGTAGAAAAATGAATTTTTAAATAATTTATATTAATTATTACAATGCATATTTATATAAACCTGGCTACTTCCAACTGAATATTAGTATTTTAAATTGCTGATATTACCTTCAAGTTTTCTTTACATTATTTGCTAAATTAGTGTGCTTTATACTGTGATAGCATTATATTTTCAACTTAGACTAAACTTATTAAATTTTGAATTTTCTTTATTTCGTTAACTATAGATATCGTGTTGAAGGAATAATTCCAGAATCAACATCTAAACTATCTGATTTCCTCCAGAAACCTGAAAACAGAGTCACATGGGACAAATCATTGAAAGTGTACAACATGGTACAAAAAATTGATTCGGTAATTTACTGTTTAATATTGGACTTTCACTGTATGAATACACTTTTAGTTTTCTATGTTAGTGATTTGAGTTTATTAAATCTGTATTATGTGGACACTTTGTATTTTATAGATTCAAATCAAGTTGAAATTTTTATAAAAAGCTTAAAACTTCCTTCTTTATTAGTCAAGAGTTCAATTCCAGTTACCTTTATTCTGTTTTAAATGAATACCACATTCTGAACTTGGTCAGCTCTCCTGCAGATGTGTGCCTTCGGTTATTGAGGGGACTGAACTCATGGATTCACCTCCTTCATTAGGTGGAATAAAAAGATTAAGCATGCCTTGTTGACGGGAAGTCAGTAGATTTATCTTAGTCATAATACACTAGATAACAGGAACATTGTAGACACTTACTGTAAGGACTTAAGAACAAACAGCATGTGACTTTTTTAAAGAGTAAGTGTGAAATAACATTATATTGTGGTTTTAGAAACACTTTCAAATACATTATCTCAGAAATGAAGAGGGAGAATAAAAACAGAAAAGAAAAATATAGGTAATGGAATAGAAATTTAAAATCATAGAGGTGAGAGAAAGAAAGACAGAATGCAAGAGGCAAATAGGGCTTAAAAGGGGAGAGAAGATCAGGGTGAGATGAGGGTAGAGTGAAAGCTCAGGAGGAGAAAAAAATGAATGAAATGAGAAAGAGTGTTAGCTGGTAGAAAGAAGGAGAAACAGGAAGAAGACAGGAGTGGGGTGAGCGATTCTGAACTCTGGTACAGCAAAGTATAGGTCTGACACTTATTAAGACTGCTAGACTTCACGGTATGTAAATTATACCTCATAAGCGGCTTTAAAAATTGAGTCCTACTGTTTGGCTAATAATAACTTTATTAGAAGGAGCTGGTAAATGTGAATGTTGGAGTAATGCAAACTTAACCAGTTGCATTTGTAAAATTCCACATCACTGAGTCTTTGGTTCTTAGAGTCTCCAAGCTGCATTTCACTCATCAAAACAAATGGCCCACATATCTGCCATCACCTTATCATTTATTTAGAACTCTGTAGGTTAACTTTACCTCCTTTTATTAAACTGATTTTGAAATCTGGGCTGGGGGTGAGATTGTAGAAAAGCCCAGAAAGGTAAAGCAGTTTCATCTTGTAGAGAGGCCTTGAAGTTCTTATCCACAAAGAACACCTGTCCATGACCTTCTTGGGATTTGAACATGGCCCATCACAAATGAAAATCTGAACATTGGACTGTTTCATTCATGATTGTATGATACTAATTATACAGTTTCATTAGCATTTCAGATATTTCTGCTGTTGCTGCAAGTCAGCTGTAATAATGGAAAGTATACTAGATTTGGCATCAAAAAACTTGAAAACAGATTCAGAGGAATTTTGTGATTTGCCCAAGGTCACCACAGCCAATGTATGGTATAACCAGGACTTATACGTGATCTCCTGATTCCAAATTTGATGCCTTTTCCAGTATACCACAGTAACTCTGAATCACATGATACTGTGAGAAGAATTATTCTGCCTTCCAGTGAATGTTTGTAGCATTCACTTCCAGGGGTACATTTTTTTTTTTAATTTATTTATTTATTTATTTATTTATTTATGACTGTGTTGGGTCTTCGTTTCTGTGCAAGGGCTTTCTCCAGTTGCGGCAAGCGGGGGCCACTCTTCATCGCGGTGCGCGGGCCTCTCACCATCGCGGCCTCTCTTGTTGCGGAGCACAGGCTCCAGACGCGCAGGCTCAGTAATTGTGGCTCACGGGCCCAGTTGCTCCGCAGCATGTGGGATCTTCCCAGACCAGGGCTTGAACCCGTGTCCCCTGCATCGGCAGGCAGACTCTCAACCCCTGCGCCACCAGGGAAGCCCCAGGGGTACATTTTAATTGACTCATTCACCCCATTGGTGAGGAAGGGATTCCTGCTCTAAGGTTATGGTGGTGGTCAAACACATGACACCAGCACTAGACAAATGAGGTCAACAACACTTTGTTAATCCTTAATCACAGCCCAGGAAGGACTGTTAAGACTTTGTTAAATTAACATTTGTTAGTGGAGCACAGGGTGCCAATAGTGAGCCAGGTTCAACAAATGACCATAAGAGAAATTGAAATAGAGAAGTTTATTACTCACAGGTCCTGGAGGAAGTGTACAGCACACCTCAAGGGCCCCATGTGGGGAGGTCAAGGCAGGTTGCAGACAGAGGCAGGACCTGAGGCACATGCCTCTGTTAGTGTCTGTGGGTGGAGTGCTTTGGGGTTCCTGGGCTAAGGCCAGATTGATCAATTGGAACCAAAAAGAGCAGGGTTTTGGTAAGCTCCACAGGGGACATCTTACCTAAGGGGCTCACAAGGGGAAGGCCCTGGGAAGTGGGAGAGACAGTTGATCAGAAGTGCTGTTGGGGAAGTCATATCAGGAACTTACGTTTGCTTGTGACTCTGAGGGCTGTTATCTGGGGGTGTCACATCAAATATTTTATTTTAAAAATTTATAAACCAAAACGTCTATAAACCCACTATCCTAATAGAATAGTCTCTTTCTTTGTGATTTCTGCTTCAAATCTCAGAAAGTAATTGAACAATACTTTTAACAGTTTTTCCTGTATGTGAAAGATAACAGCATCTTTCAAAGTACTACATGAAAAAGTTTGAGAGAACAGTAGTGATCATACTGATATTTTTTCATTTTTGGCCTGTGTATACATTCAAATGTGCAAACATACATACATATGTTTAAAACTAATGTCACTGCTGATAATAACTAAGTTAAATCAAGTGCTATGTCATACATTTTTTAAAATATGCTACTGGAAACAGAATTTTTCATCTTTGTGGAATAAGTTTCATTTTAATTTTTTTTTAATCACTTAGCTACTAGTGGATTTTCCAGCATATCCTTCATCTTCAAATTATATCCGTGGTTGTAACCATGCTTGTGGCCATGTATGTTCACCTCTACAAGAGTAAGTGTTATTGCCATATATTTATTTTTTAACAGTTTTTTAGTTCAATTTGTAATTTGTTAACTAACTCACCAGAAATATGTTCTGGTATATTCTCTTGGGAAAAAAATTGCCCCTAAATACAATTTTGAAAATAATTTTTTAAGTATTTTTGTCTTAAGTATAATCAGAATGGATAATCCCCTATAAAGTATGATTTGAGGTTTCTGGCACTAGTCACATATATACAGACATCCTCACCCCCTCCTACTAACCTTAACCTGATGTTTTATGTTTCTCCATTAGAGTCACTTCTGTGAATTATTAAGGAATTTTTGCAAATTAAAAATAAATTCTCTAGAATCATAATGCAGTTACGTTTATCAGCAATGAATGCTTTACCTTGAATAAATTCTTTCCAATGGACTACCTACTGAGAACAGATACCTGCAAAATGAGCCATCCAATAGGTAAATTCAGAAAGGGAGAAATTAGAGATGAGTCACTGCCCACAGGTGGCCAGCCTAGGGATAAGATGGTAACATCCAATACACATAGGCTTTAAATGCATATATATTAATTTAGTGTATATCATTCTACAAATTCGTTATGTTTTAATTTTTGTTAAATGATTTTATATTAAATAAAAGATATTGACACATAAAACCAGGTGTAAAACTTTAAAGTGGTCAGATATAAACCACTCAATATGAGAAAAATATTTATGTGAAGGAAGTCAAAATAAAATTATATTTAGCCCCGTACTCCTTAATATTTTCTCTACTGAATTAGAGAACTAAAAGATATTCACAAATATTTACATTAATGGACAGGATCATTGATGCAGATGATGATGTTGATGACGATATGGCCTTTCTGCCCATCCATCAGTTTTGTATCCATGGCCAGGACTTTATTCTCCACAGCAAGAAAGAACAAAACAGGGAAGGATTATTACTCCAGATCAGCTAGGTACATCAGCTGCTGGTGGGGACTCTGGTTGGGAAGCTACACAACCTAAAGTGTGCTTCACAGGCAAAGTCCCCTTCTTGCACCTTGTCACCATTCCCTTTCCACCACAAAAAGCATAGGACAAAAGCTCTGATTTAGATATCCCACCTAGGGTGGAAACTCTGCCTAGCATCCTGCTGGAGAAGGGTACTGACAAAAAAGTAATTTTGTACCTTCTCTTTCCATGCAGCCCAAGTCCTGTAGTAAACTTATAAAACATATTATCTGTAGTAAAGGTACTCTACAGTAAATGTTGGAAAGGCTTTGTTAAGTGTGTAAAGCCCTAGTAAACTCAAATAGAGATTTAAGACCATACAAACTGCTAGTGAGTCCAGCCATTTGACAATGTAAAAATAGTCTAAACTCTGCATAGAGAGGGTGTAAGAATATAGACACTCACGGTTTGTTGGAGCAGAGGTCTTCAAACCCCCCAAGAGAATTTTGTAAAACTGTATACTGCCTTGCACATTTTTAAGTTGATATTAAAATCTTTCATAGCATTATATTAAGAGGGTGCAATTTCCAGCATACTCTAAATCCTGACATTTAAAAAAAATGGTTATATCACCCTTCTAAGTGCATCCAATGGAATCTAAATACCATAACAACTTGAAACCCACCATTACATTATCAATTTCAAACTACATATAACCTTTAACAGTCAGAAAGTTTATGTCATTTCTTTTCTCCTTGATCCCATATTTTTACTCTTTTTCCCTTGCATAATTTTATCCTAATAGAATACATCTTATGCTTTGGGTTCTTTTATTAATCACTATCTATCTATTTTCTATCATACCTCAGCAAAAATAAGTACCTAATTTTTAAAATTTGTTTTATTTTCTATGACCCCAAGTATCTAAATGTTAAAATATATATATGTGTACTGGTTTAAATTGTTATTGTTACACATTGATAAAAATAAAAATATATTATGTAATTGTTCAATATAAAAGCAAATTGTTATTGGAAACACATATTATTAGCAAAACTTAGCACTTACTATGTGCCAGACACTGTTACAAACAATTTACATATACCAAATAAGTCAATTATTTGATCCTCACAATTACCTCACGAAGTCGGTTGTATTACTGTCCCCATTTTGCAGAAAAGAAAATGGAAGCCCAGAGAGATTAACTAACTTTCTCAAGGTTACACATAGGTAATAGCAAAGCTCAGCTTCAAACTATGCAGACTGGCTTCAGAGTCCATGCTTCTATCAGTTACACTCATTTAACTGTAAAAAACATGGGACAAAAGCACTGATCTAGATATCCCATCTAATAGAATGAGACAGCATTTAATATCAAGTCTACTTCTACTTTGCATTTTTATAAAATAAGCATAAGAAACTTTGTTCACATAAATGAGTGAGTTAAAATGGAGAGAGTGTAACCCTAGCACTGTCATTCAATCCCTTGAAATTCTTCTGAGTTATGTACTGTGAATTACATAGTGACCTATAATCAAAAATTGTTTTTAACGACCTATCAAGTGACAACTCAATTAGATCCTTACATTTTATTGAAAGCAAAGAATTGACATGACTTGGTAAGGTTTTATTACCCAGTCATCTGTTATTCACTTTCTCAACTCACTTCCAATAGATTGAATTTTCCCTTTAGCATCTCAAAGATTTTTATATGCCAAAGTAAAGCACCTTGGTACCATTCAGTATTATTCAGGGGGGAATGACAGGCATCCCTTGGTTCTGTAAAGCAATAGAAGGGTGGTGTGAACAGGCTGGTGGCAAGAGAAAAGCCAACATCTCCATCAGAAACATATTCTCAGATCAGTTTAAGGAAAAGTTACATGGAAGTTAGAGATTTGAAAATTTATTCCCTTAAATGTTATTCAGTCTCTCATACCCCTTGGCAAGTCTTCATATACTCTAGTTTGAAGATCACTGGGTTAGAATGTAAAATACTACAGTCTTCTTGGAAGGCAATTTGGAGATAACATTTCAAAATGTTAAATGCACAAAAACTTTGACCTAGAAACTCAATGTAAGTATTTATAGAAGTGCAAATGGATACATTACAAGATGCTTTATTGCAGCTTTATTTACAGTGGCAAAAAGTGAGAAACAACCCCATGACAGTCAATAGAGGACTGGTTAATAGACTATGAAATACCATGTGCAGTCATGAAAACCAATTAAGCTGATCTGTATAGACTGACACAGAAAGAGGTGCATGATATCATACTAAGAGGAAAATGAAACTAGTTCCAGAAAAATAAATATGTCTCATTTTTGTAAAAACAAGAATGTACATGTGCGTATATGTGGGGTACATATACATATATGTACATACATGCTATCTTTGTATATCCATAGACAATAACCTGAAAAGGTACAGTCAAAGTTATAAATAGTGATTATCTCTGGTGAACAGAGTGAGGGGGAATTGTGAAAATATAAACATATATTACTTTTATAATTTTAAAAAGTCAATAAAATGACAAAAAGGAAATGATAACTAAAACTGAAGACTTTAAGATATAGTCTGACTACTTAATATTTTTATGTAAAATAGTTATTTATGAGTGTGCAAATCACTCTACATATTTTTTCCTTCCTTCCTTCAGTAACTGTTTACGCTGTCATAAGCACTATATGGGCAGTCATTGGTGAATAAGATGAGAATCCTGCTCCTTATAAACTTGTAAACTCAATAGATAAACTTAAAAATTCTTTATATTTTTTAACTCTTCCTTTGTTTACAGGAACCCAGCATATTCCAAACTAGTGATGTTTGTCCAGACAGAAATGAGAGGAAAATTGGCCCCATCGATAATTGAAGCAACAATGCCTTCCAATTTAATAAGCTTCCTCCTCAATGTGAAAGATGGAGTAAAAACACACAAAATTCCATCAGGACGTGGATGTCATCATAATGGGCATTCATTGTTCCTAAAGAAGAAATGAGGCCATTTAAAATCATGTGTGGCAGTTAACTGCCTTTTACTTCTAAGTCAATATGCATAAATACTGTTACACTATTCTAAACTGTATTCTTGAACAAACTACTGAAGGTACTTTGTGAAAATAAGAGCTCATAGTTGCACAAGAGAAGCATTAAATATGGTTTTTAATCTCATATAAGAATAATGTTAAACAACAAGTGTTCTTAATGCACTTTTATCTTGCTTTTTTTCCCTGGAAAATGCTCTGCAAGAAAACATCAATAAGAAAGCATATACAGTCAGAGGTCAGCATTAATTAAAGATTAAAATATATTTTAAATTTTTTTTCTTTCACTTACTGCTTAAATTGATAACTGTAGGAAACATGAACATAAAAATTGAAAAGAATTCCACTAGAATGTTTGACAACTGATATCTGGAATCTGCAGCTGAATCATGAATCAATTTTTGGTCTGGCCAGAATGTAGTAGCCCATTCCTCCCAAGTCCTTCCTCGTAAAACTAGAAGACCTGCACTTACCACAACAGACAAGCGTAGGAAGACTCCAGCATAGGTGGCAAGAAGAAGGCAAGCTGGCCAAGGACCTGGGGACTTGAGGAATGTCTTAGCAGTGAGTTCTCTGGGTTTCCTTATCGCCATCCGTATATGCCAGACGGGGCGCTGCAGAAGCCTCCAACTTGGGACTGCTGACAGGAAAGAGGAAAAAAGAGAGAGGGGGGAGGCTTTAGGAAAAAGCCTGCTTCTCTGCTCCTCCTCGCCATAAGAGTGCTCACAAACCAAAGGGGGGCCCAGCAGAACACCAGCCAAACACCAGCCTAAAAACTGCGCCTACCCCACCGTGTGGGCAAAGCAGAGCGAATCTGCCACCCCACCTCATCTCTGCGCCGTAGAAGCAGGCGGTGGTGCTTGGACACCCCCAGCCTGCGGTGTCGGCAAGGTTGAGCAGGGAGCTCATCTTCCACCTTCCGTCCAGCAGAGGCAGGTGTGGTGCTTTGATATCCCTGCTGGGGTGGTGGTAGTGGGATTCAGTGGCAAAGTGAGCTTCCACCCGCACCTGGCAGCAGCAAGATTTAACCAGCTAGGTCAGGGAAGAGCTAGTCACCAGTCAGCTTCCCTGATCCTTGGTGTCCCCAAGGCCCAGCACGATGTGAGCCTCCATCCCCACCCAGCACCAATGTTTTCCCCTCTATAGTGTATTGAATGGTGACCCCCAAAAGGTACATCCTTGTCAAATCCCTGGAACCTTGAATGTGACCTTATTTGGAAAAATGATCTCGGCAGATGTAATTAAGTTAAGGACCTCAGAATGAGATCATCCTGGATTATCAGGCTCTAAGTCCAGTCACAAGTGTCCTCATAAGAGATGCACAAAGGAGAGACATGTGGAGAAGAGGAGGCCATGTGAAGACAGAGGCAGAGATTGGGGTTGTGCAGCCCTAAGCCAAGCAACACCTAGAGCTGCCAGAAGCTGAAAGAGGCAAAGAAAGATCCTCCCCTAGAGCCTTCAGAGGAAGTGTGGCCCTGCCGACACTTTAATTTCAGACTTCTGGCCTCCAGAACTGTGAGAATAAATTTCTGTTCCTTTAAGCCACTAAATTTGTGGTAATTTGTTATGATAGCTATAGGAAACTAATATACCCTCACTGGTGTCAGCAAGGCTCAGTGGGAATCTGGGCCTCTGCTCCTAGCTTGCATCAACAAGGTGAAACAAGGTGTGGGACATGGGGTCAGTCAGCACTCCACTTCCCCTTCCCCTCCCTGGTGTCATTGGGGCCCAGTGGGGAGCTGAGCTTATATTTGCACTTGGAGGCAACAAATCTATGCAAATCAGTGCCCATTTTTGCCAGGAAGGGGAGCTGAGCTGCCCCCTCACATCTGCAATGAGGGTGGGTCAGTGCTCTACTTTCACCAGGGTGGTGAGAGCAGGGCCTAGTGGGGAGCCGAATGTACATACCCCCCAGTCCTCGCATTACACCTCAACTCGGAGACTGCCTGCTGTGATGGAAGGTTCAATAGGATCCAGAGTCCTTTGGAAAGGAAAGAAGAACATCAGAATGGGTAAAAAGAGGTGAAAATGTCAAATGTCATATACTATTCTCAGGAGTATATTAAATCACATTTGATGGTTGACAATGGTACAAAAGCAATTCAGTGGAGGAAGGACAGCCTTTCAGCAAATGGTGTTGGAGTAACTGACATCCAAAGGCCTAATCCTGCACTTTGTACAAAAATTAACTCAACATGGAACATGGGCTTAAATGTAAAACATTAAACTACAAAACTTCTAGGAGGAAAATCTTCAGAACCTACAGCTAGGCAGAATTCTTACACTGGATACCAAAAGTATCCATATAAGGAAAAATAGCAAATTAATCTTTATCAAAATTAAAAATGTATGCTCTAGGAAAGACCCTATGAAGAAGTATTATGGAAGGTGTCATCTGTAATAACGAAAATCCCATATAACGCAAAAGTTTGAAGGTAATACTGTCATCCAAATAATATGAAAAATAAAAATAATTTAATTCTAAACTTAGATTTGTCTTTAAATATTTTAAATAATCTTTCTAATCATGCAACTCTCCTAATAATTTCAGATATTCAGACATTACTGGAATTACCAAAACAAAATGTTTATATTTAATCAAATGAAATGCTTATTCCCTATGCACCTTCAAATCTTGGATCTTATCTAACTGTGATGTTGGACATATAACATTAATGAAACAGAACCGTGCAACATGATTATATCAGTTAAGAAAATATTTGGCTGCAAAAAAAGAGGACTTTCAAAGAACATAAATGTTGAGAGGTTTATTGCTCTCACACAGGAAGTCTGGGAGTGCGCAGTACAGAGCTAATAATAATTGGGACCGGGGAGGCTCTTTACATCACTCAATTCTGCTTCAATTGTAGCTTCCATCTTTCTGTCCCAGTGGCACTGTCCCAGGGTTCCAAGCAGGACAAAGAAGGGTAAAAGCTATAAGACATTTTAGCTGATTTCATCCTGGTACGTAGCCTTTTTGGAAACCTCCACGTTCAATCCAAGATGTTCACATCTCATTAGCCAAGAGTGGAACACACGGCCAGGCCTGGCATCTGAAGGTATTCTAGCATCTGTAGTAGAAAAAGCAAAAAGGAAGTTCTACTGGGGTGCAGAAATAAAATATTACAACTTCTACTTATGTTCATTTTTTTCAAAAAATCAATTACTAATATATGCTGTGTACCTTGCCTCCAGTGTCACACCTCACCAGTTATGAAAGGGTCCTGAGACATATTATAAAAGACATTCTGAGGAGTAAGAATAAGTTCCACAATGTGGAAGTTTTGAAAGTGATTGTTGGCTTTCAGTATATTTTGACAAATTGGGTTTTCTAGGGTTACAGTTAAATTGATATAGTTTTAATGAAAAAAAAATCCTTGGAAAATGGAGAAGTGAATTTAAAAGATTTCTATAAAGAAACTAAGGATTGAAAATGCAAATAATGGAAGCAAAAATGAGAATATAGCAGAGCTGACATTTCATTAACGTGCGATCTTCACAACATTACAAAGTAAACAACAATAACAATATATGTAGTTAGATCTCATAAGAAGTTAGAAAAATTATCAAGACTATTTGAAATATAAAATTGCATCCACTGTCAATGAAAATGAGCTTCATCCTAAATGTCTTTCATGTCTTAAGATATCTAACAACAATAGAATATAATTTTAAACTATGTAAAAATAGAAGTACATTGAATTAAATATATATTTTGGTCAAATAGTAGGTGAGTATTAAAATCAGTATTTGTCCAAATCAAGGCCAGCTCCTATTATCACCATCATAGAATGAACTGGGACATAAGGATAAATCTGAAGTTTTATCAAAAGATATGTATTATAATTTTGTTTAAAATTTTTAGAAGTCTACATTTTCAAGTTTGACATTAGTGTGCAGGGAAAAATAATTTCTCAGTATTGTCAGCTTCTAGACTATACCTACAGTCACTATATTGTACCCCTTCAGTACACAGGTGCAAGTGGCACACATAATGATATTACTAACTACTTTGGACATAAAATCTGGGAAAAGTTTCTTCAGTTCTATGAGTTTCAAAATGAACTTCGATTTAGGATTCATAGCTTTGGCAAACCTTAAAATTCCTTTAGCAAAATGGCAGTCTACAATAATCATTTTAATAAGTTGCTTTAAATTTTATCCTCCAGTTGAAGGTTGTTTTGGGATTTAATCGGTTGAACAAAATAAGTTGTTTATCACTACCACTTTTTTTCACTAACACTTTCCTCACATACTTTATCTTTTTCATAAATTAAGATGACTTATGTATACTACTGTAAATTATTGTATAACTATCAGTTGCCACAGTAATGATGTTTAATAGACAACCATAAAACCTCAGAGGCATACAATTAACTTTATTTATCCTACGTCTGGCAAACGGCTGTGGGTAATCCGAGAAAGGATGGTCTGGGCTGGAACAACTGGAGTGACTTAGCTCTGCTTCGTGAGTCTCCATCCTCCAGCAGCTTCGCCTGGAGGTGGAAAAACTCTAAGTGCTTTTTCAAGTCTAACATCCCATTGGCAAAGCAAGTCACTCCGCCAAACTTGTAATCCTATATAAGCAAAGAAATAGAATCTGCCTTTTTAGTGAAACTGTAAAGTCCCATGGTAAAGGAGTATGAATACAAGAGGTGAAGAAGTGAGACCATTAATGCAGCTGATCTATGACAGTTCACCTTCTGGTCATAATCACATTCCTTCCACATGCATGATACACTCACTCATTCCCAAGACCCCCAGAGGTCTCATACAATCACAGTATCAGACTTCAAGTCTAGAACTTTGTGATATATATCAGGTCCAGATGCAGCTTCTCTTGGTCCAAAGACCTATGAAATAAAAAGACAAGTTTCCTAGCCCTCTGCCTCAACACACACGCAGCCAATATACAATAATAAAAAAGGAACAGGATAACCACAGTGAATAATCCCATTGGAAAGGAGGAAGAATGGGAAGCATAGAGTCACTGGTTCATAACAATTCTGATATCCCACTAGGCCTGCCATTCTGACGACAGGGAAATGCTCCCTGATTAGACCCAACCCTGCTCTCTGGGAGCTGCTCCCTGACTCATTGTTCTCCAGCTTTTTGTCCCACTATCTGAGATGCCCTCCTTTTCCCATCACCCTCCTTTATTCTTTGTGAAGAAATGATCCTTGTTAGCAGCTGAATAACTTTCTCAGGATGCTTCCTACCCAGAAAGTCAAGAGCCCAGAGGCCTTTGTATAGCTTGACCCCTCTTTTAGTCCAGGCAGTTGGTGTTTTCGCTAGTAGTACTCTCTTGAAAACGTCTGAGCTTTCTGTAATTGTCTGGTTATGGTCCATTACATATTCAAAAGCCACACCCCTGTAACTGGTATCAGCATATACTTCTCTAGATTCTCCTATTGCTAATTTTGGATCCGACTTCTGTGCAACCACACCCTTAGGCTTTTGTCCACTTCAGAAGATCTCAGCACCACCTTAACTCTCTCAGAAGTCTGATCAAAATATCTGATAGTCACAATCTTGATTTGATGTTTGACACATGCTCACATCTCACTTCGAGACTTTGCTAACTGGGATGGCTGCAGATAAGATGACAGGTTTTCCAATTTAGTAGTTCTGGCTCTCTATGTTACCTTTAACTTCTGCTTGCAACCTAACCATCTTTTTTTTTTTTTTAAGTTCAACCCTTTCTTGTACGTAGTATACGCCATGTAGCTAAAAGCCACCAGGTGGCGGTTTCTACATTTTGCCTGGAGATAACCTTGCCCAAACCCAAAAGTTAATTAGGTGTATTTTCTGTTTTCCAAGGTACCATAAGCAGCTGTTTTATCAAATGTTTCATAAAAGCTGTTCAATAAAGCAGTTTCCTCATCATTATTTCAGCCTCTGCTAACAGTTTTCTCAACTCCCTACTGAAGCCAATACCATATTTTCAGGGTTTTGTTGAATAGCTCCCCACTTCTATGTATTAACTTTTGCAGTAGTTATCTATTAACGAAATAATGCCACAAAACAACCACAGATTTTTTGTTGACTCAAAAAGGATATGTGTTCACCATAAAGTTATCAAGTATTTTGTACTCTCTCAACATTCATATTAACTGTCAATCTCTTTCCCTACTCAATAACTGAAAATTGTTCATTGTTTTCAATATAGAATTAATAGCTTTCATAATTATTGATTACTGCAACATTTTACTTTGCAATAATAATTACAAATGTATACTTTGACTAATGGAACTTGGTTACGTCTAGAAAGCTTACCTATATTTGAAAGTGAATACTCAGATGCTCATAATAAATGTAAGTGTGATAACAAATGATCAGTGGATTAACACTGATTAGATATGATGGTAGCCTACATAATCACATGAGAATTTCACGCACAATTTCGGTGATGCCACAAATGATGCTGAAGTACTTGATTATTCAGCCACCCAAAAGCCTAATAACTCAATTTGGCTGAACACTATACCAAGGCTAGAGCTGAATTCTGGTGAATCCCTAGTCCAATATCCAGATATTGGGAATATGTGCCTCCACATTCTTTTCACTGCTATGACATTACATCAAAAAATTTGATGACTCTGAACTAGAATAAGTCCAAGTCTAAAGATGAAATATTTTATCAACATCTCAAATTTTTCTCTCTCAATATATGTCCATCCACATGTTTGGTTTAGATAAATCACATACACACATATATTTGACAGATTCTGTGCATTGGCTTACCTCCATTCTACCTTGCTTCTAGTTGGAGAGGTTGGGAAACAAAACAAAAAACAAAACAAGACAAAAAACACACATCCTAGGGGTTGCTTGTATTTAGTCTTCTGGCTGAAAATTAGGCTACACCCATTGTATGAAGTCTTGTGAGAGCTGTGAGTGAGGCAGAGGCCAGTTTTCCTATTTTGTTGTTGTTTCTGCTGGCCAGCAAGAACAAGGAATGGTGAGAATTTTCTTCTGTGTTCCGATGTCCACAATTCAATAATTTATTTACAAGTGACAAAACAAATGTGGTAAATAAGAAAACAAATAATTAAATCTAAGTTTGCAGACAGAAGACAAAACCTTGGGCCATACAAGGCAGGTGATGGGATGAGACCGCTCAGGAACCTCACAGGACTATCTTCTCAGTAAAATGGTGAACTAATAAAAATAATCCAACCACAAAATAAACGATGAATGAACGGAGAAGGGGGGAGGGGGGAGGAGTATCCCCTGAGAATCCATGCCTACAGTGAGCCCAGATCTAGGGTTTAATTTTCAAGATGAGAAATTAAAATGATCCAAACTTGTGATTGCCCAAAGTGCTGGCAGAAGCAAGTGCAATTATCTTCTGGAGGGACACATCCATATCCAAACCTTACAGGAGTCCCATAGATAAAGCCCAGCAAACGTGAGCCCATACTCCAAAATCACAGAATACATGAGAGAAAAGGCCAGCATGAGTAAAATTGTCAGTAGAAATAATAAGACAAAGAATTAAAGTCTTCCACCAAAGAATTCAAACATTTGTATTGCCTAATACAGAATAAAAATGACTATATTTAAAATAAATAAAATAAAGACAAGACTAATAAACTGGGTTTAATACAGACTATAAGAAAAAGTTCAAGATGATTTTTAAGAAAAGGAAATAGAACTTCATACCATTCTAGGAACAGTACAGAACAGAAACAATCTAGGTATTTTAAGCAGAAAGGGATGGATTTAATACAGCTAATTAGGCACCTAGAACATTGTTGGAAGAGTGGGAAGGGCAGGTTCTAGGCCCTGAGGAATGTCTCCCAGAATACTATGGAGGCAACCTGCCAGGAGAGCAACTACCTCTAAGTCTATGTTAGAACCTTTAAATGCAAGAACATATATTACAGCTGTAATTCAAATGGCAGAAATCATTACTTATACTTCCACAAATAGGTCTTGACATCCATGATCTGGTGACCAGGCACTAAAACAAGGAGTCTAGTCACTATCCCCATAACAATTCTATCTCCAGAAAACGGGAGAATAGACTAAGGAATGTTATTGCAAAGATGACTCATGCCTGCACAACCTCGACAGCAGAAAATAGCCAAAAGGGGCAGGAAGATAGATTCCGTTTCACCTTCACCATGTAACTTTCATTGCACTTTCACCTTTCAAAAACTGTGGGAGTGTATCTAACTGGTAAAACTTAATTTTCCCCACAGGACTCATGCTACATTAGTGAGGTGATGCTAACATGACTTGCTAAAGATGAGTGGGTAAAAACTAATTGAGAATTATATCCCCAGATTCTCTCAACTCCAACAGAAGACTGGAGGTTTACTCTGCAGAGAAGAGCAAAACAGATGGACTCTGAATGGGACAATGCCAGGTACATTGGTTGACAACCTAGCAAGTGCACTAAAAACAGAATTAAATGACTTTATGTACATTGAATGCTGAAACTTCTAGTCCCCTTCCCCCAGTTTGTTCCTATAACACAGGTAGCCAGATAATCATAATCCAAGCAGGATAATTTAAGCATCATATTTGAGAAACATAACCAGCCTCAAAGGAAAGACCTAAAGATGCTGATATCAGGAGTGCTCCACAAAATGGCCCAGACAGATCATCCTTCATGGAATTTAAAGTTGACAAGTGCTACCAAGCTACCAGAGCTTCCAGATTTTTAGTCCCACACTCTTAAACAAATAAAAGCAATTTCAAGAGAAATTATGCAGTAGGGGAAATCTTTGGAAGTTCTATCAGTAACATCTTTGAAGAGATAAGAATATAATGTATCCAAGAAACAAGAACATGAATAGAAAAGAACATTTAGAGAACTAGAAATTACTCTTAAAAAATAAAATAGCAGAAATGAAAACTCTGCAAATGAGGCCCAACAATTGCCCTAGATTACTTCTGTGAAGTGAGTTTCCAGGGTGCAGTACTGGATGGGGAAGTGAGAGAATCTAGCAGTCTCTGTGAATTGAGGAGACACAGCTAGGAGTCTGAAGACACCAGGATGACTAGAGTTGACAAGGCAAAGTACTGGACAGGAGAGAGCTGCACAGATAACTCTAGAAAATACCTCTCAAGTCTCCAGCTGAATACTGATTAGTACATGCATGTGAAGAAATTATCCAAGGCTTAGGGAAGAACCAGTGAAAGCAGCAGAGGGAGCTATATTCTAAGACCACATAGGACCAGAAATATTTCATGTTATAACCAGCCAGAGTAGAAAACCTCACAAATCACAAGGCATATAATAGAGTCCTCAAAAGGATTTTGCCTCAGTAGTGGGGTAACATTGTCCCTAGATTAAAGGCTGCTCTGGTTGTACCTAATAAAGTAACTAATTAAAGTGGCCAAGAACCGAACTCATAAATATTTATGGAAAAACAGAAACATCTATTACTCAACAAGGCAAAATTCACAATGTCTGCAATATAATTTAAAAAACTGCGGAGCATGCAAAGAGTAGAAAAATATGGCTCATAATAAGGAGAAAAACAAATCAATAGAAATAGATGCAGAAATTACACAGATAACAGAATTAGTAGAAAAAGACCTTAGAACAATTATTAATATTCCATATGTTGAAGAGGGTAGAGGAAAAATTGAGCAATTAATTAGAGATATGGAAGATACAAAAATAACCCAAATCACATATCTAGAGAAATAAAATGTCTGATATAAAAACTACACTGATCAGAAATAAGATTAGATACTATGGAAGAAAAAATTAGTGAACTTGAAGACAGAGCAATAAAAACTATCCAAAAGGAAACACAGAAAAAAAGACTGAAAAGAAATGAACACAGTATCAGTGAGCTATGGAACAACTTCAAGCAGCCTAACACGTCTTATTCAAGTCCCCAAAGAAGAGAGTAGGGGACATAAAAAATATTTGAAGAAACAATGGTTAAAATTTTTCCAACTTTGATGAAAACTATAAACTAATAGATTCAAAAGCTTGACAAATCCCAAGCACAACAAACATGAATAAAACAATACTAAGGAATATCCCAAACAAATTTCTTAAAACTAGTAATAAGGAGAAAATCTTAGAGGCAAAGAGACCCCTGCACCCCTCCCCCCCAAAAAACATATTATTTAGAGAAAAAACAAACAAACAAACAAAAAAATCAGTAGACTTCATTTTGGAAACAATGCAAACCAAAAGACCAATATTTTTAAAGAAGAAAAAGAGAGAAAGAAAAAAATGTCTGTCAACTTAGAATTCTATACCCAGTAAAAATATCTTTAAAAAATAAGGGTAGGGCTTCCCTGGTGGCATAGTGGTTAAGAATCCGCCTGCCAAAGCAGGGGACACAGGTTCAAGCCCTAGTCTGGGAAGATCCCACATGCTGCAGAGCAACTAAGCCCATGGGCCACAACTACTAGGCCTGTGCTCTAGAGCCTGCGAGCCACAACTACTGAGCCCGTGCGCCTAGAGCCCATGCTCCGCAACAAGAGAAGTCACTGTAATGAGAAGCCCATGCACCGCAACAAAGAGTAGCCCCTGCTCACCTCAACTACAGAAAAGCCCGCATGCAGCAACAAAGACCTAGTGCAGCCAAAAAATAATAATAATAGGGTAAAATTAAAAACACAAGAAAGACATAAGCCATAAGAAAGTTGAAAGAATTCATGCCCAGCAGAACTGTACTACAAAGAAAAATGTTAAAGATAATCCAACAGGCAGAAAGAAATGGTAACAGATGGAAATATGGATATACACAAAGAAAGGAGGCATACCAGAAAGTGGGTATGTTTAACAGCTTTTTCCATTATTTTAAAATCTCCTCTTAAAAGTGGATTGTATAAAGCAGAAATAAAAATAAAAAATATATTGTGGGGTTATAAAATACACAGGAGTAAATTGAATGGTAATAATATCACAAGGCCAGTTGGGGAGAAATGGAAGTATACTGTTGTAAGGCCCTGAAACATGAATTACTAGTTTATAGTTTGAAGGCTGACTGTGATAAGTTATAGATGTATAATAGCAATCCTAGAGCAACCACTAAAATAGGAAAACAAAGGGTCATGGTTAATAAACTAATGAAAGAGATAAAACAAAGAATGATTTTAAAAAACACTCAATGCCAAGAAAGGTGAAGAGAGAAAAAAGGGAACAAAGAACACATGGGGGGGGGGGAAATAGAAAATAAATAGGAGATTGGTAGATTGAAACAAAACCATATCAGTAATCATGTTAAATATAAATGGTCTAGAAACCTCATCTAAAAGGAAGATATATCAGATTGAATGAAAAAGCAAGACCCAACTATCTCTTTTGTACCATAAAAACACCCTCAATTTATATATAAAGACACAAATAGGTAGGATGCAAAAAGACACTAGCCTAGGGACTTCCCTGGTGGTGCAGTGGTTAAGAATCCACCTCCAAGGCAGGGGACATGGGTTCGACCCCCTGGTCAGGGAACTAGATCCCACATGCATGCTGCAACTAAGAGTTCACATGCCACAACAAATACGCAACTATGGAGCCTGCGAGCCACAACAAAGGAGCCTGCTGGCTGCAACTAAGGAGCACATGTGCTGCAACTAAGGAACCAGTGAGCCGCAACTAAGGAGCCTGCCTGCTACAACTAACACCCAGTGCAACCAAAAAAAAAAAAAAAAAGACACTAGCCTAACATTAATCCAAAAAAAGCTATAATGGATATCATCAAGAAACTGGTATTCAGAGCAAAGAATTCATCAGGGATAAAGTTCATTTCAAAGTGATAAAGGGGTCAATTAATCAAAATGTAATAGTCTTGAATATTAATGAATCTTTGAAATACCAATACATGAAGCAAAAATTGATAAAACTTCAAGGAGAAAAGATAAGTCTACAATTTTAGCTGGAGATTTGAATAATCCTCTCAATATACAAAAAAAAAAAAAAAGTAAGGATACGAAAGACTTGAGGGAGATTGGTTCAAGATGGCGGAGTAGAAGGAAATGCTCTCACTCCCTCTTTCGAAAACACTGGAATCATAACTAACAGCTGAACAATCATCAACAGAAAGACACTGGAACTCACCAAAAAAGATACCCCACATGAAAAGAAAGACAAAGGAGAAGCCACAATGAGACGGTAGGAGGGCATTATCACAATAAAATCAAATCCCATAACTGCTGGGTGGGTGACTCACAAACTAGAAACACTTATACCACATAAGTCCACCACTGGAGTGAAGGTTCTGAGCCACACGACAGGCTTCCCAAACTGTGGGTCTGGCAACGGGAGGAGGAATTCCTATAGAATCAGACTTTGAAGGCTAGCGGGATTTGATTGCAGGACTTCGGCAAGACTGGAGGAAACAGAGACTCCACTCCTGGAGGGCACACACAGAGTAGTGTGTGCATTGGGACCCAGGGGAAGGAGCAGTGACCCCATAGGAGACTGAACCAGACCTACCTGCTAGTGTTGGAGGGTCTCCTGCAGAGGTAGGGGGCAGCTGTGGCTCACCAAGGGACAAGGACACTGGCAGCAGAAGTTCTGGGAAGTATTCCTTAGTGAGAGCCCTCCCAGAGTCTGCCACTGACCCCATCAAAGAGCACAGGTAGGCTCCAGTGTTGGGTCGCCTCAGGGCAAACCACCAACAGGGAGGGAAACCAGCCCCACCCATCAGCAGACAAGAGGATTAAAGTTTTACTGAGCTCTGCCCACCAGAGCAACAGCCAGCTCCACCCACCACCAGTCCCTCCCATCAGGAAACTTGCACAAGCCTCTTAGATAGCCTCATCCACCAGAGGGCAGACAGCAGAAGCAAGAAGAACTACAATTCTGCAGGCTGTGGAACAAAAACCACATTCACAGAAAGATACACAAGATGAAAAGGCAGAGGGCTATGTACCAGATGAAGGAACAAGATAAAACCCCAGAAAAGCAACTAAATGATGTGGAGATAGGCAATCTTCCAGAAAAAGAATTCAGAATAATGACAGTGAAGATGATCCAGGGCCTCAGAAAAAGAATGGAGGCAAAGACCAAGAAGATGTAAGAAATGTTTAACAAAGATCTGGAAGAATTAAAGAACAAACAAACAGAGATTAACAATACAATAACTGAGATGAAAAATACACTAGAAGGAATCAATAACAGAATAACTGAGGCAGAAGAACAGATAAGTGACCTGGAAGACAGAATGGTGGAATTCACTGCTGTGGAACAGAATAAAGAAAAAAGAATGAAAAGAAATGAAGACAGCCTAAGAGACCACTGGGACAACATTAAACGCAACAACATTCTCACATTATAGGGGTCCCAGAAGGAGAAGAGAGAGAGAAAGGACCAGAGAAAATATTTGAAGAGATTACAGTCGAAAACTTCCCTAACATGGGGAAGGAAATAGCCACCCAAGTCCAGGAAGCGCAGAGAGTCCCATACAAGATAAACCCAAGGAGAAACAGGCCGAGACACATAGTGATCAAATTGGCAAAAATTAAAGACAAAGAAAAATTATTGAAAGCAGCAAGGGAAAAACGACAAATAACATACAAGGGAACTCCCATAAGGTTAACACCTGATTTCTCAGCAGACTCTACAAGCCAGAAGGGAGTGGCATGACATATTTAAAGTGATGGAAGGGAAGAACCTACAACCAAGATTACTCTACCCAGCAAGGATCTCATTTAGATTTGATGGAGAAATCAAAAGCTTTACAGACAAGCAAAAGCTAAGAGAATTCAGCACCACCAAACCAGCTCTACAACAAATGCTAAAGCAACTTCTCTAAGTGGGAAACACTAGAGAAGAAAAGGACCTACAAAAAACAAACCCAAAACAATTAAGAAAATCATCATACGAACATACATATCGATAATTACCTTAAACGTGAATGGATTAAATGCTCCAACCAAAAGACAAAGGCTGGCTGAATGTATACAAAAACAACACCTTTATATATGCCGTCTACGAGAGACCCACATCAGACCTAGGGACACATAGAGACTGAAAGTGAGGGGATGGAAAAAAGATATTCCATGCAAATGGAAATCAAAAGAAAGCTGGAGTAGCAATACTCATATCAGATAAAATAGACTTTAAAATAAAGAATGTTGCAAGAGACAAGGAAAGACACTACATAATGATCAAGGGATCAATCCAACAAGAAGATATAACAATTATAAATCTATATGCACCCAACATATGAGCATCTCAATACATAAGGCAACTGCTAACAGCTCTAAGAGAGGAAAGTGACAGTAACACATTAATAGTGGGGGAATTTAAGACCTCACTTACACCAATGGACAGATACTCCAAACAAAATTCACAAGGAAACACAAGCTTTAACTGACACAATAGACCAGAGAGATTTAATTGATATTTATAGGACATTCCATCCAAAAACAGCAGATTACACTTTCTTCTCAAGTGCGCATGGAACATTCTCCAGGATAGATCACATCTTGGGTCACAAATCAAGCCTCAGTAAATTTAAGAAAATTGAAATCATATCAAGCATCTTTTCTGACCACAACGCTATGAGATTAGAAATCAATTACAGGGAAAAAAACATTAAAAACACAAACACATGGAAGCTAAACAATACATTACTAAATAACCAAGAGATCACTGAAGAAATCAAAGAGGAAATCAAAAAATACCTAGAGACAAATGACAATGAAAAAACAACGATCCAAAACCTATGGGATGCAGCAAAAGCAGTTCTAAGAGGGAAGTCTATAGCTACACAAGCCTACCTCAAGAAACAAGAAAAATCTCAAATAAACAATCTAACCTTACACCTAAAGGAACTAGAGAAAGAAGAAAAAACAAAACCCAAAGTTAGAAGAAGGAAAGAAATCATAAAGATCAGAGCAGAAATAAATGAAATCGAAACAAAGAAAACAATAGCAAAGATCAATAAAAGTAAAAGCTGGTTCTTTGAGAAGATAAACAAAATTGATAAACCATTAGCCAGACTCATCAAGAAAAAGAGGGAGAGGACTCAAATCAATAAAATTAGAAATGAAAAAGGAGAAGTTACAACAGACACCGCAGAAATACAAAGCATCCTAAGAGACTACTACAAGCAACTCTATGCCAATAAAATGGACAACCTGGAAGAAATGGACAAATTCTTAGAAAGGTATAAACTTCCAAGACTGGGCTTCCCTGGTGGCGCAGTGGTTGAGAATCTGCCTGCCAATGCAGGTGACACGGGTTTGAGCCCTGGTCTGGGAAGATCCCACATGCCTGGAGCAACTAGGCCCGTGAGCCACAACTACTGAGCCTGCTCGTCTGGAGCCTGTGCTCCGCAACAAGAGAGGCCGCGACAGTAAGAGGCCCGCACACCACGATGAAGAGTGGCCCCCGCTTGCCACAACTAGAGAAAGCCCTCGCACAGAAACGAAGACCCAACACAGCCAAAAATAAATTAAAAAAAAAAAAAACAAAAAAAAACTTCCAAGACTGAACCAGGAAGAAACAGAAAATATGAACAGACCAATCACAAATAATGAAATTGAAATGGTGATTAAAAATCTTCCAAAAAACGAAAGTCCAGGACCAGATGGCTTCACAGGTGAATTCTATCAATCATTTAGAGAAGAGCTAACACTCATCCTTCTCAAACTCTTCTAAAAAATTGCAAGGAAGGAAAACTCCCAAACTCATTCTGTGAGGCCACCATCACCCTGATACCAAAACCAGACAACGATACTACAAAAAAAGAAAATTACAGACCAATATCACTGATGAATATAGATGCAAAAATCCTCAACAAAATACTAGCAAACAGAATCCAACAACACATTAAAAGGATCATTCACCATGATCAAGTGGGATTTAACCCAGAGATGCAAGGATTCTTCAATATATGCAAATCAATCAATGTGATACACCATATTAACAAATTAAAGAAGAAAAACCATATGATCATCTGAATATACGCAGAAAAAGCTTTTGACAAAATTCAACACCCATTTATGATAAAAACTCTCCAGAAAGTGGGCATAGAGGGAACCTACCTCAACATAATAAAGGCCATATATGACAAACCCACAGCAAACATCATGCTCAATGGTGAAAAACTGAAAGGATTTCCTCTAAGATCAGGAACAAGACAAGGATGTCCACTCTCACCACTATTATTCAACATAGTTTTGGGAGTCCTAGCCATGGCAATCAGAGAAAAAGAAATAAAAGGAATACAAATTGGAAAAGAAAAAGTAAAACTGTCACTGTTTGCTGATGACTTGACACTATACATAGAGAATCCTAAAGAGGCCAACAGAAAACTAGTAGAGCTAATCAATGAATTTGCTAAAGTTGCAAGATACAAAATTAATGCACAGAAATCTCTTGCATTCCTATACACTAATGATGAAAAATCTGAAAGAGAAATTAAGGAAACACTCCCGTTTACCACTGCAACAAAAAGAATAAAATACCTAGGAATAAACCTACCTAGGGAGACAAAAGACCTGTATGCAGAAAAGTATAAGATGCTGATGAAAGAAATTAAAGATGATACCAACAGATGGAGAGATACACCATGTTCTTGGATTGGAAGAATCAATATTGTGAAAATGACTATACTATGCAAAGCAATCTACAGATTCAATGCAATCCCTATCAAAATACCAATGGCATTTTTACAAAACTAGAACAAAAAAATCTTAAAATTTGTATGGAGACACAAAAGACCCTGAATAGCCAAAGCAGTGTTGAGGGAAGAAAATGGAGCTGGAGGAATCAGACTCCCTGACTTCAGACTATATTACAAAGCTACAGTAATCAAGACAATATGGTACTGGCACAAAAACAGAAATATAGATCAATGGAACAGGATAGAAAGCCCAGAGATAAATCCACACACATGTGGTCAACTAATCTATGACAAAAGAGGAAAGGATATACAATGGAAAAAAGACAGTGTCTTCAATAAGTGGTGCTGGGAAAACTGGACAGGTACATGTAAAAGAATTAAATTAGAACACTCCCTAACAACATACACAAATATAAACTCAAAATGGATTAGAGACCTAACTGTAAGACCGGACACTATAAAACTTTTAGAGGAAAACATAGGAAGAACACTCTTTGACAGAAATCACAGCAAGATCTTTTTTGACCCACCTCCTAGAGTAATGGAAATAAAAACAAAAATAAACAAATGGGACCTAGTGAAACTTCAAAGCTTTTGCATAGCAAAGGAAACCATAAACAATACGAAAAGACAACCCTCAGAATGGGAGAAAATATTTGCAAATGAATTATCGGACAAAGGATTAATCTCCAAAATATATAAACAGCTCATGCAGCTCAATAGTAAAAAAACAAACAACCCAATCCTAAAATGGGCAGAAGACCTAAATAGACATTTCTCCAAAGAAGACATACAGATGGCCAAGAAGCACATGAAAAGGTGCTCAACATCACTAATTATTAGAGAAATGCAAATCAAAACTGCAGTGAGGTATCATCTCACACCAATTAGAATGGGCATCATCAGAAAATCTACAAACAACAAATGCTGGAGAGGGTGTGGAGAAAAGGGAACCCTCTTGCACTCTTGGTAGGAATGTAAATTGATACAGCCACTGTGGAGAACAGTATGGAGGTTTCTTAAAGAACTCAAAATATAATTACCATATGACCCAGCATTCCCACTACTGGGCATATACCCTGAGAAAACCATAATTCAAAAAGACACATGCACCCCAATGTTCATTGCAGCACTATTTACTATATCCAGGACACAGAAGAAACCTAAATGCCCATCGACAGATGAATGGATACAGAAGATGTGGTACATATATACAATGGAATATTACTCGGCCATAAAAAGGAACGAAATTGGGTCATTTGTAGAGATGTGGATGCATCTAGAGACTGTCATACAGAGTGAAGTAAGTCAGAAAGAGAAAAACAAATATCATATATTAATGCATATATGTGGAACCTAGAAAAATGGTACAGATGATCCAGTTTCCAGGGCAGAAACAGAGACACAGATGTAGAGAACAAACGTATGGACACCAAGGGGGGAAAGAGGCGGGGGGTGGGGGTGGTGGTGTGATGAATTGGGCGACTGGGATTGGCATGTATACACTGATGTATATAAAATGGATAACTAATAAGGAAAAAAAAAAAAGATAGCTAGTGGGAAGCAGCCGCATAGCACAGGGAGATCAGCTTGGTTCTTTGTGTCCACCTAGAGGGGTGGGATAGGTAGGGTGGGAGGGAGATGCAAGAGGGAGGGAATATGGGGATATATGTATCTGTATAGCTGATTCACTTTGTTATAAAGCAGAAACTAACAAATCATTGTAAAACAAATATACTCCAATAAAGATGTTAAAATAAATAAACAAATGAATGAATAAGTAAAAAAAAAGACTTGAACACTAACTAAATTAATTGGCATTTATACAACACTCCATCAACAGCAAAATACATATTCAAGTACACACAGAATATTTACTTAGTTACAGCACATTTGGGGCCAAAAAACATCTCAAAACTTATTTCAAAATGTTCTGCAGTAGAATAAAGAATTTTTCTGCTCTTCGTCCAGAGTTCCTGGCATGGAGCTCCTAAAACCTTTAGAATTTCCCAAATAGGAATGTCTTTGTTATTCATCATGGACACTGACAATGTATGCTAATGAGGTGATTCGTGGTGGGCCCCTAGATAGCTTGTATCAACAAGATGACTTAGGATGGAGATAGCCCACATCAGAAAGACCAACCACTTGATTAGAATGTTGAGACTTTGAGCCAGCCTGACATCCAGGGAGGGTAGGACAGGGAAGCTGTAGATGGAGTTCAATCACATGGCCAATAATTTACTAAATCCTCCCCATGTAATGAAACTCCAAGAATAACTCTTGACTTCCTTAGATCTTAAAAGTTCTCATCACAAGGGAAAAAAAATTTTAACTATGTGTGGTGACAGATGTTAACTAGACTTATTATGGTGGTCATTTTGCAATATATACAAATACTGAATCAATATGTTTTACACATGAAACACGTTATATATCAATTATATCTCAATTAAAAAAAGGAAAAAAAACCCAAACTTCCTGATCCCTTGATATATTTTATTTCTTGACCTGGATAGTTACATAGTTTTTACTTATGATTACCCATTAACATGTCCATTCATTTATGTACTTTTCTGTACACATATTTCACAATAGAAATTTTAAAATATTGATATTAATCCAGATTCGATGAAAGACACAAATCTGCAGATTCAGAAAGCACCCAAATCCCAAGCATGATAAAAATAAATATATATTTTGACATATAGTAAAAACTGCAGAGCTCCAAAGATAAAAGTAAATATATTTTAAAACAACCCAAGAGAAGTCAATTCTAAATCCACAGTTCTGAAGACGTAATTTCAGAAAGTAAAAATAATTCTACTTTGAAGAAACATCTGCAATACAAGAAAAAAAGGTGAGCCCCCCCCCCAAGATAAACATGTGAGCACACCCAAACATTAACTATATAAAATACTAACAATATCCAATTTGGAGGTTATATAAAGAACTAGAGGAATTTGGTTAAAATTAATATATTTTAACATCTTTGTGTCGTTTGGAAAGAGGGTACAGATATATACAATTTTTAGATGTTAAGTATGTTAAATTTTTAAGGATAATCAAAAACTTAGAATGTTTAAATTTCAAATCAGTAGAAGGAAAACAGAAAATTCTACCAATCCAAAAGGAAGACAGGAAAGGGATAAGGATGGGAAAGAAGCATAGCATAGAAAAAGAAAAAAATAGAAAGCACAAAATAAGATGGAAAAAGTAAATCCAAACAGACTTGCACTTCTGCACTATGGTGGGACAGATACTCTTAAGTGTTCTCCCAATACAAAACACGAGCTTCTGAAGAAAACAAACGATTTAATTCATTGCTGGGTTGTGCTATATAAGAGAAATTTCCAGGTTCCATCCCTCTACACTCACACAGGGGGAAAAAAAATTGAGCTGAAACAAAAGCAGGAAAGGAGCAGGAAGTATCAGGCAAGAAACAAACTTGTCTGGGTGCTGAAAATAAGACAAAGACAAACTGCATTCAGTCAGGAACCTTGCCGGGGCTACAGTGGTGCCAATGGGTTTGGTACTGCCTCACTGGAAGCAAATGCAAAATCACATCTGAAGGGAAGCATACACAATTTAGGTCCTTTGTTTTCCCACAGATTTAGCTTAGTCACACACTAAAGAAAACAAGCCAAAATAGCACACAACAATATTTAGTACACAATGGTACACACAAAAATTTAGACTTATAAGACTTAAAATACTGAAATGATCAGAAATAGAATATGAAATATTTATGAAAATTTTAAAATTAGAAATGGACTTACAAGAGACTATAATGAATAAACAGGAAGATTAGAAAAAGAATAAAATAAAGAATATAATTATTGACATTAAAACCATCATTAGTGTTTTTAAATCGATCAGACATTGCTGAAAAATGAATTACTAAATAAGACACAGAGCTGATGAAATTAACCAAAATGCAGCACAGATAAACAAGATGATGAAAAATATGAAAGATTAAAGGACATGATAGAGTAAGAAAGTCCATTATTTGTGCAATCACAGTCCTAGAAGAATAGAGAAGCAATATTTGAAGAGTGGCTAAAAATTTAACAGAACTAAAATGAATTGAAAGATACAGAAAGCCAGCATACACCAAGAATAAATAAAAAGAAATTCACATCTCCAAACATTACAGTAAACCTGTAGAACACCAAAGAAAAAAGAGATTATTTTATTAAGAGTAGATAGAGATAAAAAGGTAACCTAAAAAGTCAGATGCTGAGGCACAAAGATGTTGAAAGACCAACTTAAGGCCACAGAATAAATAAATAGCAGAGCGGTGATATACCCCTTGCATTCTCACTTAAGAAAGTGTACTTTTTACTACTTTATTTTCTCTTTTTAAACTGTCCCAAACTGTTTACTTTACTTTTCTTAACCTTTTTTTTTCTTCTAACTTTCCAGTTGTCCAATGATTTCTGGCTGAAAAAATTACAAGGATTATTAGAAACTTCGTAAAAATGTATTATCTAAAAAAGTAATATACTCCTCCATGAATTTTAACTACCTTACCAGAATACTGCATGTAGAAAATTCTATAGTCTTTGATCCTAAGCACTAAATATTTGCATGGTAAATAATTTCTGACATTCTTGATCCAAGTTATTATTTTTGATAACCCCAAACTCCCTGTTAAAAATCCTTGATAGTTAGGGAATTTTCAGATGTCAAGAAATCTAAAACTAATTAAAAGTCCTCACCAGGAAGAAAATATTTTTAAACAACTTTTATTCATGTTTGTACACTTTATTTTTATCATCCTTTCTTTCTTATATCTGGAAAGGATATAAACTTGAGAACAGACCTCCTCCAAACCAGTGCTGACCCACACTTTGGTGTCTTCTAGAAACATCCCCTATGTCTTGCAAATTATAAAATGTCCACAAGCTTATATCTGATTCTTAATCTGGAAGGCAAAAGGGGAACGCAACAACAATGGGAGAAATAGGATACCTATCAATTTAGTCACTGTGTTTATTTGTTGTGGGTATGATATCCTTAATCTCATCTCCAAATCTTCATCTACAAAATTGTAGAGAAGATTAAAACACACCTAATCCATTGTTTTTAGACCCTACAGACTGGCCAGAGGAAATGGACTTCTTCCATTATCTGACATTCTTAAAGACCTATCACTTTGGATTTCTAGTGTCATCCTTCCCTTAATCAACTTGTATGGAGAGTTCCTTCTAGTTCTTTACAACAAATACACTCCCCAGCCCAATTCCCCGCTGGGCCTCTGCCACACAACTCATTCATTCAATACTTACTGAGCACCCTCTGTATGCCAGGCATTGTGGTAGGTTCTAGGTATACAAAGAACCATTAATTGAATATACACTGCTTTGGTATTGTTTTTAAATCAACTTATCGAATGGTACATAGTACTTCAGTCAAAGACATATACATTTTTAGCAGGTTAGTTGGCAATAGAATTTCTTATAGCTATTTCCTAATGAGGTGAATTTCTTGAGCAACTCCATAATGCATAGAAAAAACCTGCTTTTTGGTACAGCATACCAATGATTTGGCCACTCTATTTTTTATATACAGTCATATATATCTTCCTCCCAATGTTTCCACAATGAATGGAAAATGTACTAATGCTGACCATGATATTCTTTTTATTGAAAAGCAATATAAAATAGCTTTAGAAATAAGAGGAAGGTAATATGTTACATTATTTCTGTTATGAATATTTTTATGCTTTGTGCCAGAATTTACTTCCCATAACTTTGTTTGCTTTATCCGGAACATTTTATGTTGTGTTTCTACATTATTGAAAGTATTAGTGTTTAATTTAGAAGAGCTTAATAAACTGTTAATCTGAGAACAATGGTCTTTCCCTTTTTTCTGAGCATGCTTATTTATGTACAGTGTGGAAATCTGATCCTGTTCTCTTCCAATCAGCCAACAGTTCTTTTTGTACCTCTTCTGGTAGTTCATAGAAAACTTCAGGATCAATGTCAGAAGGAAAAGTAACTTTCTCTTCGGTAGAATCTTGCTCTCTATTTTCTGTAAGTCCTTCATGAATAAAGACTGTTGCCATCGGTTGTTTATGGCTGTCTGTAGTGCAGGTTTTGGAGAAAAGTTGCTCACTCTGCAAATTTGGAAATGAATGGAAAACAGATACAGCAGGGTCTGTTTTTGAAAAGTGGAATCCTTGAGACTCTTTAGGTCCTTGACTCATTAGTTCATCTTTTAAGCTACTGTCTATATAATGTGAATAATCCTTTTGGTTAGACACATAAGAGGAACTACTGCTATTTAAGCCTGATGTTCCTGGTTCACAGGGAGATACAGAGGATATCTGTTTGGTATTGGATAAATGATCCCTAGGATTTAAGGAACCATCTTGCATTTGTTTTGTAGAAAAGAAAGATAATACTCCTCTAGAAGCATGTAATGGACAACTCAAACTTCCTTTCCCTTGAACTTTTTCTCTAGATTTTCCAGAAAGGATTTCTTCTTGAATATCTACTGGAAGTTGCTTAAAGACCTCTTGGTCAATACCCTCAGGAAGTGAGGAGAGTGGAAATTCGTTACTGTCTTTTTCTTTAGAAAAACTTGTAGTATCTGGTGGAGACTCCCCAGTTCTTGTACTTTCAATTCTTCCAGTTGGTAGAAAATCACAATTTGTTTCCTTGTCTTTAGAAAAATCCTCCATATGAGTGTCTTTCATTTTCTAGAATACAAGGATAACAGAAAAATTTAGATAACTGATATCTTTTAAACATTCATGCTGCTGAAGTGTGATTGTAGCTATTATCTGACCAACATGTTTCTATCCTACTCTGTAACTTCAATCCTTTTGGCCAGTTCCAAACAACTAGAAATGATCAATCCACCACAATTAGTCACACAACTGTGTGGATCTTTACTCACTATGCCAGGAAGATGGCTTCCTTCCTAGATAGCACTGAGTCAGAAGGTAGGTATGTACTGGAAACCTGGAAAGGACCTAAACAATCATGTATTCAAACTTCCAATTCTGTGAATAAAAAGACTGGTGGCCTATAAAAATAAAATGATACCAAGGGTATCTAAAATATATGTATATGCACAGATAGCATCAAGGGCTGGTTTTCTAAAATTCCCTATTTTGAAGTGTAACATTTAACAGAAAGAAAAAAAAATACTTCTATGGTAAAAACCCAGTATCATTATTAATATGTAGCATTATTCTATATTTACATGAAATAAAAATTTTAAAACACCTTCTATTTTAATTTGCCTAATTTTCCCTCTAGTTCAAGCACCATAAAAATGTACAGATAGTCAAATATAATTCAGGAAACATCAACACATTAGTAACTTCCAAAAAGTAAAAGAAGAGATTTGGGTCATTGTTTTTATTGAGCACGAACTGTGAGCCAGACATGTACAAGGTACTTTCACTTATGTTTGCCTCTCTAATACTACTGTGAATGAAAAACCTTTAATTCTCATTCTACAGACTAATTAAAAAGTAAAAAGTAAACATCTTTTTAAATGTCAGTTAATAAACAGAATAAAAAGGGTCACTGAAAAAAAGTAATTTGAAGGGCACTAATTCAGTATTTCCATAACACTATTCTGTTCTCATTATAAGCTTAAATGTAAATGAAAATATTACTAAAATTATAATGACTGATTAAACAATAAAACTAAAGAAAATAATAAAAACATTTAAAATTAAGAGTTGGACTTCCCTGGTGGCACAGTGGTTAAGAATCTGCCTGCCAATGCAGGGGACATGGGTTCGATCCCTGGTCCAGGAAGATCCCACTGCAGCGGAGCAACTAAGCCCATGTGCCACAACTACTGAGCCTGCACTCTAGAGCCCATGAGCCACAACTACTGAGCCCATGTGCCACAACTACTGAAGCCCACGCACCTAGAGTCCGTGCTCTGCAACAAGAGGAGCCACTGCAATGAGAAGCCCACGCACCGCAACGAAGAGTAGCCCCCGCTTGCTACAACTAGAGAAAGTCCGCGCGGAGCAATGAAGACCCAATGCAGCCAAAAATAAATAATAAATAAAATTTATAGATAAATAAATAAAATAAAATTAAGAGTTAATTGTAGGCATAAACAATTTAGTAAAAGATGATTATTTTTTAAAGCATTTGGTAAACAGAAGTTTGCATTTTCTTTTAGTCATGTGAAAATATGACTAGCCTCTGCCTCTCTATTGCCACACTCTTAATTTCTACAATTGTAAAATGAGGAGTCATATTCTATCAATATTGCTAACAGAATTTTATGTAATTTCAAAACCAAGAAAATTTAAATATTTGAACAGAGACATTTGGGGGGGGGCTGTTGCTGGTAGCTTATGTATAAATTGACAAGATTAGATTTCCAGTATTTGAAAATATTTTCATATGAGCTAATCATCATATTCCTATATACTGTTATAAAATGTTTTAACAGTTCCAAAACAGAGAACCTCTATCAAGGTTTTCTCTTTTATCCAGCGATGTTTATGTTTTATTCTTAGATCACAGTACAATATACTTAAGGCTAGAAACCATAATATGAAAGGCACTATTACAAGTAAGTCATTCAAATCATATCACCCAAAAGAATCTCTAAATTATATCAGTTAAACACAAATTTATCTCTCTAATTTAACCATACAAATCCAGTAACAGCGTACTTACAAAACTGTGCTTGCCAGAGCGTGAAGTTGTTGATAATGATGGTGTTAAATAATAATCAATAGTCCCTTTCTTAGCAGTATTTAGGGCTTTAAGGTTGCAGAAGCACACACTTAAAAGGGTAAGATGAAATGGCATCTTCACATTCACCATATTTCGAAAAAGTTTCATAAGTACATCAACCATTGGGGTCATCACATCATAATTTCCTAAATAAAATGTTTAAGAAGACAATATCTAAACACATTATATCATAATTAATATTAAGAGCTTAATCTAATTTATATTGCTTAGATTAAGAAGTTAAAATCCTAAATAGATATCATTGGGACATCTTGACATTATTTACTGAACTGGGACATCTCAACACTAACACCAACTGCCAAATGAGTTAAGGTTTTCAGAAGATTTGAAATATGGAACTTTTAGTTATGGGAGAATGATGAGGTCAGAAAATCTCCCCATAAAATTAAAATAAAACTGAACAAAATGGTCAAAAATAATCATTCTGAGATTCTGGAATGAACCAAAGGCAAATAAAGTGAGAAGCACTGATTTATGAAAAGCTGCTAAATTTAGGTAATAAAGTGGGGACAGCAGCCTTATTGGTTGGAGTTGCTTGTATCCCCATTTACACAGTACAGTTTGTATAGTAGTTTTACCAGGATGAGGCTGGCTGTGAAAGCCGGAAGGTTTGCTGCCAGAAAGGACTGACCTGATTTGAGGTAGAGGGCAAAAGCCCACACCCAGCAGTGTTGCCACAAAAATGAACTAACTTGGTAGGAAACAAAGGAAATCACATAGCTCTTAAGCCTGGGGTTGCAACTGTGGTTGGGATGAGTGAAAGATCAGTGGACCAGCCATAAATTTAACCCGGAGATCTGGAAATGAGAGAAACACAGAGGGACTGGATAAGCTCTCCTCACAACCCCAGCTGACTGAGAGCTGCACACAGAGAGGAGCCAAGCTTTCCACATGTCTCTCACCAGAATGGCAACAAGCATACCAGGGGAGATGCAAGAGGGACTAGCCGAAAATAAAAGCCAAGGCAGACTTGAAAAAGGCCTAAATTTTGAAAGTGTTCTCCAACCCAAGCACTTGTTTGTTGACAGAAAATGAAAGCCTTCCAGGCTGTAGTATTTGAGCAAACCTTTGACCAATTATTGTCTAACCACCAAACTATGCAGACACAGGGTAACCTCCTAAGAAGACAAAATTAAAAATTTAAATTTAAATTAAAAAAAAGAAAAAAAGTTAAGCAGAGAGATCAGGGGCAACACATCACAGGGAAGGTAGATTTTGCAGCTTAAGTCCAGACAGGTTACAAAGAAAGAAAAGGAAAAAAAAGCCCACAGGGAAAAAAAATCCAAATCCAGAGTTTCTAGAATACATTACCTAGTCCAATTTTCAACAAAATATTACAATACATACAAAGGAAACAAGAATGTGATTCATACTCAGGCAGAAAAAGCAGTCAATAGAAACTGACTTTAAGTTCAATTTAGCAAAGACTTCAAAGTTGTTATTATAGATATTTTCAAAGAATTAAAGAAAATCATTTTAAGGAATTAAAGTAAGATATGATAACCACTACCAAAAAAGAGGGAGTCTCAATAAAGAAACAGAATCAAACATACAAACAAAACAAAACAAATGAAAATTCCAGAGTTATAAAGTATAGTAACCAAAACAACAACAACAAAATCACTAGATGTGTAGCAACAGTTTTGAGGTGACAGATGAATCAGAGAACTTGAATACAGCTCAAAAGAAATGATCTAATCTGATAAAGAAGAAAAAAGTCTGAAGAAAAATGAATAGAATCGCACACACCTATAGGACATTATTATCAAGCATACCATCATATGTGCAATGAGAGTCCCAGAAGGAAAGAAAAAGAAGGAAAGAAAGAATATTTGAAGAAATAAGAGCCCCAAACTCCCCATATTTCATTTAAAAATTTAGTCTACAGAATTAAGAATCTCAATAAATCCCAAGTAGGATAAACACACACACACACACACACACACACACACACACACACACACACACACACACACACACACCACTTAGATATACCATAGTCAAACTGCTGAAAAAGACAGAGAGGTAAATAACTCATCACATAAAGGAGAACAACAATACAACTGTGCCTGGTAACAATTTATTGCCTCTCAGCTACAAATCACCCTTCAGTAACTGCTGTGTGATAATGCATTGGACTCTAAAATTTTTTTTACATTGAACTCAACTGTTAAGTTTTGTCAGTAGAGAGAACTGGAGGACCATTAAAGGAGACAGGGTGTTTCTCTTCCTGGTTCCGATGTACTGTCATTTACCTTTTCTTGCTCCCGTAACATGGTCTGTGTGCGGTACATATGTGTGGAAATATCCAATAGTGCTCGCCAGACCACATGTGTGTGGAACGCTCAGTCCCTCAGCAACCTCCAGCCCCAGTCCAAGCCTAGTGACCATGTTACCATGGCACTAGCAACTCAAACACTGCACATACCAGGCCTGTGCCATAAACAGAAGCCTGACTCTTCCTGCATACCCACCTAATAGGCTTGACTTGCGTATGCCACAGAGGGTTGTTTCCTCCAGCTCTTCCTATGCAGCACCATACCCTCCACCTTTGCACTAGCAGGAGAATGAAGATTCCTTCAGCACAAACACCTACCAGTCTCAGCTTGCCCACATCCTGGAGGATCGTTAACAGAAGCCCTCCCAACATGGACACCTGCGTACCCCAGCTCGTGCGCTGCCCTGCCAGTGAGCAAACTCCCAACATCCCAACACCCCCTGTGCACCCACCAATCAGCCTCAGCTCATCTGCAGATCAGAGGGTGGTATTCTCTTTGCCCAATAACTATGGACCAGCTCTGGGCCAGGTAACTCAAAGGATTTCTCTACCATTCAGTGTTCTGCAACCATACCTTCTCCTTGAGGGGTAAGAGGACTCTCTTTTCCAAGTTTGCCCTTCCTTGGATACTTTTCCTCAGCCCTCAGGGACCTCTTAGAGTATCTTTATATCTTTATAGTCACTCCCCTATCATAATTTAGTAATTCTTTGAAACTTTCCCTGTTCAAATTTCTGTGTGGTTATTCTCTCTTGATTGGAACTATTAACAGGAATCTCTCCTGATTAAACTATTAACAGCTGCCTCTTCATCAAAAATAATGAAAACCAGAAAGCAATGGAATACTATATTCAAAGTACAGAAAGAAACCAGTAAAGGATTATATATCCAGACAAACTGTCATTCAAAAATGCTATTTTGGAGAAGTAGTCCATAAATTTTAGTTAAGTAGAATGGTTTGATAGTGTTGCTCAACTCTTCTTTTCAAATGCAAATGGAACATTCTCCAGGATAGACCATATGCTAGGCAACAAAATAAGGCACAATATATGTAAAAGGACTGAAGTTACTTTAAGTATGTTCTCTGATCAACTAAAATCAAAATGGAAATCAGCAACAAAAAGAAATTTGAAAAATAATCAAATATTTGGAAATTAAACAGCAAATTTCTAAATAAGTTTAAGGGCCAAGGAGGAAATCACAATGGATATTAGAACTATTTTAGCCGTAATGAAAAAGAAACACAACAAAATTTATGGAATGCAGCTAAAGCACTGCTTAGAAGGAAATGTATAACTTTAAACTTGAATTACTAGAAAAGAAAGTAAGTATAAAATAAATAATGTAAGCTTCCATCTTAAGAAACCAGGAGTGGAAAGGCAAATTAAACCTAAAGCAAGCAGAAAGAAGGAAATAACAAAGATCAGAGCAGAAATAAATGAAATAGAAAGTAGAAAGACAATTGAGAAATCAATGACACCAAAAGTTGAATCTTGGAAAAGATTAACAAAACTGATAAACCTTTGCTAGAATGACCAAGGGAAAAAAAAAAAAGAAAACACAAATTACCAAAATCAAGAATGAAAGAGAGGACATCACTATAGACCCTACAAAAATTAGGATTATAAGGGAATATTAACAACTTCATGACAACAAATTAGACAACTTGGATGAAATGCATACATTCCTAGAAGATACAAATGACCAAAACTGACTCAAAATGAACAGAAAATCAGAATAAACTTATAGCAAATAAAGAAATCAAATTCTTATCCATAAAAGAACAAAGCTAGAGAACTTACACTACCTAATTTCAAAACTTACAACAAAGTATCAAGGCAGGGTAGAACTGGTATAAGGATAAACATATAGATCAATGGAATAAGAAGGTCAAAAATAAACCCTTACATTTATGGTCAATTAGTTTTTGACAAAGGTGCTATGGCAATTCAAAGGGGAAAGAACATTCTTTTCAACAAATTCTGTGGAACAACTGGATACCCACAGGGAAAAGAAGGAACTAAGACTCTTACTTTACACAACACATAAAAATTAATTCAAAGTGGATCTAAGTATAAATCTTAAAACTATAAAATTTCTGAAAGAAAACATAAGAGGAAATATCTATGACCTTTAGGTTAGGCCAGGAAATTTTAGATGATATCAAAAGTATTACCCATATAAGAAGAAAAAACCAAAACAATGAAATACCATTACACAGTCATGAGAATGAGTATAATAAAAGAAAATGACAGTACTAAATGTCAATGAGAATATGAAAAAACTGGAACCCTCTATACTTTGTTGGTGAAAATCTACATTGTTATACTCACTTTGGAAAAAAATTTGTCAGTTTAGAGTTCAACTTTACCATACAACCCAGGAATTCCACTCCTTGTAATCTACCCAAGATGAACAAAAGCATATATTTGCCCAATGATTTGCACACAAATGTTCACAGCACCATTTTTTGTAACAGTCAAAAACTGGAAACAATCTAAATGCCCATAAAGAAGTTATCTCATGCTATGTAATTAATTACCATAGTTTTGTTTTCTCTGGAGTTGGGGAGCATTCCTGAGTCTTTACTTTTAATATCTATTAAAAAACTGTAACAAAGTTTTCTAGTGAAAATTTCATATAGAATAAAAGTATTTAATAGTTCACTAACTCCCTGTGAAGACTACCCATCTTTGGATCATATTTCTAACTCAAAGTTTGTTTTTTTAAGAGTTCGACCTGCCAATTAAATTATCAGAAAATTAGTCCATTACCTATCCCTAACTTCTGAATTATGTGGGATGGAATTGGGCACTGACGACTCTCACGGTTATAGTGCTTCTCAGATGAATACCGACGGATTATTAATCTTATTGTATGTGGCTTCCTTCCATCTTGGCAGACTCTAAAAATAAAGAGAAAGAGGAAGCAAGGAATTAGAAAAAGTATTATCTAAAGTTTTTTTAATGGTCCAATATACCTCATTTACCTAAATGTGCCAGATTTAGTAACTGTAACAATTATAAATACAGTTGATAATTAGGCAGTAGGCAATAAAGGTCCCTGAATAGTTCAAGCAAACTTCACAAAGTCTACATAATAAAGCTCTGAAACTTAAATAAGGCTCTCAGGTCTCATGCAGAATTGAGTGCTATCAGAAAAAGAACAGAGATAAGATATAATAATAACAAGCCATTTTACAATCCAAATCCAAAACATAACTAAAAGCAGCATATTAAAATCAGCAGGAAATTTAAGAAACAGAGAATCATTTACTGACAGAAGCAAATATATAAAAAATGACAATTTTTTTACACACATAAAAAAAATAAGATTACAAAAAGAAAAAAAATTTTAATGAGATTATTTCTGTCAAAAAGCATTCCTCAAATAGATCCAAGGGAGTCAGTAATATCACCATTATATGGCATTAGAGAAATAATGTGAAAGATTAATTATACACTATATTTAGGAAGGTAAGTACTTGTCCATGCATCTTAAAAAGTGTTCCATCCAAATAATCTTGGTTTTAGTGTTGAAAACAAAACTTTTAATGACATGGAAAATCCGCTTATAAAGCAGAAAATCTAATTACTAGAGAAAATAAATGTCATCAAAGAATAACATTTTCCTTTCTATATGCGTCACAAACATAAAATATAAGTATTATTAAACATACTCAAATTGATTTTGAATTAGAAAATTTGGATTTTTGTAGTAAACAATTTTTTTCTTATTGCTTTATCACAAAACTTCTTGATTGCTGCTTTAAGATAATATCTTAAATGGTTCCTGTAAACATGTTACTAGTTTAAATATCTTCCAGTTCTATTAAGTTAATATGCAACTCAAAGAGTGTAATTTGGTTCCTATAACTAATTAAGACATACTAGAAAAAGGTTATACTCTAAGCAATCTTAAGACCAGTGTCTAGAGAATGGATTAATGGACCAGTGCCTAGATGTATGATTTTATACCTCTTACATATCTATAGTATTAATCATCATATGCTTGAGAACATTCACACACACGCAATTATTTTTTTTGCCAGTTACTTAGACGGCATTATACAACTCAGTCACTGATATAAGGGGCCACTATGTAGAAAAGGGAATGCCAAGCAGAGACAAAGAGAAATGGTTAATAGTTATTTCACAGGTTTAGAGCATCTAGACTCATTTCTGGGTTGATGCTTCAAATAAGAGAACCTATAAAACGTATACTTCTTGTGGTTTCTCTATTTGAACAACTTTTTCCAGTGACCAGGCATTTCACAGTAGTCTTATACTTAGCTGAAACAAAGCAGATAACCCAGTTTCACTAGCATACTCACAGGCTCAGCCTGAGTCATATCACTGCAGCTGGGTCATATAGCCAGCCAGCTGCGTGCAGCAAATGATGAGCGGCACGGCCCTGCTCAAGACATGGGATTTCAATGCATGTGACAGCAAAGTTGAAGGAAATTTCACTTTATCAGTTTTCTGAGAGTTACAGCCATCCAAAAACCATCTTCTCTAGTCACATTAACCATCCTAGCATCATTACAGAAGCACACCTACCCAAAACTGTTAGACCCCTGACACCCCACTTTGAGAAATCAAAGAAATGGGAGGAAAAGAAATGGAGTATTGAGAAATAGATATATGATGGCAAAGGAGCATCAGAAAACTAAATGTCTTGTTCAGTTTATGCAATGCTATTTGTATACTCATAATCCCAATTGACAGTCTTCATGTATTTATAGGCCAGTAACCCTGCACATAACCACAATCACTCACTGCTCACACATAATCACATTAAGCTATTCCTTCATCTGACTCCATTTTCTTTCACATGGTCTGAGGCACAGGAGATAAAAGGGTTCTTCTGCTTTCTCCATCAATTTCCTATCCTCAATCATCACAAAGTTTATAGGTGCAGCGATTCTAGAGATACGCATAAAACTCCCTTAGGTTAATGATCAGCAGCTTAAGATCCACAGTAAACCATAATGTTACTAAAATTAAGACCAATGGAAGTAGGTAAATTAAATTTAGTTACAAACATGTTACTTTATAATGATCTATCTTTGCATGTTTAGTCTCCAGTTAATTGGTAAGTTCCAAGATAGAACATCAAGTATTCTTTCCATGTACCAGACACAGAATCTATAAGATGATATGGCAAAATGGAAAAATCACCTGTTCAAAAGACTAGCAAGTAGTTCTTCAATCTTATTTTTAGCTTCAACTTCTGATGAACATTTAAATGAATCTTCCTCACTAAAGGACTACCAAAGAAGCACAAATAAGGATTAATATAAACCCAAATAAACATATCCAATTATCAGTGTATATGTCAAATAAATATTCAACACATTCTTTACTAACTTACCTCAAGTACTTAGTTTGAGCCATTTAGTTCACTTTTACATTAAATCTTTTTATCTGCAAGTTATTGTACTCCACTAGAAAGTGCACTGGAAGTCAAGAAAATTACAAAGCTCTAGTACCAATGCCAAGCTTTACTGTACGATTACAGTGAGGCTCTTAATCTCCTAGGACTTGAATCTGAGTTTAACCTTGGGCAAGTTATTTAACCTTTCTAAAGTACAGTATCTTCATCTTAAAAAAATAATGGGAGGAAGAGGGAGTAAGGGAGGGGTAAAAGGTATGAACAAACAATAGCACTACCTACCGGGAAGATTCATTGTGAAGATTAAATGGGATAATGTATATATTATTATCCCTCAGGAAAAAAATTAATCAATGTTATCTGGTTGATTATACCTTTCTCCATCTCCTAAACCATTAGACTACTCTGAAAACAAGATTTTTAAAAATTATAATATTTTGCCTCCTGTATACAATATAGGCTATTAAAATTAAGTAGTATTCAATCAAAGTGGCTAACTTGAGACTTAAATACTAATTCTTAGATTCAATTTAAGAATATTTATTAATCTACTATAATAAATAGCCTTCTCATAGGAAAGGGATCATGTACTAACCTAAAACGCAAATTAAAATAGTAAGAACAAAGTAGTAAAACTAGGAATCTTTATCTCAAATAATGTGACAACCAGTATTCAATTAAAATAAACATCATCGTCACGTACCTGAGGTGGTCCTGAGGGTGTCACAGGAGAGTTATCCTCTCCAAAACTGAGCTTCTGGATACGCTGAGCAACTGAAATTCCTAATTCCTTTTCTAATATTTTGGATGAAAAGGTTTGAAGATCACGCACACTACTGATACCCAGTGCTTCCAGACGTTTGGTAGTTTTATAGCCAATACCTAAGCAAAAAGAAATGCATACGGTGTTACAATAGTTTTTCTCTTTAAAATTAGCTAATTAAAATATTATAAAGATATCAACCACAAGTTTTGATACCATAATTGGTATTTTGTTAAGCTCAAACTTTATTAAAAATTAGGTTATTGTTCTGCTCAAGGCCTCTGAGTTATGAACCACCTCGAAAACCTAACAACCATAGTATAATATAATGAATAAGGAGACAACCAATAAATGCTGTCTTGATATTGATAAAATGAAATTTTTACCACCTGTTACATAACAATGTGGAAGTACTGAAGAATCATAGTTATTATTCATGTAAAGAAAGACTGTCACTACAGCAATTAAAATTCATTACCATTTGCTAATTATTAGCTAACCTGATTGATTTCTATACACAATACCACACATTTATATCTGGAGGTAGTAACCATCCCAAATACAACTTCGAGCCAGAAAGCGAACAAATCTTCTCATTAGCGAAACTCCTATGACAAAGTTCTTGCACCAAAACTCAGTCATACTTTAGCACAGGAAAAAAATTAATGCTGTGATAAAGGACCATACGTTTCCAGGTTATAACTTTCATGATCATATTCAAACTATACAAAAGTAGGTAGAACTAGGAAAATACTTTCATAAATATAGATTCCTAATATAGATTCCCTCCAGAAAACATCAGGTTTTTTGGTTTTCACCAAGAGCCAAGTACACAGGTTCTAAGAATTAATTACCCGTAGCTGTAATTTTTAAACTTAAAGAAATACAATAAAACCAATATATATTTTTCAAATATATTTGTCTTACCAGGCATTTCCTTTATGTGGTTCAAACTATGAATGAGATCTTGAGAACTTTCAGGTAGTAAGAGTGTTTGCTGATTTGGTTTAAAGATGCCAGACACTAATTTTGCCAATAGTTTATTAGAAGCCACTCCAGCACAGCCTGTGAGACCCAACTGATTATACATGGCTTCCCGCATCTCAGCTGCAATCTGAGATCCAATAAGTAGTCTGATGTGCAAGATGTCATGCAGGTTTATAGCTATAAAAACAGCCAATGTTGTTAAAAGTCACCATCACACATTTTAATTTTCTTTTTAACAAATGAGTTTTAAAAACATAAAGGGCTTAATCTATATCCAACCCCCCTTCCCCACCACCATACTGCTACACACTTAACTAATCTCTCTTGTCCTTCACAGGAATTCTGTAAAGTAACTACCACAAGTGAATTCCAAGGCCTGTGATAGCAAATGCATACTGGGAGTGTTGAATGATTAACAGATTACAAAAACTGATCTCTCATAAAAAATTCCGACAGACATTAGTAGAACTTTTACTCATGTTTATCTGGAAGTAAGCATAAAAGTAAAAGTGTGACATTAATGATAAAGCTAACATTACAGCTTTAAAGATCTGAATCTAAACTTTACACACTAGTGGTATGTGCTATTAAAAACAATTTTGGATTTGTTTATAGTTTAAGAGATCTTTTATTAAAAGTATAGGGAAATTATACAGAAACAAATTTTCTTAGGTGTGAAAATGACATTAGAGTTATATGAGACAGTCCTTAATCTCAGGAGTATTTACATTTCAAGTGTTATGATGTCTGTAATAGTGGCTCAACAACCTATCAACCAATCAATAAACAGCAAGATAAAGCAAATGTGGCAAAATGATAACAATGGGAGTATCTACAAGGAAGGGCATAACGACTGTTCTCATTGTATCATTCTGTCAACTTTTTTGTAGGTTTAAAAAAAATTTTTAACACAATCTTACGTGGAGGAGAAAGAAGAATTCATGAAGAATTAGATATTTTAGGATATAAGACCTAGCTCTCTGTAATATGTTCTAACAAACAGAATCTAAGTTTGCTTTAAAAATTACACAGAAACACATTTGGAACCTTCTTGCTACCCAGACCTTGAAAGTGACAAAAGAGCACAGGTACAAAAGACACATGAAAGCTTCATATCTTCTTCTAAGACAGAATGGCAGCTCTACTTCTTTTCTTCTTTAATATCCGGGAGGTGGATAATGACTGGAGACTGATCCACCAGCTCTCAAAAAAGGGGGATAAGAGAAAGCACATGCTGGCTGAGACCTATGAGCAAGTATGTCAGGACAAGTCTTAGAGAAAAGCAGAGTAGCTTGCCTTCTACATGGTATGATTTGGAAGTCACCAGCAGTCACAAGATGTTTGAAAGCCTAATTAGATATTCAGTAGGGTTGATTGCAGCTTATTTTCAAATGCAAATACCCCTGGAAATACCATCAGTCATTCATACTTTAATACGCGAAGGAGAGGAACCATTCTGTTTTCTTGCTAAGAGTTGGCAAAGATTATTTGAACTGATTAAATATGAGCTTGCAGAAGATGGCAGGTAGGCCTGGACAAGCTTCCACAAGGGCTAACTTGGGAGGGTCTTAGTGCCTTGGGAGAATAGAAGTGAGCAAGCAAAGAGGCAGCAAAGGCAAATTTAGTCTACCTATAACATTTTGCTTAAAAATGGTTTTAACAAAATCAAAAATTACTCTAAAAAGCCAACTCCTGTAACTTAAGGATGACCTAAAGAGTCATCCTCTTTAAAAACGATAACACAGGGACTTCCCTAGTGGCGCAGTGGTTAAGAATCCGCCTGCCAATGCAGGGAACACGGGTTCGATCCCCGGTCCGGGAAGATCCCACAGGCCACAGAGCAACTAAGCCCGTGCGCCACAACTACTGAGCCTGCACTCTAGAGCCCGCAAGCCACAACTACTGAGCCCGCGTGCCACAACTACTGAAGCCTGTGCACCTAGAGCCCGTGCTCCGCAACAAGAGATATCCCACGCACCGCAACAAAGAGAAGCAATGAGAAGCCCGCGCACCGCAACAAAGAGTAGCCCCACTCACCACAACTAGAGAAAGCCTGTGCACAGCAACGAAGATGCAACGTAGCCAAAAAATAAAAAAATAAAATAAAAACTGTAATACAAGACTGTGTCAGAGAAATGAAAAGTGCACAAAGCACTGAGCTACATGTCATCAAAATACCATTTTCTGCCTATTTAATATGGAATAGCAATAGCTGATTTTAATCATCTTAGACTGTTGAAATATGGCTAATATATCCAACAAAAGCCAGAATACTTTCAGAAAGACATAATCGACTCTCTGAACTGACTGAACATTAAGAAATGTAGATACTTTTAGTTACTAAATAGAATGAATAAGAACCCACTTACGCTGATTATCGTATACATGACCCGACACAGTCAGTGCTGAGTGTTCATCACTTTGAAGCTGCTCTAGTCTCTTCTCAACCATTTCTGTTAGATCCACAAAATTTTCATCAAACCCGAGTCTCTCAACAATTGGACTAAATTCTTCCAACAACTCTAAATTAAAATAACATTGGAGCACAGATGTAACTGAAGTTATAACTAGAATAGATTTAACTCTTTTATGCTTAAAAAAATAACAAAATATGTTGTTAAAGGTTTTACATATATTCACAGTCCCATAATATCTTTAATAAAGTCCTCAGTTAACTGGGATTTTTTTTTTCTGTACCACATTCTGAGTAAAGGCAATATTTTCCAACAAAATAAGTCCAAAAATAACATTTCCTGGGCAGATACTCATAGCAATAAGTTTCTCAATCTCCTATACCTATAATTTCTCTATCTGCAGTGCATTAATTATCAATGCTTATAGTTAATTATGATCTTGAAGCAGTAGGTCAAAGAATAAATTACAGTCTGCTTAGAGAAGTAAAAACAAGTAATAATATATTCTAGCTATGTTTTTCGTAAGAATTTTTAAAAGGCAAAACAAAATAAAATTTTAAATTTCCAGTTAATACTAATCTACAGAGAAAAGTTACTTAATTTTCAAAATATACTACAATGCAATATTTTTTGATTAGTTACCCTCCAGCACATTCCTTAAGGGCAGAGATGGACCATGACTTACATGTATTTGAATGTCCAGCCTCTAGCACAATGCCTAGTCCATAACTCAAATGTTTACTAAATTGAGCTGAACCAAGATTTGAAATAAGTTCAAAAAGACTTATCGATTCTCATTTTTAGGATTAAAACTAATAATTTGAAATCATTAAGAAGAATTTTCACTTCTCTCTGAATCACCTATGACACCAGCTAGATGGCAGAAAACAAATTATTAGCCTCTTATTATATAAAAATGCATAGGTTCTTAAAGTCCTATAATATGAAAGCTCTGTTTTATTGACGCCAACACTGATAACAGCAGGAGAAAACAATTAATAAAGATAACAGTGTGATCTGGTGACCACCAAAAATCACTTTCAACCTACCTAGAGAAAACCATATATCTACTCTGAGGAAAACCTGACAATGTGTCTGACCATATAAAAGGATTCTTTTGAATTTCCCTCATCAATTTCTGCTTTTCTTCCCCAAAAGTATATACCTGATATCCAGCAGTAACAGATAGAAAATAAAAGTTTATCAAAACAATACTATATAAAAAACAAAGAACAAGTTAAGTGCTAAGGAGAAAAGCAAGTTAAGTACAGAATCATGCACAAAGCTGGTGGATCGCTGAATATTGATTGATTATATTGGTTCTATTACTAGGTCATAGGAATAAATCACTTATCCATTCCTGAAGTTAACCTCGTTTTTGCTGTCAACTTGTCAACTCCATAAACAAAAGGCATTTATTAAACATATGATTACAAAAGGCCAAAGAGAGGAGTTATAATTAGAGAAAAAGCTAGACAAAAATGTAATACTGCAGAATAAAAATATGAAATAAACAATAAGGTTATACATCATAAATAGGTCTGAAATAAATTCAGTATAGGACTATTAGGCTATGTTCCTATTTCAACTCAGAAAATACCATGAAAAAAATTAACAAAATAACATTCTATCGATGCATAAATCATGCTTAGAATATTTATTGTTACTATATTAGTGCATTATTAATTCTTTCAAGATACTACTTTATAAAACTTATAAAGAATCAGCATAAAAACTGAGATTTACTCATTGAATTTCCAGTGATATTTTCACTGTGAAGAGCTGCAGTGGCACAGAAATCATAAGAGAAAGACTGATAAGTCTGACACCATAATGTCAGCCAAAACACAAATTGGAAAAGTAAAAAAGATGAAACACAAATTGGAAATACATTTATAACACATGGCCATCAAAGGGTTAATTTCCTTAACTTCCCCAAACAATGACACAAACTAATCAGAAAAGACAGGAGCAATCTAAATAAAAACGGGCCCAAGTGAAAAGGCCATTCACAGAAAACATATATAAATGACCAAAAATACATGAAAAAATGCTCACACTTACTTATAGAGAAATGCAAATCAAAACAATGATTTACTATTTTTTCTACCTATAGGCAAAATCTTTATGAATATCTAATACTGTCATACATACTAGCAATATGTTGGGACAACCTCAAGTGCAACATATAGCAGTATTCAAAATTTCTAATGCAAATTATCTTTGACCTAGCAATTAAACTTTAGGAACTTACTTTAAGGATATCTTCATGAAAGTATGTGAAAATTTCTGTATGAAAATGTCTACTGAAGCATATATTTGGAAGAGCAAAAAGTTGGTAACAGAGAAATAATCCCTCACTATCAGGGAAACCACATAATTTACAAGATATCTTTTGAATAAAAGGAGGTGCTATTAATAATTACATAGGGACAATGGGCATAAAGTGGGACATACTGTCTTCGTGTCAGTAAAGGAATGGTTAAATAAGTTTGGGACAAAATACAACAGAATACTGTGCAGGCATTAAAAAGAATGAGGAAGAGCTATATGAATGAGATGAAATATCACCAAGAACAAAGGCAAGATGCACACTGTCTGTATTATATCATCTCTTCTATGTACAGTAAAAATTAACTTCTGAGTATTCAGATACACACACATAATTGTGCACATTGTCTATTCACACATAGACATATACACACATGTGGCGGAAGGGGTTTGGGTCATTGTTTTACACATATGGAAAAACCTGATACTGGTTTTTGCATCTTGCCTTTTACTCAACAAGGCATATCTCTATGAGTCAAACAGTACAGCACAAAGCATTCTTTTTAATGGCCATATAATATTCTATAATAGAGAAGTCTTAGTTTATTTAGCCATTCTCATCCTGATGAGCAATTGTTTTCATTCCATATTTTTAGCAATTATGAACCATGCTACAAGAGACATTCTTGTACATATACATTATTTTAGTTCTATTAGATAAATCCCCAGCAGTGATATTATTGGGTTAAAGAACATAATAGGTATCTTTAATTTCAAAAAATGTTTCTAGATTGCTTTCTTGAAAAGGCTGTAATACTTTGTTTCTACTTTTTCTCACATTCTTATTTTTAGTACTAATGAATTTGAGCATTCTTTTTCCACATTGTTGAATTTGCTCTTTTTGTTAATTGCCTATTCATATCCTTTGTCCACTTTTCTTAAGTTTCTTTTTCTTCTTAAGAGGTCTTGGATATTATATTTAATGCTTTCATCTGAAAACTGCTACAAATAACCAAAGAACAAGTAAACAAAAACAATAGCAAACAAGATAAATAAAAAGCTGATCCTTACACATTTTAAAACTATATATATTTGCCATATGCCAGTACAACATATGGTTTCATTTTTCCTGTAATTTACTGAAACACTAAGATTCAAACCCAAACCTTAGTAAGGGGGAGTTTATCTACACTGAAATATTTAATATATACATAAAATCAAAGAAAAAAATATACTAATCTTTGCTAATACTTCCTAACAAATTGGTTTTTAATTATGTTAATCAAACATTACAGAAGCCTCTCTCAACTACCATTAGTGCATTAGAGTACAGCATATTTCTTCATAGTTCATTTAAACTTGGCATTTAAATTTATAATTAAAAATATCTGGTTCTTTTTGGTTTATTGTCTCCCATTTTCTCACTTTAAAATTTTTTTTACATTTTCTCATATTTATGTAAACATCAGCATGACAGAGTTCAAATTCCTTCCAACTATACATTTTTGTCACCATTACTCATAATATATTAAGTCATTCTCATATAAATTTTTTTAAAATGGGAAAGCCCCAAAATAAAAGGAAACTGACTTATGCATTTTACATTTATTGAAAGATTCATGTAGTTAACAGGCATCCTATAGAAAAATTAATGCTGAAAGTATATTGCCCATAATCTGTACCTGTAACCTTATATGACATCTCTCTGTAACGAGTCAAGTCTTCTCCGTTAACTAATACTAGTTGTGGACACTTTTCTTTTGCATCTCTGACATTCATAAGTTTCTTAACTCCAAGTTTCCTAGCTTCATAGTTGCAGGTAACCACCAAATATTTCTGCTGAACCCCTATAAGAAATAAGTATTTTATGAGAAAATTGAGCAGGATTAAAAATTAAAATTAAAATATATTTTACTTATTCCATATTATAATTGTAAGTTGTAATACCATCTGTTTTGATAAGAATAAAAAGCTCTCAGTTAAAAAATACAGCCTCCATTCATCAAAGTTCTATGAAGTACAATTTAACAAAAATTTCCACAAACCAGCAATTCTATGAAGTCTTCTGCAAAAAGATACAAATAAAATCATCTGAGGATTTTTTTCAAACAATACGAAACCAAATTAAGTTATATTGAATTAGCTCTATATAACTTTATATATAACTCTAGGCCATGTTTTATCAAAAAATAAAGCAGATGAAAATAACTGAGTACAATTAACTACCGGTTGCTGCTAGAAAACCTAACTTGTCTTCTGAGTAACTTTCCAATGAATATAAAGCAATGTTCTGTTACAAGTGCCAACCTACAGCAATTACTAGGGATCTCCCCCAATCAGTGTTCTAATTATTGAACTGTTCTTCATAGTAATCTGCAGAAAAGATTATAGACAGAGAGGTGGCATTATGAGCCCCCTCCTTATCAAAATGATTAAGTTATGATCATCTACAGACTGTTTAGAAATTCTAGTTTTCCGGTAGCTTAAAATTGCTAAAATTATTTGCCTTTCTCTTTACACAAGTTGACTACTTGTTTACCACTACTGAAGTAACGTTCATCTAAAATATGTAAAACACAAATATGTAGATGGGGAAAAAAAGGTTATGTCCATTCCCCTAATGTAAGACATTTTGTTTCTAAAATCTTCATACTATAAACAAGGCAAAGAAACATTATTTCATACATTTTTGATATATCAGATTATGCCCAAAAATAGAATCACTGGGTCAAAAGTAATAATTTATGATTCACCAGTGAACTATGTAAAAAATCAGATTAGTAACTTCCTTAACTAAAAAAGAAGTCTTTTAATGCAGGATTAATGGACTCACCATTATGTCACCAGCCCAAGTTAAGTAGTCATGTATTTGCTGAGTATAAATGAAAGACTATGATGCTTTCTCCTAGAAACTTTCAGCATTATATCCCTCACTTCCTGGTAATCATTCATTCCTGCATCTTCATTACACAATACCTTTTTACTAATCATTACTTACAGAACATCTTGTTACCATGCTACTAGTTAGAAATGCCTTCAGAAGAAAATTGAGGTCCCCTAATCCTAACTCCTTGACAGACTTAATTTTAAAGATCCTAGACTGACCTTGGCATACCAAAAACTAGTCATCAGTCATCCCTCTGTTCCTTAGTAAATCAACTAGGCTGAGTTGAATTGGGGACTTAGCAAAACCAAAATAGACACCAGAGGGAAGCAGCAGGTGAACCAAAATTGCTCTTTATGATTTTACTAAAAGATAAATCCTTACTACATGCATAAAAGAAGTTTTTAGAAATTTAAATTACTTTTCCAATTTAAGATATAGTAAAAAAAGAAAGTTTTTTTAAAAAAAGCCAACATAATAGTAACTAAATCCCCAATGTAAAATTTCTCTTTGCCTTTTATTTTAAAAGATACTTATGATTTTATGGAAAACTTGTACTGTATGCCTTAACATTTTGGGTTCTGTGCAAAATCCAACTATTTTGTCGAATGTTACACAATTCAAGAGTTAATTTCAAAAGTGGGAGAATAAATGACAACTTCCATTAAAATTAATAAAAGAGATTGTTCTTGAGACGAGATGGTTGTAAAATTTCAAACACTGAGAAAAAGACTAAAAGCGTATCATGGTCTCTCTGTTCATCCGTTTGGTTAACTATTCTACTTGTGTCACATTCACCATTGATTAAACGAGGCTTATGAAGTTTACACCTGTGGTGAAGCAAAGATTACTATCTATAAAGCATCACAGAACTGCTTCCAACATGTATTAATATGGTTAATAAATCATAACGTAATAAACGTAATAAATAACGAATACTATTATACAAAGAAAACAGTATCAAACTCCAGAATTACCTAAAGGTTTGCCCTTCAGCTCTGGATTTGAGATCATTTCTACTTGTGCGTAAAAGCAATCCAGATCCACGTGTACTATGACTCTAGAGGAAGAACTTCCTTCTGGCACCACTTGATCATGGACTGCGGCACAATATGCAAAGGAATATAAAAATACATTCAGGCTGCTTATCGTCTCCGAGCAACTGCCAGCCCCTTAAAACATGGCAACTGAGAAAGAAGAATGCAGAGTGATTTTTTCAAGTTTTTTTTCCTGGATTTATCACATGTGTCAAAGCATCTAAAAATTACAAAGACATGAGAGAAGCTCCACCCACAGTAGAGTCTTCAGTCCTGTTTAGTTACTATTTCTTTGTATACTATATTTTTCTCAGGATAGTAATAAATTTAAGGAAAAGAATTTATCAATAATGGAAGATTGCAAGAGGTAATCCTAGGACTTGGAAGTTTATGGGAAAATTTAGAGTAAGTTGAAAGGGGCAGAAAAGTTTAAACACTGACCTTTCAACCAACTTAAAAAGTATTCTAAGTGGCATGTCCTTAAATTAAAAAAATAATCTGAAATACAAAGCAGCACAAGACAGAACCTATGGGTCCCAATGGACTACATTTAGCTCCCATATGAGATCAAGATTAGCTGGTTCAATGCTGAATACCCAATACCTAAAACAGAGCCTGGCATATAACAGACTACCAATAAATACTTGCTAAATTGAAAGGCAGAGTAAATATTTCCTGGATTTTAAAAAGTAGCTCATGTCTTGAGGGAAGGGGCAGAGGGATAAGACAGAGGAGATTCCAGCTCTTAACACCAGTTAAAAACAAGGCAGGCTAAATGCAATGTGGTTTTCTGGTTTGGAGCCCGGAACAGAAAAAAATTAAGTGGAAAAAAACTGGCAAAATCTGAATAAAGCCTGTCCTTTCATTAATAGTATGCCAATGTTACTTTCTTAGTTTTGACAAATGTATCATGGTGACGTAAGATATTAAAGTTAGGAAAAGCTATCTGTGCATCTCTGTAAATCTAAAATCATTCCAAAATTTAAGTTTTTAAGAAGGGGGGCGGGGGTCTAGGAGGCAGGGAAGGAGAGCCTTGGCCCCAGGCCCGGGGGGTGGCGCGGTGCAAAGTAGGGTCCAGAGGCTGGAAGTGGGTCACCGGAGAGGCGGCCACTGCAGACGTGCCTCGTCCCCGGTTCCGAGCTGAGCCGTCTCTTCCCGTCTGGGCTGAGCCCGGGCCCCAACCTTTGCCAAACGGACGACAAGTTCCCCCGCTTCTGCAACCTTTAGGCAGCCGGGGACTCTTCCGCTTTCACTGGGCTGTTTTGACGGATTACAAATGCACCCTCGATTAACCAACTGACGCGCCCACCCTACTGCTACTGGGCAAAAAAAATTCCCTCTCGGGATCTTGGCCTCAAAACACCGGGCAGCGAAGGGCAGCTCTCTCAGCGGAGCCGGGAAGACGAAAGGAGCCGAGCCGGGCGGACGGTCGCACCCCAACGGCCGCCGCCACTGCCCCGGAAGTCCGCCCGCCCCGCGCTGCTCATTTACACCAAGGGAGGCCGCCGGGCTCCTCAGACCCCAGCGCACCCGGCGAGCTGCCGGCTGCCCCCGCCTCGGCCCGCTCCATGACCCGAGCCGCGTCCTCTTCCTCGTCGCGGTCGCCTTCCTCCTCGGGCTCCACCCCCTGCTTCTGCGTCCCGCCCCAGCGGCCAACCGCAGGGCAGCTTCCGACCGCTTCCGCCCGGTCTCCAGGGAAGCCGCTCCGGGCTGGCGCCTGCGCGGTCTGCGCCGACCCGCGGGCTGCTCCGGAGGACTCGCCGGCTGGGAATCCTCCAGACCAGCGTGCGGGGGTTCCCTCCCGCCCAGCCGTGAATGAGAGATTGTCGTACCACACAGCTCATTTTTTTCTTAAGGTCTTCGGAGTGAGTCCCACACCACAAATTTTAACTGTTTATCTTTACTTAGAAGCCAGCCTGTTCTCCTGATCAACTGTTAGCAGAATTGCTAACCCTTAGATGCTGAATGATTTATGCTGATGGAGTTGGGGGAAAGGATGGAAATTATGGTGACAGCAGGGCGACCATGTAAACTAATATGATTAGCAAGTATGTTAAAGTTTGCATTTTGTTTGTTTGGTGTTTGATTCAAAGATACTGTGACAGATTGGACCCCTGAATTTTTAATCATTTAAACTGAATAGGATTTTGATACATGAGCTTTGGAGTCGGGTAAAGTTCTCAATCCAGACCCTCCAACTTGCTAACTGTGACTTTGGGCAGGTTAAATAACTGCTCTGGGCCTGTTTCTCCACTGTTTAAAAAAAAAAAAAAAAAGGTCTTGAGTGTATTGGGATTAAATGAACGAATGAAAACTAACATACGCTTTAATATTCCAATGAATATAAAACACCTGGGACATGGAAGGTTAGAAGGTGCTCAATAAATGTTCATTCTCTTTGCTTTCTGTTGAGATGCCTTTTGTGCCTCTGTGTGTGTGTGTTTCTTCCAACAGAGAAAATTTGGAAATTACTGTGCGCGTGTGTGTGAATGAATATATATATATATATTCACACAATTATTTTGATTTTTTTACAGGATTCTTTCATAAATAGGTTGTGAAAACTTTGAGAAACCCATTAAAGGACATGCTGATGCATCCATAAAGAAGGAATGAGAGGCAGAGCTGGGGCTCGGTGGTTTGGAGACCAGGTCTTCTTCCTCTTTGGGTACTTTACACTTAGACATCTGGACCAGTTCCTTCAGAGTCTCCAGTATGGGATCTAAGACACCAATTTAAAGCTATCCTGCCTTCTTTGCGATTGCTATTTGATAAGTCTAGATAAAGTACTTTTGAATTAAGTGCCTCTTTGGCTATCATCAAGGGTCCAATTACTTGTAGACAGCTAAGGTATTTTGTTTCAATTCCTCCATGTTGAGAATGATACAAACCAGGGAAGTACTATGGCAGGTTAAAACAGTTCCTTTATAAGAGCCCTAGGGTCACTAACATTCAACAGCTTGACTAAAAGTGAACCAGCATTGAAAAACAACACACATAATAAAGCCCTCTTTAGTTGAATTTATTTCCCTGTCAATTGTCAAACTGAAGAGTGACTTTAAATTTAATAGAAGAACAGACAAATGGAACCTTGCAACCATAGGGGAGCGAGCCAGGCTGGCTTTGTGAGTGTACAACCTATGAAATAACACAGAGTTCCGCACTTAGAAGGGCCCCTCACTTGATTTAATGTTCTCCTGTTGCTGTCTTGAAATTCTTAGTAATTTTTGAAAAAGGGAGCCCTCATTTCCATGTTGCACTGGACCTCACAAATTATTAGCCAGTGCTGGGAACAGAGGAGGGAAGTGGCATAGAAAAGAACACTTACAAAACACCTGTATGTCAGGCACAGCCCTAAGAGCTTAAAACAGATTATGTCATTCAATATGCCTTAGAGGGTAGGTATCATCATTCTTTTTTTTTTTTTTTTAACGTTCTTTTATTTATTTATTTATTTATTTATTTATGACTGTGTTGAGTCTTCGTTTCTGTGCGAGGGCTTTCTCTAGTTGCGGCAACTGGGGACCACTCTTCATCGCGGTGCGCGGGCCTCTCACCATCGCGGCCTCTCTTGTTGCGGAGCACAGGCTCCAGACGCGCAGGCTCAGCAATTGTGGCTCACGGGCCCAGCTGCTCCGTGGCATGTGGGATCTTCCCAGACCAGGGCTCGAACCCGTGTCCCCTGCATTGGCAGGCAGATTCTCAACCACTGCGCCACCAGGGAAGCCCATCATTCTTATTTTACCAAAGATGAAACAGGCCAGCAGAGACTAAGACGCTTACTCAAGATTATGAATCTAGTAATGGTAAATCTACTTTCCAGAGTTTTCCATAGAGAAGAATTCATTAAGAATGTTTCTTCCACAAGAAAAGGGAACCCTCCTACACTGTTGGTGGGAATGTAAATTGATACAGCCACTATGGAGAACAATATGGAGGTTCCTTAAAAAACTAAAAATATAACTACCATATGACCCAGCAATCCCTGAGAAATATACCCTGAGAAAACCATAACTCAAAAAGAGTCATGTACCACAATGTTCATTGCAGCACTATTTACAATAGCCAGGACATGGAAACAACCTAAGTGTCCATCGACAGATGAATGGATAAAGAAGATGTGGCACATATATACTATGGAATATTACTCAGCCATAAAAAGAAACAAAATTAAATTATTTGTAGTGAGGTGGATGGACCTAGAATCTGTCATACAGAGTGAAGTAAGTCAGAAAGAGAAAAACAAATACCGTATGCTAACACATATATATGGAATCTAAAAAAAAAAAAAAGGTTCTGAAGAACCTAGGGGCAGGACAGGAATAAAGACAGAGACATAGAGAATGGACTTAAGGACACGGGGAGGGGGAAGGGTAAGCTGGGACGAAGTGAGAGAGTGGCATTGACATATATACCCTACCAAATGTAAAATAGCTAGTGGGAAGCAGCCGCATAGCACAGGGAGATGAGCTCAGTGCTTTGTGACCACCTAGAGGGGTGGGATAGGGAGGGTGGGAGGGAGATGCAAGAGGGAGGGAATGTGGGGATATAAGTATACGTATAGCTGATTCACTTTGTTATACAGCAATTAAAAGCAATTATACTCCAATAAAGATGTTAAAAAAAAAAAGAATATTTCTTCCATAGAGGAAACCACTCCCTCTGCCCATTTTCCTTGGTGCTTCCTTGGCCCGTTTATATTACCTCTCTTCCAACCCTACCCAAATTGCCATCTTCAGGTAGACATTGTAGTTCGCATTTTCTAGAATTTCATATAAAGGGAATCCTACAGTTACTCTTGTATGGCTGTTTCCACTAAGTGCGTAAATATATTTCTAGTGTTATTCATGTATGTGCAAAAGCGTGGCATCAAGTAAGAATAAGCAAGGCCCTGCTATGTATTAGAGCTGCGTTGTTTATAAGCAAAGGGGCTTTTTATGTACTGACAATCACTGAGAAAGAGTTGTTTAAAGTGAGAAGTGAAGTTGCAACTAAGTAAATTGAAATTCAGTTTCATATCAATTCATTATCAGTAAAAGAATTTTGAATCATCTGCCTCATTAAAAAAAAAACACGACAACTTGGATATATTAGGAGGCATAAAAATAAAATTTATTTGAGCTAATATGTGTTGCTTTGTAGTGGGATGAATTAGGGAAAGTGTTTTTTTTTTAATCTATAAATCCCCTCCCCCAATTTTAATTAATTGGCTCTAAATCTAGGATAATTTCAGGAAATAAATATTTTGACCCTGCATCATAATTGCGTATTTAAGTGCCAAATGAGAAGAACAATTGCAAGGCAGAATAAACATTTAATTAAAGGAAATTATGGTTGAAACAATATTCATGGGGGAGCATGGGTTTGCAGTGTAGGTAATGGATAAAGAAACTGGGGGCATTCATGAGCTTCAGAAGTCAAGACGTTATGAACTTACATACCTGAAAAGTGACAAACAGGACTTCCCTGGTGGTGCAGTGGTTAAGAATCCGCCTGCCAATGCAGGGGACACGGGTTCAAGCCCTGGTCTGGGAAGATTCCCACATGCCGTGGAGCAACTAAGCCCGTGCACCACAACTACTGAGCCTGCGCTCTAGAGCCCACGAGCCACAACTACTGAGCCTGTGTGCCACAACTACTGAAGCCCGCGTGCCTAGAGCCTGTGCTCCCCAACAAGAGGAGCCACTGCGATGAGAAGACCACGCACTGCAACTAAGAGTAGCCCCTGCTCACCACAACTAGAGACAGCCCGCCCGCAGCAACGAAGACCCAACACAGCCAAAAATAAATAAATTAAAAAAAAAAAAAGTGACAAGCATGACCGGCCATGTCAGGGAAGGCTGGGAAAGTTACCAGCATCTGCTTATCTCCTCCTAGACAAATTGGCCACATATTATTCAGCAGAAGAACTTTAGATGGTGTTCTTCAAGGGCTTTGAGATGAAGAGTGTGAGGGCGTTTATGGGTATCTGTATTTTATGTTGGTGGTGGCTAGGTAAATAGAGGTTGGCCGTGGGATCAAAGGAACAATTTGTATTGGTGAGAACAGAGGCCCTGTTGTAGTCTTTCTGTAGTCTTTGATCTAGTACAGTGGTTCTCAGTTGCGGACCATGATTTTGTCCCCTAGAAGATATTTGGCAATATTTTGGAGACACTCTTGGTGTTCACATCTGGGGAGTTGCAGCTCTGATTACTGGCATCTATTGGGTAGAGGCCAGGGATATTGTTGAACATGCTACAATACACAGGACAGCCCTTTACAATAAAGAATTATCAGTCTAAAGTGTCAGTTGGGCGAAGCTTGAGGAACTCTGGCCTCGTAGTGTTTATATCATCCTGCTCCCAACTCCCTCCTCAGCTTATGGTCCCCAGCTGTAAACTAATAATGTAGAATTGGTCTTTGGTTATGTGCTTTTAATTATAAATAGGACAGTTTTAGAGAAGGGAAGATATAAGAGAGGGAGACAAGTATTATTCAGTTGCTTTTCACCATGGGGATTTACATTCTGAGGCTAAAAAGCAAATGAATGCATTGGCTGGAAAAGAGATTTCAGAAGCATATTCACACTTTTTATGAAGCTTGTGAGTTGCCCCCAGGGTGAAAGGCTAATGAGTCAGAAATAATTTACACGGCTTAGAAGCTGAAACCAGAAAGCACAGAAAGGCTTCAGGTGGTTGAAAGCAAACTAGAATTATTTTACGCAGTTGTACAATGTGCATGTCGTGCAGTATTTACTAAATAACGCTCATCCAAGGATCTCACACCCTTTGCATAAAATTTTCAATTGTCATGAAAAAACCCTCTTCTCTCTCTCTCTCTTTTTTTTTTTTTTTTTTTTTTTGCACATTGCACACCAAAGCTGCAGTTTCAAGCTTTCTCAGTGTAACCTAAAAATATTTGCTGCATACCATGTGATTGTAGCTAAGAGAAGGTGTAAGAGGCTGGTGTTTTTCTAACAGTCAGCTTCTCTTTGCTTTGACCTTTCTTTGTGGTTCTGTAGAATTCGATGAAAGGCCTGCATAGTCATTTTAGTAATGACCTTTAAAAAGTTGCTTGTCAGGGTGTGCTCAATAGATATTGCCTTGTCATTTTGGATAGAGAGAGGCAGGGACCAATGGGATCACGATAAAAGTCATTTGGTCCCAGTTTGTAAATAAAGTCTGCAAACTTCCGTCATGGAGAAAAAGAGAACTCCTTGATGCCATACAGAAAGTGCAAGCAGATTGACATTGATCAGATACGCTGTGTTACATTTACAGACACCTAACTTTAATGGACCAATTGTTTTAATTGCAAGAGTGATTTGTGATTATTATGGAGAATTTGGAAAATATAGAAAGGAGGTAAAAAGAAAATGGTAGTCATCCATAATAATCCATAATCTGGTGCTCAGAGATAACCAAGCATTAATAGTCTTTTCATAAAGCACAACTTAAAAAGAAAGCTTTCGTTTTATTTCACAAATAAACTTCTGTTTCTCTTTCTTTACTAAACCACAAAAACCATTGCCTAAATAAATGACATAGGAAAATCTTTGTACACTTATTTGTTTTTGATGTTACTTGAAGGAAATGAATAAATATGTTTTCAACATCATTTTGGAAATATTAATAATTTCAACTTAATTAACAATATTCTCCATTTTCCTGGTTTGAGTATAATCCATACTCTTTATAAAGGAAAATTATATTTATAGGACTTATTTCTTAGAGTTGATTCAAAGACTTCATTAAAGTACCTATTAATCCTAAAAGTACTGCTTGTGTCTCTGGTTTAAAAAAATTTTTTTCCCCTTTCCCCTCCAAGAGTGTCTGCATCAGGGATGTGACTTGGTGAGAAGAGGGAAGAGGAAAAACTGAGTTTCTAAACGAACGCCTCTCCTGGGTTAGTGAAATGGCTGCAGAACAGACACAGGATGATGTTGAACCTTCGGTCTCATTTGTGAAAACTTGTGCAATTTTTTTTTTTTTTCTGTGCTGCACTACATACAAATCACCAAATTACAAATTAACCCTTTGTGATCCTTGGTGTAATGAGCAGTCTCTTTGGGGCTTTTTCTTTCTTTCCGGGAAGTGGGAGGGAAAGGAGCAAGGTATTACCTTGCTCTTCATTTGTACTTTGGTCCCAAAATGTAAATACAATTTTCTATGTTACTTTTTTGTGGTAACTACCAAGATGAATATTTTAATTAGATAAGTTATATGGAAAGGAAGGAAAATTCCACGTCTAAATTAAAAAAAAAATTTTTTTTTCTCATCCATTTTTTAAGATATTCTAGTAAGACAGAAAGGTATAAGGCATAATGTAAAAATCCCTCATAATCTCCACTGCACCGTGACGTGACCACTGTCAGCAGAGTTAACCACTGTTAACATATATTGATACACTTCATCAGACTTTTTCTTATAATATTTAATATAGAGTAGACACAGTGACAATCACTTCTAATTCACATCAGTGGGATCGTATTATGCAGACTCTTCTGTACCATGCTTTTTCACTTAGTATCTCTTGAACATCATTTCTTTTCCATGCACAAAAATCTACTGTGTTCTTTTTTAACGGATGTTCTGTTTTACCAATTCCATATTTATGGACACTTCTTTCTGATTTTTTGCTGCAGTGAACATCCTTGTACGTATATCTTTGTGCTCTCCCTCAGGAATTTGATCCCGCCCTTCCCTAGGACAAATCTAACCTCCTAAAATTCTGTAAGAATGTTATCTTTATCTTTTTAAAATTAATAAAAACCACTAGAGAGAGCACCGTGATACAGGGGACCTGTCGGTTCTACCTCCAGACATTCTCTGGAACCCCTTCAATTCTCTGCATCCAGGCTGACACAGAGCAGGCCACACACAGACATCTCCAGCTCAGCCTACAGCGCTGGCCTCAGAGCGTCTGCCCTTTACCATCTGTGGGCCCTAGAATGATCTTTAAATAATGTAATATGTAATTTAAGTTTCCTGCTGAGAATCTTTGAAAGGCTTCCCACAACCTTTAGAGCAAAATTCAAACCCCTTTCTCACATGGTCCTCAAGACGGCACTGGGGCAGGCTTCATAGCACTTTATCATTCTTCCTTCCTGCCCCTGCTTCTTCTCATAGCAGTTTATGTTTTTCTCTTGTACTTGGGCCACCCCAGCCCCCTTTCTGTTCTGGGGGCATATGTTAGTCTGAAGTCAGCAAGCTGGAGACCCAGGAGAACTGATGATATGGTTCCAGTCTAAGCCCCAGGGCCCAAGAACCGGGAGAGCCAAGGGTGTAAATTCCAGTTCAAGTCCTCGTCTGAAAACAAGAGAAGACCGATGTCCCAGCTCTAACACAGTCAGACAGAGAGAGCAAATTCTCCCTTATTCAGCCTTTTGCTTCTGTTCAGGCCTTCAACAGATTGGATAAGGCTCATCCACATCTGCTTTACTCAGTCTACCCATTGGAATGTAAATCTCATGCAGACACATCCTCAAAGGCAGACTCAGAATAGTATTTAACCAAATACCCAGGCACCCTGTGGCCCAATCAAGTTGACACGTGAAATGAAACGTCATAGGACAATTTCCTGCCTCCAGACCATTCTATCATTTGAAAGGTTTTGTAGAATTGGCTTGTTCTCTTTCTCCAGTTCTCAATTCAAATGTCAACACCTCTGACTTTTCCAAACGGCACTCTCTCAGGTGACCTACCTCAGAATTACCACATTCTCTCGCGACATACTGAGTATCATTTATAACACTTATCCCGATGTGTAATTTTTTCATTTGCTGTTTACTTGTTTTTAACCTCTCTCTCCTACTAGGATATATTAGGTTAGGGGCCTAGCATGCCTTGTACTTTATTGGTATCTACCCAAAACATGTGTGCAATAAATGAATAGCATTATTTCAACATCAGTTAGATAATTTAGTAACATTAGATTTTAGAAGTCCTGTGTAGACAAATCTTCCTTGCAGAAGAATTCCAAATAATATATGGAGATAAGCCCCCCTCCAGGAGGTGGAGCTTATTCTTCTCCCTCTTGCAGGTGGGCTAGACAGTGACTTGCTTCCAAAGAATAGAAGATGGAAAGGGAGGGATAGTAAACTGACAGTGGAGACACCTGGCAGTCACTACTTAACCAAACTATCATGTGGATATCATACATCCCTGATAGGATGCGTTCAGAAAGGCACGGCATCACTTCTGTGGAATTCTTGCCAAAAAATGTGTAACCTCAATGTAATCATAAGGAAACCTCAGACAAACCCAAACTGAGGGGTGTTTTACAGAACAGTTAACCAGTTTCTATCAGAAGTGTCAAGATCACTAAAGACAAGATAAAAGGAAGTGTCACCGATTGGCAAGGACTAAGAAAACGTGACAACTAAATGCAATGTGGCCCCCTGGATTGGATTCCAGAACAGAAAGAGGATATTAATGGGAAAACTGGGGAAATCTAAATAAAATCTCAAGTTTAAGAAATGTGTCTATGTTCTGTTTCTTAGTTTTAACCAAAGTACCATGGTAATGTTAGATGTTAACAGCAGGAGAAACTGGCGAGAGTTATGTAATAAGAACTCTCTTGATTATCTTTGCAATGTTTCTGTAAACAAAAATGTATTCTAGGGCTTCCCTGGTGGCGCAGTGGTTGAGAATCTGCCTGCCAATACAGGGGACACGGGTTCGAGCCCTGGTCTGGGAAGATCCCACATGCCGCGGAGCAGCTGGGCCCGTGAGCCACAACTACTGAGCCTGCGCGTCTGGAGCCTGTGCTCCACAACGAGAGAGGCCGCGACAGTGAGAGGCCTGCCCACCGCGATGAAGAGTGGCCCCTGCTTGCCGCAACCAGAGAAAGCCCTCGCACAGAAATGAAGACCCAACACAGACATAAATAAATAAATAAATAAAATGTTATATAAACAAATAATTTTAAAAAAATGTATTCTAAAATAAAAAGTTTACTTAAAAAAATAGGTAATCACAAACCAGACTCTAAACAAACCACAATATTTTTTCAAATCTTAGACATAAAAGAACAAAAAACTGAAAACAGAAAGTCCTCCAGACTCATCACACACACACACACACACACACACACACATACACAAACTCTGTGAGGTGATAGATGTGTTAATTAACTTGGTTGTGGTAATCATTTTACAATGTGTGTGTTTATTAAATTATCACGTTTTACAACCTAAATATATACAGCTTTTATTTGCAATTATACCTCACTAAGGTTGAGGAAAAAAATCTTATATGTTGCTACTGATATTCAAAAGTGCAATGAAAAATCTATCTTTTTATTAGTTAATATATATATAGATCGATGACTACTATTCTTTGAATTCTGTTTACAAAATTTTTAAACCTCTGAGGTCTCAACCATTATTTTCCATTTCTGTTACCATACTTTAGATTCCCTAAAAGATGCTCTCATGCCCATTTAATGTTTATAATTGAAGGATATTTTTGCATATACTGGCACCAAACAGATAATTACTGCTGTTAAAATGATCACTGCTAAGTAAGTTTCTGCATGAGATGATTCTTACTTATCTATACATTTTATCTCATTTTTCTTTTAAATAAAGCCAGAAAGATTATTTTTTTAATAAATTTATTTATTTTATTTTTATTTAATTTTGGCTGCATTGGGTCTTCGTTGCTGCGCGCGGTCTTTCTCTAGCTGCAGCCAGCAGGGGCTGCTCTTCCTTGCGGTGCACGGGCTTTTCATTGCGGTGGCTTCTCTTGTTGCAGAGCACGGGCTCTAGGCGCACTCACGGGCTCGGTAGTTGTGGCTCGCGGGCTTAGTTGCTCCGCGGCATGTGGGATCTTCCCAGACCAGGGCTCGAACCCATGTCCCCTGCATTGGCAGGTGGATTCTTTTCTTTTTTTTTCTTTTCCAGCATTTATTGAAACTTCAAATGGTTAAAATTGTCAGATAAGTGACTCCACAATGATTAAGCAGCTGCGTGTGTGCTTCTTTCTTAACATGTATATTTCTTCATTTAAATGAGCACTCGGCATAAGTGCTTCTTAGGCTATGGCAGGCGGATTCTTAACCACTGTGCCACCAGGGAAGCCCCAGAAAGATTATTGAGAAATCAAGGGTAATGAGCACCTGAAGTCAAGATTGCTGAATCTCCAATCCACCTGAGGGGTTAGAAATGGAGACCCATCAACAGATTCTTCCACCAGTGCCTGAAATGGCTCCGACTCTAAAATAGTCACTATCCAAAAGCAAGAACAGTTTGTTACTTTTGTTGTCACTCAGGTAGTTATATTCATTCCAGTAAATGGCACTTGGTACATTCACTTGTGTAATAACAAAGTGATAAATAATCCCCTGTAGAAAATATCCTGGTTTGGGATTTACACAAGATTTTTTAGCTAAGAAATCAATACCTACTTCAGACATTCTTAAAAATGACTTGATTTACTTTTCTTTATCTTCCTGGAGTCAGATGAAAGTCATGAAAGATAAGAAAAATGAGGAATCGTCACAGTTTGGAGGAGACTAAGAAAATGGAACAGATAAATGAAAGGTAGGAGCCTGGATCAGATTCTGGGACAGAAAAGTGACATTGGAGAAAATGTGGCAAAGTTCGAATAAGCTTTGTAGTTTGGTTAAGAGTTTTATACACGTTTATCTCCTGATTTTTTTTTTTTCCCGCACAAAGTGTAAAGGTTTTTTTTTTTTTAATTATGTGTAACATAGACAAAATTAAGTCAATAAGTTTTTAAGGAATTTCACATGTTCTGATTCTTTCCACTGCCAATCACCTTAGTTCCTCCAAGCTCATAATCTTCAAGATAAAATAGCCCTTTCAAAGAAGAAGCTGTCATGTGAGTCAGCCCACAGTTCTTTTAGTTGGGCTTCTTTGATCTCCAGTGGAATATGGACACACTTCAAAATTCCCCACCTGTAATCTTTGGGATCCAATTTCCTCGAGCAATTTACTTTAGGACCCTAGAAGTTAAATATAGCAAGTACATTGCTATTTACTCCTTCATCTTTTCTAGTACTGAAAAGCCTTGTTATACCCAATTTTTACTCATGAGCCTAGCCAAAAAAAAAAAAAAAAAAAAAATGTTGCAGTTCTCATTGTCGCCACTGCAATAAAATTACAGTGATGGAAGCAAAACCTGTGTTCTCAATGTAGCCACATTAACAATTTATGGACACCATGAACAACAGTGTCCATTTTCAGTAGTCTGAGGCTTCTATCTCCTGCTTTTGATAATTAGACTACGGTGATGAAAGTTGTTAACACAGAGAAACTGGGTGAAGGATAGACAATAACTTTCTGAACTATTTTTGTAACTTCTGTGTCTAAAATTATTTCAGAATAAGAGATTTTTAAACATTGCATTGGAAAGCTCCTCAGGAAGTTGTTACTTCAAAGAGAGACACAGTATTTCTCAATAGTTCCAATACAGCCAGTTTTCCCTCCAGCTTTGAAACAGAGAGCATTCTTTCTTCAGTTAGCAGCAGATAAAGTGCAGTTGCTGGCCTGCACTTTAGGAATATTTTGTACAGAAATGTATATGTCAAGTTCCTAGAGTTATACTTTGGACAGTGAAGTGTTCGCGCTTTGAGAGGCATGAACCAATGGAAGCAAGACCAATGGAGAGAAAGAGTCACATTTCTCATCTTATATTTACACCAGAATATTTATGCTCATTGAGCAGAATATTGGGTTGAATTGCCTAGACAATTATAAATTGGGGGATTTTTCCCCTCTTTCCATGTTTTCTCTTTCATGTTAAGTGCATGTAGTTGAATTTGAATAAGTAAAATGTAGATATCATGTGACTTCACTGTAATCCAATAGAGGAAGTACATACACAAGAACTTTGCTAAACCGGTGATGATGGAATTCATTCTCTGAGATTACTATAAAAGTGATAATCAGTAAAAAGAAGTCCTTTCAGCAGTTCAGCAATGATGCCCTGTTTTATTATTACCATTCGTTAATCACCTACCACATGCTTGCCCATTCATCTACCGCTAGTCTAATACATAACTCAGCAAGGAAATGTCCCTATTTTACAGATGAGGAAATGGAGGCTCAGAAAAGCTACTTAACTGGCCCAATCTAGGTTTGAAGTTCAAGTTGAGTGTCTCCAAATGACTAATATTTATATGGGTTGAACTTCCCAGCAGCAAATTCCACCCTTAGTGAATTGTGTCATAGTGAGATTTCAGTATACAAGTCTTTTGACATATTTGAAATATCCTGTTAATTTTAAAAGGAAATGTGATATTTCATTTGAGAATTGGTCATATATAATTAGATTTTCTTAAAAATATAGAAATATATAAGAAAATTCAAGGTCTTCCAGTTATTAAGTTATTAGGTTCCATTAATAACAGAATGTATCAAGCTAATAAATTATATTTGTTAAGTACATTAACTTAACTATACCAAGATCCTAAAGTGCCTTTTAAGCACATACAGTATTGCAGTACATTAAGCGTGTTTTTTAAAAGCCAGAAAAAATATCAGTGATCTAAAAGAAGTAACTCAATGTTTACTTTAAAAAGTCTACTTTGGCCCTTCATTTCCTGTTCAGAACTATAGTGAAAAATTTATGGGTAATCTCCTTGGTGCAAAGTAAACTTTTCAAAGCAGAGATAAATAACCAAGCTTACTTTAATCGCATTGAGAGTTTCTACTAAAAAAGTTAATTATGTAGTTCGGACATAGGAAAAATTATTCCGATGAGCTTCTCTTCTAGAATACCGATTGTAACTGGATTGGTAGCCAAGATCATTTACCTGATCAAGAGGGAAAGAAAACTTTGTGGCTGTTGTTGTTTTCACCTTACAATTAAGAGTGGCATAATTAGATACTATACTTTAGCACCCTGTTATAAGATACAGGTTTAAACCTATCCCTTATGTCATGAAACTGACAAGTTTCATTCCGGTGCCCCAGCAGCCCTTCTCAGTGAAGTTGAAATGCATTAAAGGTTCTGAGCAGATAATGTTCTGCTCAAACTCTCGAATAAAGCTAGAACACCAAAGTTCCTCACTTCAGTTCCAAAACTACAGTATCACCTAGGTAATCATTGTTTCCTAAACTTTCCTGATCACAAGAATCAGCTAGGTACCAGTTTAAAATACCGTTTCCTAGGCACGCCATCTAGCTACTTCAGTTTAATAGATTGGGGTGGGGCCTGAGGATCGGAAATTTAGACAAATGTTACAGGTGACCAGGCATACTTGAGACACAAACTTTTAAAAATAAAATAAAGCATTTGTTGCTCTTACTGGATGCTATTAGAGTACTGGAAAGAATAGGAACTTTGCTATAAGTCAAATTACAGTTTTTCTCACTTATGAATTTTTTGATCTCTCCTTCAACGTCTGCTTTTTAAAAAATAATAATATCTATCTCTCAAATTTATTGTATTAAATATGAAGGATCTAGGCTTTTGCTACACAAACTGTGGTCTGGGGACCAGAAGCTAGTAGTCACCGAGAATTTGTTAAAAATGCGGAATCTCAGGCCCTGCCCCAGACCTGCTGAATCTGAATATGTTTGTTAAGAAGATGCCCTGGGTGATTCATACACACATTAAAGTTGGCCAAGCGCTGACCTCGTCACCTAGTAAGGGTTCAGGAAATGCTAGATTCTTTCCTTCTCATTATATTCGTTGTACCAAAAATTCAACTCAGCTGGGGTTCAGTGATTGTCACCACCATTGCTTACTGTTGGTTTAAGCCCATCAGGTACACTTTCAGCTCTTACACAGTGGAAAGGCATTCAAAAATAAACAAGTGCATGGGCTGGACATCGGGCTACTGCAAAAGGTAACTGAGGATTTCAGTTTCAGGCCTCTACTCTCACACACTGCTGCACACGAAGCCTACAGCACATTTTCCAGTCTTTTCTAGGGATTATTTCAGAGCTTCTTACGTGTGCTTCACTGATAGTTTCTTACACAGCTTTCACCACTATTTAGCAATTGTTGGTAGCAGGAGAAGTCAACTGGTCACTGTTTGAATAAAAATTGAGGGAAGGTTTCATAAAAAGGATTGGGGGTTTCCTTTTTTTCCCCCTTTTACTTCCAGAGTTTATCTTTGAACTCTGCAGAGTCAGAAGAGGAGAATTAGGTACAACTTGTCTTACTGTATCAAGGACATTTTCAGTAATTGCCTGCAGTTAAGGTGTAGAGCACGTGTTAGTATATGACAAATGAAAATGAGGACTATATTTTAAACTTTGGGGGTGCACTCAGGGAACAAGGGAAAAGGCTGGCTGCTGCAATGAATATTCTAGATGAAATGCTTTTATTAAAACAGCAAAAAAAATTAGTTTAATGGTTAAAAATAAATGAATAGGATAATTCTCAGATTTATAGATATTCTGGCCACACACACAAAAAAGGCTTTTTCAATGCCTCATGTGTCTTAAAAAGTGTGCTCTCCAACAGAGCGTATTGATATCTGGTATTTGTAAGTGTTCTGTCACTGATGTGTTCATTATAAAAATATTTTTTTGTACATTCTTGCAGAAAGTAGTAAGGTGGGTTCTCACCTATTATTACTAAATTCTTGGGGAAAGATCTGTATACTGAAAGACTGGAACACCCCATTGGCTATGCCTGGAATACCACCTGGTAGGTCTTTGAATTCACTGCCAATCCTTTGCACTATTGCGGAGGGCAAGCCTATCTCTTCTTCCCCATTTCAATGAGACAGATTCAGCAGTGGAAATGAGACATGCCTTGAAACTAAGAAAGTAAAGAAGGGAGAACCATCTCTCACTGAACGCACAGGATCATCAAAGAATTCGGTCTTTAAGAAAAGGACCTACATTCACAAAAGAAACCATTCTTCATGCTATGGGTTGAATTCTTTTGCCCCAAATTTCATATGTTGAAGTCCAAACCCCCAGTACCTCAGATGTGGCCTTATTTGGAGAGTAGGTCTTTACAGAAGTGATCAAGTTAAAATGAGGTCACTAGAGTAGACCTTAGTCCAATGTGACTGGTGTCCTTATAAGAAGAGGGAATTTGGGCACAGACACTTGTAGAAAAATACTAGGTGAAGAGACATAGGAGAAAACAGGCATCCACAAGTCAAGGAGAAAGGCCTAGAACAGATCCTTCCCTCACAGAAGGAACTAACCCTGCTGACACTTTGATTTTGGGCTTCCAACTTTAAGAACTGTGAGACATTACATTTCTATTGTGTAAGCCACCCAGTTTGTGATGCTTTGTTACAGCAACCCTGGCAAACTAATATACTTCATGAGTCATTGGGAAGAGAAAAGAGCAGTGGATTTGTGTCTATCAGGATTAGGGCAACTAAATTGTCTATTATGCGTTTATAGTAATAAAAAAACAAGTCTACCAATCTGATGATTTTTTTTCCGATGCTAACCTTGGCTTTCTTTTAGCTTAATAGTAACAACTGTGTATACATTATAGTTATATTGCCACAGTTCAGGAACGCTTTCATTTTTATTATTCCATTGTCATTATCAAGTACTTTCTCCTTCATTAGCTCAGTTGATCTTCAGGGAAACCTAGACAGGAGTTTAGCATATCCCTCTCAAGAATGGGGCTACGTACCAGGACGTAAACATCGCTAATACCTTCCGTCTATAACCTTTGCCTATCTCCCATATCCTTATGGAACTGGGTGGAGTTTTATTCCACCCACAGGAATAATTGTGTCAGAGAGCAACAGAAAGCAGAAAGTTTTCTGGTTCAATCTACACCCATACATTTTTTTTCTGAACTATTTGGGAGTAGGGTCCATACATCATTCCATTTACCCCTTAGTTTTTCAGTGCGCATTTCCTAAATCCTATCACATTTTGGCATATGATTTTGCAGTCACAAACATTTTTTTATTGCAATCTAACCATCAAGTTTACATCTTTTCCTAGTCTTAGTTCATTCCAACATGATACATACTTGTGATTTTCTTGTGCCATTGTTTTTCAAATATTTTTAGTCTATGTGTTCTTCTACTTTACCTAGCTAAGTTGTGAGAATTTCCCAGTTCCTTGTGTTTCCTCATGACTTTGCTCCCCTACCACCTGTACCTTATCTCTACATTTCTGGTAAGGAGTGGCCATACTGAATCATAACGTTGCTCCACATTGCAGCCTCAAACTTACCCACCCAGAGCTCAGCTGTTATCTTTCAATCCCTCGTAATTACCCCATATTCATATCACAGTAAAGCACTGGTCATTTTGTTACTTTTATTTCTGTTACTTACTTTGAGTTTAGTGTGGTTTAAGTAGCTCAAGGGCATATCACCAGGAGAAGAAATTCATGCACACAATTAACGATTCCAAACAAACAGTCATGCTTTCTCTTGCATCTTTTTGTGGCCTACACAGGCATTTGCTGGAGTCGAAAGACCAGAGTTCTTGTTCCAGTTCTGCCATTTATCAGGTAGGTAATCTTTGCCAATCACCTAATTTCCCACAATCTTCGTTACCACAGTTAAAATGTTACCCAACTTCTCTGTTCTGCAAAGACCAGCCTTATCGAATTTAATGATTCTTTTGAGGATGAAATGACATGTACGTGAAAGGGCTTTATGAGAAATGCCAGGGTATTTAAAAACAGTATATATTCAAATATTCTGAATTGGAAAGGATCATAGAGACTAAAATGACTGGGTCATTTTACAGATGAGGAAATGAACGATCAGAAAGATTAAATAACTTGTTCACAGTCATTGAGCTGTTTGGCAGAGCCAGGCTTCTTAATTCCTAAACCAGTGGTTTTTAATCTCAGCAAACTATCTTCCTAGACAGAGTCTACCTCTCAGGTTGCTCAAGCTTATGCTTTGAGGTTGTAAAGAACACAACCCCAAGTGCTAAAAAATTTTAAAGTGCTAATTGTGCAGAGTATTAAAAAAAAATACAAGTTTAGAAAGAGAGAGACAATTTAAAGAAAATGCACAAGGATTATAGGTGACAGAATTTTATTTGACATTATTTGAAATATCTGTTAAGAAATCATTCTTGCTCACTGAGGTTCAGGCTTTGTAAAAGCATCAACAAATAGAATCTATGTAAAGCTTGAACAGATTAGCCCTCAGTTCAAGGTCAATAAATGTCCAATATGAGCTGTCAATAATCCTCATTTGTCAACTGATTTTATTACAAGCATGCAAACACAGTATAACAGGTTAACAGTGGCATATTCTGCCTAAAGCTCAATTCAATATTGTTCTAAAAATTGAGACACAATTATTGAAGAGGCTACTAGCATACATTTTAGATAAAATAGGCAACAGATTCATTTGTTTATAGTGCTGAGTGTTGGAAGAATATCCTCCTGGACATTGGCTTGAATCTATTCTGTGTCCATTCAAACAGAATCCCACTAATAGAATTTTTAATAAGGTATAAAGGCAGACAAGGTTTGAAGCTCACAAACCTAAGAAGATTTTTGAACTGTTTTGATAGCAAAAGTCTTCACTGTGTACCCTATTTAAATCAAACTTTTTATTCCAGTGAAATATATGAAGAGTTATTCCTAGGTTTCAAGAGAAAAGGCTGCAGTCTGCAAAGTTCAGAGCAATTGTCTTAGGATGTTAGAGCTGAAAAAGGCCTCCAAAATTTCTGTCAGGGCTCGGGCTTCTAAAATCTCACACATCAGAGTTATTCTACCGTTCTCAGCGAAGGTTTGAATGCGAAGACCCAAGATTTTACACGTATTTTTACAGATAGTACATTTATAATAAGATTGAAAATCACTGAGTTCTCAAATAGCCTCATCCACATTGTGCCTCTGACTCACTAATCATGGAAGTTTAAACCTGAGAAGGATAAAGTCAGTTGTAGGTTGTTATTGATCCGTTTTTTGAGATCTGAGGGAAATTTCAATAAATAATAGAATTTGAAAGCCCATGCTTTTCAACCAGGTCATTTAAGTTTTCGTTTTTTTAATTTAATAACTCCCTCCCCTCCCCCAATATAAAAGCAATATGGCAATCCTTTATCAATTATGGAGGTTAAACTCCTAAAAAGTACTGTGGTTGGCAAAACCACTGTGGTTATGAGCCTAAACACAAAAAATATACAGTGTGAGGAGAAAAATGCACGTCATAAAAATGTGATACGTGTTTTTAACTCAGTAAATAAAAGCAGAAGGCGTCTGCTTTAGAAAGAAACCAGTATTTGTTGTCATTAAATATCTGCTCCAGTAAGTCACCCTTTTCCTGAGTCGCCTTTATCCATTATTCAGGAAAAATTGCTGAGGTAGATACACAAGTTAACAGCATGTTATCAGACTATAGCTACTTAATGCTTTCGAATCATCCCTCTCTACCTTAAAATTTACTGTTGTTTTTTTTTTTTTTTCTTATGCTTTCCTTTGTTTTTTTTTGCAAGTCTCAGCAAATGCTTGGGTAACACCCAGACTTTTTACAAGGTATCTCAATAGTCAAGTATTAGGGGAGAGAGGAGGGAGTCTGGTTTTGAAGGCATGTCAGAGAGGGTGGGGCAGAAAGCAGAGCTGGCCGTGAACCTCTGAACTGGGCCACGCTTCCATGAAGGGAACAGAATGGAACCGCACATTCACGTAAGTCAATGCAAGGTCTTTTTTTGCATCTCAAAGGCCATAGCTCAAATCCCCTCCAGATTCTGCTAACTCAAACACAGCCCCAAGGAGATGGAAGACATTTTGATTCAAAATTTTATTAGCAGTAAAACTAGGTTTGAAGTAAAAAAACTTTTTTCTGAGGCCCCTCCCCTACCTCCCATATTGCCCTACCCACCATGCATTGAAGATAAACAACCAAATGTGAACAGCGGCGCTGATTTTTCCACCCAGGAACAGGGTAGGAAGCTGGTTCTGAGAGCACAGAGGCCTGTTAGGGCCTGCGGGAGGCTAAACACACCTGCCAACTTACTGATTAGAACCTGGAAGCACAGTGAGCCCACAGTGCCTCGGGGAGGCGGTCCAGGAAGGATTCTAAAGGCTGAGCCCACCTGGCTTTAGGATTGTCAGGCTCTCCCCACTAATTAAATAAATAACTGTTCTTGCCTGGGGGAAGACAAAAGAGAGGATGAAGAAAGTAAAAGAGAGAAAGAAAGTAAATACACCGCCTCTGGGAGAGCAGAGCAGAAGTCCTCTTCATTATTAAAATGTTAAGAGCAAATCTTTAACAAACCACCCCCCCATACACACATCTGCAATAGTGTGAAAAATAGATCACCGCTATTATTTTGGATGGGACTCCATTTTTTTTTTTTTTTAGAAATTCTATTAACCACTCTATATATTTATTTATTTATTTATGGCTGTGTTGGGTCTTCGTTTCTGTGCGAGGGCTTTCTCTAGTTACGGCGAGCGGGGGCCACTCTTCGTCGCGGTGCGCGGGCCTCTCACTGTCGCGGCCTCTCTTGTTGCGGAGCACAGGCTCCAGACGCGCAGGCTCAGTAATTGTGGCTCACAGGCCTAGTTGCTCCGCGGCATGTGGGATCTTCCCAGACCAGGGCTCGAACCCGTGTCCCCTGCATTGGCAGGCAGATTCTCAACCACTGCGCCAGCAGGGAAGCCCGGGACTCCATCATTTTAATCTGTATTTTGTTTTATCAGGTAGTACAGATTTCAAAGACTAAGTATGCACACAACTCAGCTCAGAGACAGCTATTCAAGATTTAGAGTAAGGAGATACAACACCGTCTATACAGTCCAAAGAATCTACCCTGAGGATGGGAGAGAGCAACGAGAGCTTAATTGTTTTTCAATTTGCCTCTCTCGTTTTAAATAAATAATTCTAAGTCTAAGGGTAAATATGAGTTATTTAAAAAGTTTCCCCTAGATTTCTACTGGCAATATCTCATTTACTAATTGATACAGTTAGAGAAAATTTTCTGTTTAAGTTGACATTCTCTCCCTAGAAGGATAACCATAAAAACAAAAACACACACAAAAAACTTTCTTCCATTCTACATTGATTGCAAGGAGGCTTTCAACAGCCCCTGCACTAATTCTAGTGCTCATGTCTCCAATACTAATATCTACCACAAGGTATGTGAAATAAAGAGGGCACCAAATTGTAACAAGCAGCACATGCCCTGGCAGGAAAGATATAACTATAGAGATAGGGGACACCTAACATACTAGGTGATCAGATTGAGCAGTCCAGAACAGATTCTTATTATACAGAGAGGAAAGAATAAGTCCCCTCAAGTTTGGTAGAGATCAAAGTGGTTAGCTTATCATTTTCTGAGCCAAAATGTTCAACATGAGGAAATGGATTATTTGAATGTCAAACCTTTCCCAGACACACTCATTAAAAACACATTGGAGGGCTTCCCTGGTGGCGCAGTGGTTGAGAATCTGCCTGCCAATGCAGGGGACACGGGTTCGAGCCCTGGTCTGGGAGGATCCCACATGCCGCGGAGCAACTAGGCCCGTGAGCCACAACTACTGAGCCTGCGCGACTGGAGCCTGTGCTCCGCAACGGGGGAGGCCGCGATAATGAGAGGCCCGCGCACCGCAATGAAGAGTGGACCCCGCTTGCCACAACTAGAGAAAGCCCTCGCACAGAAACGAAGACCCAACACAGTCAAAAATAAATAAATAAATATATATTAAAAAAAAAAAAAAAAAAAAAACATTGGACAACCCAGTAAGAAAATGGGCAAAAGCTTTGAACACTTCACGCAAAAAGATCCTTAACATCATTAGTCATTGGGGAAATGTAACTTAAGACCACTACACACCCATTAGAAAGACTAATCTTCTAAAAACTGTACCAAGAGTGGATGAGGCTATAGAGCGACTAGAAGTCTCATACATTTTTCATGGGAATGCAAAATGGTGCACTGACCTTGGAAAGCAATGTAGCAGTTTCTTAAAAAGTTAAACATAACACCTACCATATGCCAATTCCATTCCTAGCTATATGCCCTAGAGAAATTAAAACATATGCCCACATAAAGACCTGTACGTGAAAGTTCATATCAGGTTTATTTGTAATAGTCCAAAACTGGAAACAACCCAAATGTCCATCAATATTGAATGGATATCAGAATGGCCATCATCAAAAAATCTACCAACAATAAATGCTGGGGAGGGTGTGGAGAAAAGGGCACCCTCTTGCATTGTTGGTGGGAATGTAAATTGATACAGCCACTATGGAGAACAGTATGGAGGTTCCTTAAAAAACTAAACATAGAACTACCATACGACCCAACAATCCCACTACTGGGCATATACCCTGAGAAAACCACAAGTCAAGAAGAGTCATGTACCACAATGTTCATTGCAGCACTATTTACAATAGTCAGGACATGGAAGCAATCGAAGTGTCCATCGACAGATGAATGGATAAAGAAGATGTGGCACATATATACAATGGAATGTTACTCAGCCATAAAAAGAAACGAAATTGAGTTATTTGCAGTGAGGTGGATGGACCTAGAGTCTGTCATACAGAGTGAAGTAAGTCAGAAAGAGAAACAAAATACCATATGCTAACACATATATATGGAATCTAGAAAAATAAATGGTTCTGAAGAACCTAGGGGCAGGACGGGAATAAAGACGCAGACGTAGAGAATGGACTTGAGGACACGGGGAGTGGGAAGGGTAAGCTGAGACGAAGTGAGAGAGTGGCATGGACTTATGTATACTACCAAATGTAAAATAGATAGCTAGTGGGAAGCAGCCGCATAGCACAAGGAGATCAGCTCGGTGCTTTGTGACCACCTAGAGGGGTGAGATAGGGACGGTGGGAGGGATACGCAAGAGGGAGGAGATATGGGGATGTATGTATATGTATAGCTGACTCACTTTGTTATAAAGCAGAAACTAACACACCATTGTTAAGCAATTATACTCCAATAAAGATGTTAAAAAATATATATATATCCCCTAAAAAATAAAAAAATAAAAATTAAAAAAAGAAAAAAATATTGAATGGATAAACAAATGTGGTATATTCATACACTCAGCAATAAAAAGGAATGGACAGTTGATGTTCACCACAAGGAAGAATCTGAAAATGAGTTAGCTGAGTGAAAGAAGCCAGGCAAAAGGAGAAGACATAGTGGATGATACCATTTAATTTCAGAAACTGTTAATTAATCTGTGATAACAGAAAGCAGAGTACTGGTTCTCTGGGGGAGGGGGTGGAGGCAGGGAAGGATTACAAAAAGGCAAAGGAAACTTTTTTTTTTTTTTTTCCCCAAAGGAAACTTTTGAAGCTGATGGAAGGATTCATTTTCTTGACTGTGGTGTGTGCATATGTTAAGATGGATCAAATTGTACTCTCCAGATGTGTGTGGTTTGGTACATTTCAATTGTACCTCAGTAAGATTCGGGGGGAAAACCCCTGAGAAACCTAACACTTTAGGACATTTAGATTTAGCTCTTTCCTGACCCCAGTCCAGGAGAGGAAGTCTTTGTCCCATAGGAGGCACAGACCAAGGAATACACTGTGTTTGGAAAATTGTATCATGGACTTTAGGCAGCCTACAGTTAACTAAAACTACAGCTGACAGTTGAAAGAACTGACCTTGTCTGGTAAAATGCGTCTGGTCAGATCTTAGTGGTAGGAGACTTACTTATTCAGATTTAAGGCTTACTCAGCGACAAAAGAAAGGCTATTGCATATCTCTGTAGCAGAGAATGAGTCAGGTTCAACAAACCTTAGCTAGAGGAGGTGATGTCAGTAGTCCTGTAATCAGACTGGGTGGATATACAAATGATCAAATTATATAAAAGCTCCATTAGTTCTATTCAAGAAAGAATTGAATTAAATTATTAACTTGATTAAGCTCCTGAATTTCCTAGATTCATTTGCTAGCTGAAGATCCAGCCTTCCCAATACTACCTTGTTCAAACTCTTCTGTGGCTTTCAAATCTTTTTAAAGCAATAGACTCTTTAATCAAGCAAAACCTCACTCAGGACACCCACCTCAGTCACTGCCCCTGCTGTAGATAAAAGCAGAACCTTATGACCATAAGTCACGTTTATTTTATAAGATTACATTTTAAAATCCTTATCAACGAGTATAATGTAACTAGAGAATAAAACACAGGCTTGGATGATCGTTGTTGATTTATCTACCTCAGCATCCATTTCTATATCTTGTTGGGATTGTTGAGTTTTCAGAAATTCCAGATTCATACAGATAAGGAATTTCAAGTGGTATTTTGTTATCAGCGCTCCTGGAAAACTCTTCAATTAAACTGTTCCAGAAGCTTAAGAGGATGTTAATGAAGGTTTGCCCCTGAGTGGAATTCCCAATAATACCTAACAACTGATTACATTCCTTACCAAAAAAAAAAAAAAAAAAAAAAGGCAGGCAAAAAGCACAAAAGATTTGCAGTAAGTGTTAAAATCACTTAACAGGAAAGGATCACAACCCCAGGGGCTGTGCATTTACTCTCATTGCACAACTTCATGGTAAGCACCCATAAAGCAGATGTACCCGAGCCTCGCCTGATATTTCACAATGGTGCACACAGGCTGTAACAGTGTCTTTACTTGTACAGTTTTATGTGTTCAGACAGGCAAAAACTTAAATTAAGATTGAGAAAAGAAAAAGCTGAGTCAGAACCGAGTGACAAACTCAGTCGCCAGGGAAGCAGTGCAAGAGGCTCAAGCATCTAATCTGGATGGCAAAGGTGAAGAGGTTTTGCAAGGTGTAATTAACGTGCCTGATTAGTTTACACTGAGCTAATCAAAAGGGAGATTATCCTTGTAGCCTGACCTTACCAGGTGAACCCTTTCAAAGAGGGTCCTGAGATCAGAAGCAGAAGCCAGAGACCCTTTTGTGGATCTTGAAGAAATAGGCCACTGTGAGTACTATGGCTACAAGGAATGAATACTGCCAACAAGCACGTGGGCTTGAAAGAAGACTGGGCTTCGGATTGAGACCCTGGCCCTAGTCAATGCCTGGAATATTCTCAAAATCAGAGGACCCGGAAAACAATGCCCAGATTCCTGATCCGTGGAAACTGTGTGATAATAAATATGTGTTGTTTTAAAAGGTGAAATTTGTGGTAATTTGTTATCCTGCAATAGAAAAATGAATACAGATGCTTTATTCCCAGGCAAATAAATACTGTGAGCACTTCAGGGCTGTCACTCAGTGTTAAAAATTCTTTAAGCTCAGAGATATAGCTGAGAGTGATTTCAGATTAGCTCAGAAAACTCAGCTCAGCTAAAGAGAAAACGCTATAAAGAATCACTCAAAATTATATTGTAAGAACCTGAGAAAGATAGTAAGCAACAGGCTAGGCTCTATGCAAACGTGAGTTAAGCCAGCAACTTGAAATGGCCTCCAAGGTGTTAAAAGTTGATTTATAACATATTCTAGTGTGTTTTACCATGATTAAAACTTTTTTAGGCTATATACTAAAATACGTACAAATTACAAAAGTAAAAAATGTAACCTTACAGTGGAGGAGCTTGCTAGACACCACCATCAGGTGATCAAAGTTAACATGACCAGTAATGGGACAAATAGAAATCCTGTGTCTGCTGATAGGATGTAATGAGAACACAGCATCGCTTCTGTGGTGTTCCTGCCAAAGTCGCACATTACCTGCATTTAATCACAAGGAAACATCAGACAAACCCAAACTGAAGGACGTTCTACAAAATAACCAACCTGTAATCTCCAAAAGCTTCAAGGTCATGAAAATCAACGAAAGACTGAAGAATTGTTCCACAATTGAAGGAGACTAAAAAGACATGACATCCAAATGCACTGTTATGATTCTGAACAAGATTCTTTTGCTATAAAGAATATTGTTAGGACAACTGGCGGAACTTGAATGGGGTCTGAGGATCATGATATATATAAATGTTAATTTCGATTGATTGAATGGTTTTACTGCGATTGTTTTGGAGGAGAATGTCCTTGTTTGTAAGAATTACACATTAAAGTATTTGGGGTGATAAGACATCATGTTCGCAGTCTAGTTACAAATGGTCAGGAAAAACGTTCTTTAAATTTTTTTGTAAGATTGAGATTGTTTTAAAATAAAAGGTACACAAAAAACTACATACTTGGACTTTTAAGAAATGATGCGTTTGGGCAACCCCTAAAGTACTTCTCAGGGAGCACTGTTTTTAAAAGGCTTTGGTTTATTTTTTCCAAATATAACACGATGTTAAATAAAACTACCTCTCATCTATATGGTAACCATATACTTTTCTATTTATTTTAAAAACTGCATAATTTATCATTTTTCTGTTTTGTGGTTTCACTAGTTGTTTAATTTTTTTCCCCTTTGTGATTAGGTCATGATTTGTATAATCATAGACTTTGAAAAATTTGCAGGAGATGTTTGCTAAAATAAGTACACATTTCTCTTCTCATATTTTCAGGCATCCACTAATTCTCCATTTCTCTCCAAAATGTAATTTAGTTTGGGATTTTTTTCCCTTATGCATCCTCCAGTGCTATTTATATTTTAGAATCAGTTAATTACAGTATTCTATAAGTTGTAGGGGCTAACAGCAAATCCACCATGGATGTTCAAATGTTATTTTAGTGTAAACAAAAAGTATACAACTGGAAAACCATTTCTTTCTGACTTAAGTTTAGATACTAAAAAAAAATCAATTTATAACCCTATCTTCTTTTTATTGTTAACTAAGATTCTAAAAATATCTTTCTCATATATAATTACTGTAGACAAGTTACATGTTTAGAAAAGTTTGTAAACATTTCTGTGTTTCACATCTTTTAAAGAAAAATATTTCCCACTGAACTTTTTGACATTAATATTTTCATACATTTTTACTGTCATGAAACCCCTATATTGGAATAATTACTTCCTGATGAACAGATGGAGATGAATAAGGGAAGGGAATGAGGATATAACCCTCATCAAGAGAGCAAGCTTTGCTCTCTCTTGCTCCTGAGGCTGCTACTATATACTAATATTTGGCTCTGTAGTCAGTGACCCTACAGAAACTCTTGACTTTCTAGACACATCCCACTTCTTCAACTAACACTTTTCTTCTCCTTACACCAAGCAATCCGACTTACAGAGGAACACTGTCAACAGTTCAGGTCTATCGTTCAGTGCTAAAAATTTCTTTAAGCTCAGAGTTAGAGCTGAGAGCAATCTCTGAAACTCAAATTAGCTAAAGAAGAAACAATATGAAGATTTATCAAAAATGATACACTAGAAACCTGAGAAAGAAAAGTATGCTGCTTGCTGAAAATGTCAGCTTAAGGAGTGACAGCATAACGGACAACACTGATCCCTCGCCCCCTACGTAAAAGCCATGCAGGGCTTTATGTAACACGTGCCACGTGCACAAAAATTAAAATCATATAATCAAAGGTAAAGCTGTATTTCACCACAATATGTAATTCAAAGAGCCTAGGTTTTGAAACCAGATGGCTACACTCTAGCTTTATTATTTACCAGTTAGGTAAATCCTGATGGGTAATTTAACTGCTCAGTGCCTTAGTTTCCTCATGTGTAACCTGGAGATAATGCTATTTACTTTGCACGGTGTTGCGAAGATTAAATATAATGCACGGGAAGTATCCAGCACAAGGACTGGTGTGTAATAAACACCCAGGAAAAAAATGGTAATGATCCTTCGTATTCGTGAGGTGGTGAGCGAAGGTACCAAAAGGAAGTCACATTACAATTTTTTAAATTGTTATATTTTACCAAAATCATACATGCACATAGTTCAAAAAGTTAAATAATACTAAGAAGTATATAAAGAAAATATGCAATACTCTGCTCCATCTCTCTAATCCTCTGTCCCATCCTCCAGAGGCAACACATTTCTGTTTTATTAGCTGCTTTCTCTAGTGTACATTCACCTTCTCAATATTTGGTTAAATCACTCAAATATTATTACTTATTACATAATATCACAATATTATGACCATGAGTATATTTCATTTCTTTTTTTCCCCTGAAGTTAATGATTACCTCTTTTAAAAATTTTCTTAGTGTTCTATGTAATTATCATTGATTTTCTTCCCTGCAGTCTCCAAGAGCTTTCTTTTTTTTAAAAATTAATTAATTAATTAATTAATTTTTGGCTGCATCGGGTCTTCATTGTTGCCCGTGGGGTTTTCTCTAGTTGTGGTGAGCGGGGGCTACTCTTCGTTGCAGTGCGCGGGCTTCTCACTGCAGTGGCTTCTCTTGTTGTGGAGTACGGGCTGTAGGCGCGCAGGCTTCAGTAGTTGTGGCACATGGGCTCAGAAGTTGTGGCGCACGGGCTTAGTTGCTCCGTGGCATGTGGGATCTTCCCAGACCAGGGCTCGAACCTGTGTCCCCTGCATTGGTAGGTGGATTCTTAACCACTGCGCCACCAGGGAAGTCCCTCCAAGAGCTTTCTGCTATAATTTTCTGCATAGGCATCAGCATAGATAAATGGTCCTCTTTTTTTTTTTCTAGAAATTTGCCTCATATAACCTTTGTCCTTTTCTCCCAAATATTGCTCCCTGGGCCTACTGCACATCTCTTAGGAGCTCTTTTCCCCATCACCCTGGGCATTCCTTTGCCTCTCTCCGGTGTTATTGGAATCGCCCTTTCCTGGATCCCCCCATCTTCCTTAATCTTGTTTCACCCCCATGTTTTGGTAAAAATCATCTTTTAGCAGCCTCCTGGGAAAGACCCCTTAGAAGA